>NC_086153.1:60365812-60668842 GCF_035149785.1 Candoia aspera | reverse complement strand
GCCCCTCCCGTTTGGTGACCGACCGTGGGACACAATTCACCTCCCAGTTTTGGCGGGCTTTTTTGAAACTCATTGGCACAGAACAGGTGTTGTCAACGGCATCACATCTGGAGACGGACGGATCTACTGAGATTCTTAATTCCACCCTGGAGCAGTTACTTCACTCCTACACCAACTACCATCAGGACAATTGGGTTGAACTCCTGCCCTTTGCAGAGGTTGCTTACAACAATGCCGTCCACCAGAGCACTGGGCAAACCCCATTCCGGGTTGTTTCCGGCCAGGATTTTGTTCCCATTCCTGAGCTACCTCAGCCCCCTCCTAACCCCTGCTCAGCTTATGAGTGGGCTGCGCAGCTGGCTGACTCCTGGCCGATCATTCGACAAGCTCTGGACGATGCCCAAGCCTCCGACAAACGTCACACCGACAAACGCTGTTCTCCACAGCACACTTTTAAGGTTGGGGATTTGGTTTACCTCTCCACTAAGTTCATCAAATCCCCCCAACCTGCCAAGAAGCTGGCCCCAAAATTCATTGGACCATTTCCCATTGTCGCTCTTATCAATCCTGTTACTGTCAAACTTGATTTGCCTCACAATTTAAGACATTTGCACCCTGTTTTCCATTGCAGCTTGCTTAAGCCGGCTCACTCCTCCACTCGCTGGCATCCACAACCTCCTACACCTCCACCAATCATGATTGATGGCCAGCAACATTTTGAAGTCAAGGAGGTCCTCGACTCCCGCAAGCTTCGCAATTCCCTGCAGTACCTAGTTCGCTGGAAGCACTTCCCCCACCCTGAGAGGGTGCCTGCTCGACACGTCCATGCTCCCACTTTAGTTCGCTGCTTTCACCTCGCTTACCCTTTCAAGCCTGCGGCTTGACCCTTTCTTTCACCATTGTTAATTTTCTTTTACTTTGCTTTCTTTTGGGGGGGCGGTATGTCATGTTCACTGTTGCAATGTCTGATTTACATCATAATGTCTCACATGCCATGGTGCAGACGTACGTTCCAGTTGGGAGGGAGCTGCTGGGAGACCTTGTACCAGGCTGTATGTCTGTTTTCTTACCGAAGGAATGTGTTTGGGTTATCGTTGGTGTCCAAGGTCTTTTACCTGTTGATTAGCTGAACTCTTTAGGGGCACCTGGGATGGGGAGCTTGAAACGGTTGTACGGGGGGAGGGCTTACTTTCACACCGAGGGTTTTTACTTTGTATTTGGCGCGCTTCTGCTCATTCTCAGCTTTCTTTGTACTTGCACACTATTCTAAATAAACCAGATTTGTTTCAAGCTGTTGCTTGTGAGTCTGAGTGTGTTTGGGATAGGCAACCATTACACCAGGTGCCTATTGGTTAATGGGAGTTGTGAGTGCTACTGTGGCTTAACAGATGTCTCTGAGAAGCCCATGATAGCCCCTTTCTCCCTGAATTCTTGTGTTTAATATAATAAGCATTATAATCTTCATTCCTTGTTCAGCTCCGGCAACTTTGGACGGCTGCCTTATTTACTTCAGACAGCAGTTAAACCTGAAGATGTTGTTACTTTTCTAAAAGCTGAAGTGCATTTAGCTATTCCACATGTGGTAAGTGATTTTTGCAGTATATGATTTTTTTGCAATCACAGAGGTAGTAATTCATCATCTGAATTTTTTCTGACTACCTCACTTGCACAGATGCAGTAGACAATACACAGATTATTAAAATCACAGCGGAAAAGAGTATGGGTATTAAATATTCAGCAAGAGATCAGCAGGTTGGAAAGCTGGTCTGATATCAAAAGCGAAACAAAAGAAAAACACATTTAAATAGAATGTAGTGCTAAATGCCCAAATATCAAATAGAAATATCAGTTTCATGCATGTCACGAAAGAAGATTTTGTCCATGAAAGCTCAAATTGTACTAAATTGCTCTAAGGTGCTTCAGGATTTGTTTTCAGCTCTGTCTCAGCCAGTTCATTGAATTACAAATGTAGCAAAAGCTCAAGGCACAAGTGAACTTCAAAGAGATGTATGACATTTCTATTTACTAATTTCTAGAATTATATGACATGGTGTTAGCTGTATATTAGAGTAACTGAAGTGTTTCCCATTATTGCACCAT
The DNA here is from genome assembly GCF_035149785.1 of Candoia aspera. NCBI lineage: Eukaryota > Metazoa > Chordata > Lepidosauria > Squamata > Candoiidae > Candoia > Candoia aspera. The sequence goes on along the minus strand of NC_086153.1, from coordinate 60,666,742 downwards.
TCAGTAATGCTGGAAATTCCAGGTCACAGGAAGGAAGCTGTAATAGTAGCTCCATTCCATTCTAGTGCTGTCTCTATTTCTGGAAGAGGATGGGCAGGTGTAGAAAGAAGCTATGGTCACCTTGAGCTACCAGCTCTCATCTGCAAAAATCTGCTCACTAGCATAATCTGTGCATGTAAGCAGTGTGACGGATCCACAACCTGCTTGAGATTTTGGTTCCTTCTCTGCAACCTGGAAAAATGGCAACTTTTGTATTCCATTTGATAGAAGAAAACCTGCCATTTCATTTGAATGTGCAGATCTGATATTTCGCAGTTCACAAATACTGCATCTAAGCACATATTTTTATACAAGTGAGCTGATGACTGATTGTAATAACCAACCCACCATTTCTGTTCCATAAAAAAGTGTCTTCTTTCATTATTACAGGTAATGGTGCCCAGTTTGGATGATATCCAGCAAGCCATCAACCGTATGATTCAGTTGACCTTGGATGTCAGCCGTGGTGTGGCTCACTGGGGCCAGCATCACCTGCTAAAATCCAACAACCAGGTGGAAAGCAGTGTTCCTACATCACCTAGCGCAATTGGAAAACTACAAAAAAAAGAAGAGAGTAAGATATTGTTTCTCTTTTTTTTCCTCCATAAAAACATTGCATTTAAAATTTCAGGCTTATTTCAAACTACCCAGAAGGGAGTAACAGCATAATTCTAAGCACGCTTGTTGAGATGTAAATCCCTTCATGTTGAATGGAGTTTGCTTTCTTAAATAGATATATAGAGTAGGATTGCATTTTATCTCATTCATTCATTCATTCATTCATTCATTCATTCATTTAATAAATTTATTCACCGCCCATCTCTCCCCTACAGGGAGAGATCTCTATTATGATAGATTATGAAATCATAATGGAAACCAGTTTTATCAATCTGCTACCCTCCAGTTATTTTAAATTTTTACTCTCATAAGCTCTCATAGACTCTGAGAATTAAGGGAGTTTGTCCAGCACATTTGAATACCACCAGGTTAGAGAAGGCTTATTTAACTAAATACTTAATCCTATAGCTTTACAGTAATTATTTTACTTTTAATATAATTACTACAAAACAGATGTAATCTGTTTTTGAAAAGACAATTTTATTTACTAATAAAAAATGGTGCGATGTATTTTCCTTTGGCACAGATTTCATGATATTTTTTAACAATAGAGTATTATCATTTATTCTCTTTAATCTAGAAATTTTTAAATATTGTTTAATTTTTGATATATACTGTATGTCATATTATTTGTTTGTTTGTTTATTTATGTTTATCCCGCCTTTATTATTTTTATAAATAACTCAAGGCGGCGAACCTACCTAATACTCCTTCCTCCTCCTATTTTCCCCACAACAACAACCCTGTAAAAGGAGTTGGGCTGAGAGAGCAGGACTGGCCCAAGGTCACCCAGCCGGCTTTCCTGCTTAGTTTGTAATACTTTTTCTTCTTTCTTGTCCTGTTTGTTGTTATTTACTCGTGTTTTCTTTTGTATGTTTTTCTTTCTATTTTTGTCTATGTTTTGTAAAACCTGTTATCAATCAATCAATTTTAGTGAGCTAGGGTTGCTTCTAGCCAGGTAAGTAATTACTTTTTGGTTTTAAATTACAACTGGGATTGCAACTGATTTTCCAGCATTACTCCACTTATTCATCGTGAACATCCCACTGTGTTCAATCCACACCACTGAGTATGATGTAGCTGCTGTGGACAGAACAATTTGAATGGTTCCTTATAACTCCAGTGCCAGGTAGTACCAAGACGTGTTGGGGGCCATTAACCTGGTGCCTTTTGAAAGGGATTGGATAAATGTGTGGAGAACAGGTCTATCAAGGACTGTTGTTCTTGAAGTCTTAGTATTAGCTCTACATTGGGAGTACCTTGCCTTGAAGATGGAGGGAGAGGAGTCTCTCTCCATTACTTGACAAACAAAATGCTGGGTGAAGATGGGCCTTGGGCTGATCCACTGGGCTGTCCTTATGATCCCTTATTTTTAAGGAACTTTTCATTAGTACTGAAACACTTTTCTGATTATTTTTTTATTCAAATGAAAAACATTATAATACTCTGACATAACAATGTTACGGTGTTAGCATATGTTCTATGGTTTTATACAAATATAACATTGTAAGAATTATCATTTTAAAATAATTAAAAAGCCCTTTTCAAACAGCATTTCCATTTTTAAAATGAAGCCTTACTCTTGCGTAGACTTTACCACTATCCCTGTCCTTCATTTTAAATAGTCCTAACCGGAGAAGCAGTTTAACATTCAGTAAATACTGCTTAAAAATAAATGAACAGGGTTATAAAATCACTTGCAATACGATGGCTATAATAAATACACACTGTACTGTGACAGGTCCGGTTTCTCAGCACTCACTGACCTTTTTAATTCTTCCCATTTAAAAATATGGAAACATTGCGCTAAAGACATTTTCAGCTATGGAAACTGCTTTTACAGTTTTCTGATCAATTTTAATCAGCTGAGTGGGTATAGATAGATGAATCTTGCCTCCTGCCGACGAGATGAAAAATATTCCACATAGAATATTCATTTCTGGGAAATATATAAACACATTAGGCCACATAAAGAGATTCTCCTACTGCAGTCAAGAAAACATAAACTTTCTTTAAGAAGAAATACATAACCATTAGCATAGTTGCTGATTATGTTTTTATATGCCCTGTATATAGAGATAAGGGATGTGAAGTATTTACGTGGTACACTGTGTTTTTCAGAACCACTGGAGGAGCAATTTCCTATTAGAAAGCTGAGAAATTTTTATCCAGGTGTGGCAGAACATAAGGATATATCCAAATTAGTTGTGCTTTTGTCCTCATCGGTAAACTCAGTACGGAAAGCTACAAGTGAAGCACTGCAGGACTTTCAAAAGTATAAAGCCCTGTGGACAGAAGACAGGGATGCTAAAGTTCAGGTACGCTCACTTTGGAATGTGTGCTGTGATTTGGAAGTTCTGTGAAAGGCAGATAACATAGTTCAATTGAAGGAAAATGCAAAGCAGTGCAAAACCGATCATTTCCAGCCATAGCAGCAAGCTTGCTATCCAATAATGATGTGTCACCACCTGTTTGAGGCCTACATAGAGTCAGACCACTCTCAACTAGTTGACATAATTCATTCTCTCACTCATTAAGGAGAACAGAGGCACTGCTTCTGCTATATCAGTTTTGTCTTTTCATCTTTTCGAAAGCCAGATTCGTAATGATTTCCCTGGCACTCAATGCACTTATAGCACCTGCTGGGGAAGGATGGAAGGGTAGAACATTTTTGATGCAATTAATGGGAAAGACAGTTAATAAGTCCTGAGTGATGATAGTGTTCCCTCTAGTCCCGTAGGGATTCTGAGATGGGGACTGGCATCACACAACCCCCTTCACAATCTGTCTTCCCCATGTATTTGTATACAGTAGCTAGCTCATCCTCATAACACCCAGAATCCCCAGTAAAGCCAAAGGAAAAGAGGCAGTTTCACCAGTTGGTGTAGGATTGCACTGCATTACAGTACAGAATAATACGCCAGCTGCAAGGATTTGGGATCCTTGGATATTCTAGAAGTGAGTAGTTGGTGGGTAAAGCCACAGGGAAGACAATGGTGAAGAATACAGAAAGATAAATGTACGCAGCCACTAGCAAATCTATTGTTTACAGCTTACCTGTAGCAGTTAAGTGCATATGACTAAGTTGAAAGGACCAGGTATAAAATAATACAGGACTGACGATAGTTCTAGTTAAATGAACAATATTAATTGTTGCAATTCCTCACAGCAATTTTTGGCCAGTAATCCATCCCTGACTGAGATCCGATCAGAAATTCTTCATTATGCTACCTTTGAACAAGAAATAGAAGATTTAAAACTGACAATTTCTGTTGGCCCCATTGAACTCAATACAGGTATGAAATGGTTTTAGGGGCCATAATATCTGTGAACACCTCCAATGATTAGAGGACAAAAATATTTGAATAAATAAAATTAGCAAAAAAGGTGCAGTAGCATATACAGTGTCACTTGTTAATCGTATTTGAATAGCTGCATCACATGTTTGCTTTTATATGATCCCAACTTAATCATACTTAGAACATACCTATTCATTTCATTAAGGCTTCTCTGAACATGACTTATTCTGGATCCAATTCCTTGATTCTGTGTTTCTGTACAGCTTCTAAAAGTATGCCAACCTCTGTCCAACCTATACTTTAAAAAAAATGCAAAGACACAATAATAAATGGAAAGTTGGTCATAGCAACATTGACATTAATAGAAATTGACTAAAATATAAGTATTATGATTTGGCCAGTAACAGAGTTCTCCTGACAAACCTTCTTTTTTTAAGATGGAATCCACAAAAATATTAAATATAGTAATAAGTACCGTAAATATCACAAAGAAAAAAACTAAAATGTATCCAAGTCATGACTCCAGTATATGTGAAGAAAAAATACAATTATTAGGCAGACAAATCTTTTTAAAGACTTGGTCATAACTCAGTAATAACCTATTTTTTTTAGGAAAAAAATGGTCTTTAAAACTCTGTACGGAAATTATCTTCCATAAATTCCAAGCATCTTAGAAAGGGCGCCAGTTTTGCATGTACAATCATTGTGCATCATGAAAACTAGCATGTGATTGTACTGAATGTATATCAGCTGCTCCAAACAATTAGGAACACAAGGACTTCTGGTCAGAGAGAGGAGCCTACGGACTTAGCTTCCCCCTTCAAGGCTGGCAAACAGCCATTGGGAATACGAGAAGTGAGCACAGAGAACTGACTTGGCTGGATGTTTTTAAATCTTTTGAGTTTGTAAAGCTTAGGATTTTCAGCTAATATGTCTGAACATTAAGCCTTTTGGAGGAAAGCTATTTCAGGGGCTTGCTGTTCAAACAATAGAAACCCAAAGCTCCTTATGCATGCAAAACTAGTGGCACAACTCTTTCAGGCCTAGATAATATGTTGTGAATTTTCTGACAATACAGTTCTATTTTAGAGCAGTTCATGCAATCCATTTAAATATGAGGCATCAATAGCTTGGCTTATGCAAAATAACTTAGAAGACAATTTTCCAACAGGGCCGATGAAATTAGCTCTTTCAATTGAAGCAAAAGCGTGGAAAATGTTGCTCTGTTGCTATTTAAATGAAGAATACAAGAAAAAAATGCAAGACATGATAAGTTTTATAACAGAGTATCTGAAAAAATTATCTCGACCAATTCGAGATTTGGATGATGTTCGTTTTGCTATGGAAGCTCTGTCCAATATACGTGATAAAGAAATAGAAATTGATATGACAATGGGGCCCATTGAAGTAAGTTCTTTAAAAACAAGAATCTCATTGAAGCAAATTCTTTAAAAACAAGAATTTTCAACAGTGTGAATTACACGACACTGTCTTTGTTTTAGGAAGCCTACACAATTTTAAATAGATTTGAAGTTGAAGTGACAAAGGAAGAATCTGAAGGTGTTGATACGTTACGGTACTCTTTTAATAAGCTTCAAAGCAAAGCAGTAAGTATGTTAAAGTAGCTTATTATGCAATAATCGATGGTATAAACTCACAGTATACAAAGTAAATGAAATTGTTCTATAATAGCAATAGTGCTGGTATATGGATCTCCACAAAATTACAAGACTGCCTGCAGATTTTTTATTCCTGTAGCACTTTATGTAATAGTCATCATTTGATATTCCTGCCCAAATCTATTTCTTAACTCATTGCCTCAGAGTATTAATCCATTCCTTTTATGATCCTCCAAGATTTTCAGCTTGATTTTTTTTTTCTTTTGAATTCCCAAATTCCTTATTTCCCTCAAATCTTGCCAGCAGATACAAACTGGATAATTTCTGTTCTCACAGTTCCGCATTTAGATAAAATTAATGGCAATCTACTGAGTCTCTAGATTTGGGGGACCATAGATAAAATTATGATCATAACTACTTTTCATTCTTACTACAAACATTTATTTCCATTTCAGACCAGTGTTCAGGATGAACTAATTCAAGTCCAGCCCAAGTTTAAGGGTCAGCTACTGGAGTCAGTCGAGGTTTTCCGTGAAGATGTGTCAAGTTATGAAATAGAATATGATACGGTAACTTTATTTATATGGGGTTTTTGAACTGTGAAGAAACTACAGCAGGTATAATGTTGTTTTAACCAAAGAATATTTATTTCTAATGATTTAAAATACTACAGTTTTAAGTTGTTCTATAAATCTAATTCCTTTAACACTAGGACTCAGCCCTATAGATTGAAGAAAACTTAATCCAACTATAATAACTTACTCAGCAGGGCTAAGGCCTAGCTGAAATGTCAAACAACAGTATACAAAGATTCATTAAAAACATAAATTTTAGTCACTTACAGGCTTAACAGGAATTTTGAGGACCAAATCTGTTAAGGTCAGAACAAAGAGCTGGAAATTGGAATGGTCCATTACAATAACAAAGGGCAAGAGACAACTGTTCTTCCCAGTCAAAGGTGGGAAGGTCTTAGGCCTTAATATGTAACATGGGTAGGAGAAAAACCCAAGAATTGGTTTTGCTTCTACTATAAATATGGATTGTATTTCAGTCTTGGCAATTGCTAGATTTTTTTTTCATATACAGCGTTTCTAGTTTTTTCAATAAACAAAGCTAGCTTATCAATGTTTATTGAATCACTATCTGCAAAACGTCTAGTTGCAGTATTAGCTGGATAAAGTCTGACGTGAATGAACAAATCCATTAAAAAAAAAGCTGTTTACACTGCTGTTCTACAAACATGGAATAAATATGTAAGGAAAATAAGTATATCTGTTAGAGCTTTGCAGTGCTTCAAATTCAATTCCAAAAAAGTATTTTAGAGCATGAGGTGCAACATACATAGCTTCTGTCAAACACTCTTTAAAGCAGCTGCATCTTTTCTCCAGATCACATAGTTGCTTTGAAGAATTAAATCCAAAGTGCTACACAGCTGTAACAACTACACACAAATAGTATAATACATGTAGGCCTATAACATTAATTCCCCCACCCTAGTGATTATATAATCTTTCTGTTGAAAGAATGTGAAAACAGAAAATAGGATTCAGTCTTAACAAACAACTATTTATGATACATTTTGTGTATTTTAGGAAGGACCAATGGTTCCAAATACACCACCTCAAGAAGCTAGCAATAGATTACAGATATTTCAGGTAATTTTTTTAAAGTGTTAAATTGAATAACATGATACCTAGTAGCTCTCTCAAAAGGAAATTATTTCAATTTATGTTCTACTGAATTTTGCTTTTGTACAGTACTTTTTATCTTGGAAACTGTAAAAATTATTAATGCACTTATTTTAAATAAGAGGTAAGATTATTTTCTGCAGCTGAATTGAGACCCTAAACTTTGTATGTTGTGCATTCTGAGGCTAAAATATGGTTTCTTGGTTTGTTGGGGGGGAGGTTGTGCCTGATTTGTTCCATTTGAGCAGTTACAAACCAGATAGGTACATCTCAGTTTAATAAAAATATTGCAGCAAATCTGACAGTTAGTACCTGAGTATATTTATCGCCAGACATGTTTTGCTTCCCATTTATCACTGTCTATGCAATCATATTTCTTGATATTTTATTTTCCATTATAATAATCTTGGAGGCTCCTTTTATATGGCACTTGGAGAGCCATTGGGCTAGCCTGAATCTTGCATAGCTATTTAACTCTGTGAAGCATAAGAGGAACCCCTCAAGGACAAAAAAATATCCTATTATCAGAGATGTGATTTCATCCCTAAACACAGTGTGCTGTCTCTTCTTTCTATGTATACATATATTCAGGCATATATAGGATGTTTGATCTTTCTTATCCCCCTTCACCAAGTATTATAGGCTAGTTAGTAGAATTATAAAATGTAAGTCCTAGGATGGATTTTGAAGTTCACCTGGTCCAATCCCTTGTCTAGTGCCATAACTACAGCATCCCTGACAGATAGCCATCCAGATTCTGTTTATACACCTTTTCAGTCTTAATTTGCACCATGGGATATCTGACAGGATTACAGCAGTCTCATATAATACATGGAAAGCTGTTTTTCAAGTCTCATTGCTGTACCTGCTCAATGGAGGATGGAGGGAGTTTGAGTCTGTGTGAATTGGTATATGAGGCTGTGCTACATGTGAGAATGGTTGCTACTGTTCAGTAGGTATATACAAATGGGTGTGTATATGCATATGGTGGCAACACTAGTCAGCCCTGTCTATACTCATAAAGTAAGGAGGTCAGGTCTGGTTAGAAGTTGTGTGGAAGACTACCAAGGAATTCCAGGTCATAGGCTAGACTGGAACATAAAACATTCTGGAAGAAGGCATTGATAAACCATGTACTGTAAGTAACATTGCCAAGGAAATGTGTCCTGTGTCCATGTAGTCAACAGGAATTGAGCTCAACTCAAGGCCATCTACTTTTAGCTTATTTGGCTGCACATAACTTTGCCTATATGTAGATATGTATAAGAGTGTATTTTTCATTTGGTCCTGCACACCACTGACATTTAGCTATCAAAATGTTAGCCATGAAGGGAAATGAAAGAAAAGATTATCTGTGAATGATCTAAACTCTTAATTCCTAATTTTTATTATTTATTAGGCCAATTTTGATGAGCTCTGGAGGAAGTTTGTTACTTACTCATCTGGTGAGCAGCTATTTGGATTGCCTGTCACGGACTATGAAGTTTTACATAAAATCAGGTAACTGTGGAAAATTGTTCTACCTCCTGGAATAAGTTAAGCTGCACCAAAAGCCTTTAATGAAACAGGATGAAATGAAAGGAGACCGGAAAAGACATTTGCACAAAATTGTAACCAATTACGTAGGTCTATACTGGGGCTGTAATACAGTTTTCAGAACTCTGCCCTCCCAAACTCTGGCAGAACAAAAAGAATCATAAAGGCAATGAAAAACATCACTAAGAAGAATTAGGGGACTGGCTAAGTGATGAGATTGTATATGAAGTTATGGCAGCAGAATCAAAAAAGACTGATGAATATCTGTGATGAGAGAAAACAAGTGTTAAGAGATGCATGGATAATCAGGTAGGAAAAGCATGTGAAGTATGGCTTCTGGAATCCTTTCCAACCCCTTAAGAGCAGTGTTGCTCTAGGTCAGTGTTTCTCAACCTCAGCAACTTTAAGATATGTGGACTTAAACTCCCAGAATTCCCCAGGCCACACACCTTAAAGTTGCTGAGGTTGAGAAACACTGACCTAGCTTACATGATTACTGTGCATGGAGAGAGTGCTAAGAGAGGAGCAGTTGGCAACATTCTGAGCCCCTGCCCAACTTCCTCTCCCATAGAATTTTTTTTTCTGATGTTTTTCCCTACAGTCCTTGGTTGTATCCAACCAATCAATTTCAAATGTGATCTTTCTTTTATTGGCTTCTTATCCAATAGTTTCATCCTATTCTGGTTAGTTTTCAGATAGTTTTTCCTGATAATGGACAGATAGACAAATGGATGGACAGCAAGAGTCCAACCCCGCTTTACTCAATTTTTGTCCAATGTTCCTTTGACCAGGAGAGTAAAAATGGGTTATAAAGAACTGTAGCTTAACTGGAATTCCATCTGGCATGGGAGAAATAAGAGAGTAAAGTCAGATTAAAAGACCGGGATGGGTTTAAGCACTGTGAAGTGAGCTTTTTCTCTGTGAAGCTTTTTACCTCTCCATAAGCTCTGTGCTCCCCTTTGATACATAGCACATTAATCTCCTTCCCCCCTCCCTCCCTCCCTCTCTATTATTGGAATCATCTTCCAATCTCAGTATCACACAGTATCAGTCCTCCAGGTTTGTGCTCCCAGTTGCAGTGAATATCAATCCCAGCTAGAATAACTTAATGATGAGTGGGTATCATATTGTGGCTTGGGAAAATCACAAGTAATATATAGGAAGTTATCATAGGGCACTGGAGAAACCTCAGTTCAGACCCTCATTCAGTCATGATGCTCTACTAGGGTTTGTAGCGTGTCTCAACCTAACCACTCTTGAAATCTTGCCCAGTACAATGAAATTAGATGGATGGAAGTGAATTCCATGTGCTATTCATTGAGCTCATTGGGCAAATGTCTCTAGAAATGTAATAAACCACATCTACAAAATACTGAATCTGAATCAGTTAGGATTTATTATTTACACTGTTTCAACTCTGTCTTTGATGCCATACCTTCAGAATTAGCTGCCTATACTTTTCTAATCACATTCTTATACAAGTAGAAGGAATGCTAATAGGTTTAATGAATCTTTCCCTTTTTCTCTTGCAGGAAAGAGCTGAGTTTGCTTCAGAAATTATATGGCTTGTATGATACTGTGATGAACAATATAAGTGGCTATTATGAAATTCTTTGGGGAGATGTTGATATTGAAAAAATCAATGCTGAACTTTTGGAGTTTCAAAACAGGTGAGATTGCTCAACTTCTTTAACTCTCTGATTTCTGATAATTCTATACCCTTTCCCCTGGTAGATTTATTCATCTCAGAGCCTAAAGTGGGATCACTCACAGAATTCCTTCTGATGTTCTCTAAATAAAGCAATGCATAGTTCACATTGGGAGAAATTGCCCATTTGGGAGGGAAGATTAGCATGTAGTCACTGGGATATCTCAGCTGTAGCTGCTACATACATTTCCGTATACTAAATCTGCCCTCCTTTAAGATGCAATGCACAAAGCTGCAATTTTTTTAGGAGTGCCTTTAGATTATTTCATAGGGATTTCATTTTTTGTTGAGATAGTTGCACAACTTTTCTCTTCATTCTTCCTTTTTCCTTTTTGAATAGTGTTTGTATTACTTTTTTTCCAATGAAAGGTGCCGTAAACTACCTAAAGGGCTTAAAGACTGGCAAGCATATTTAGATCTTAAAAAAAGAATAGATGATTTCAGTGAGTCTTGTCCACTGTTGGAAATGATGACCAATAAGGCTATGAAACTGAGACACTGGAACCGTATTTCTGAAACAACTGGGCATCCATTTGATGTGGAATCTGATTCCTTTTGCCTTCGGAATATCATGGAAGCACCACTTCTCAAGCATAAGGATGATATTGAGGTAGCCTTCCCTATTGCTGCATTTTATCAAGGAACACACACAGACACGTCTTTGTGTTTATGTATAGGTGGATGATCATAATACATAATGTGGGAACTTAGCATACCTAATAGGAAATAAGTTATAATGGAAAATGTTTCCATGTCAACACTTATAGGTATCCTTGTAAATTGAATATTTTAATATTTGTATCCAGTGGTTGAGTTGACTTGCCAAAAACGTGCAAACTCAGTATTCTTTAAGCATAAAACTTTCATGTACTGACACAACTGCTGTGGCTCCCAAATAGAATGGTTTTGCTTTTCTGCACCTTTGCTGTGAATCACTGGAACTGTGGACATTGTACCTTATGCTATTATGGTACCCAAAGGACTGAAGTTAATGCAGAATGACTTCAATAGCAGCAAGAAGTAAAACTGCCACTATTATCAATACAACAAAAAGCCCCCAAAAAAGAAGGCAAAAAAGTTGAGCAGGAGGAGGATTTCCATGAAACCCTCCTCCTGCCCCAATAAAGGCCATATTTTAAGCTGTAATGTTCTCCTAAGAACTTAGCTATATCAACATGCCAAGTTTTTCTACATGCATGTTTTGTGCAGACTTACTGTATGTGTTACATGCTCATCATTTCTACTTTTTTTAAACATTCTCTTGTATTCTGTTACATTTGTCCATAATGATATTTTCAACTCAAAGGCTGTTAATAAACCATGTTTCAAATCCCCTAATGCCTGATAGGAGAGCCAGTCTCATGTAGTGGTTAAAGCACCAGGCTAGAACCTGGGAGACTGTGAGTTCTAGTCCTGCCTTAAGCACAAAGCCAGCTGGGTGACCTTGGGCCAGTCACTCTCTTTCAGCCCTAGGAAGCAGGCAATGGCAAACCAATTCTGAAAAACCTTGCCAAGAAAACTGCAGGGACTAGTCCAGGTAGTTGCCCGAGTCAGCACTAACCCGAAGGCACCAAAACCAAAAATGAAATAGCCTCATAGAAAGTACATAACAGAGATCAAGACATTCAACCCCATCAAGATGAAGTCTGGTTGCTCAAAGTGGGACCTGATAGGCAGTATATTAAAAATTCCGTAAATAGATACATTTAAATTATGCATTTAGAAATTGTCATATTTGTCATTAAGATCACAACATTTGAATGATTGCCTGATAATCAAAAATTATTTTATATGCTTCTGTTTTAGTTAAGCTGTATTAGTTAAGTTAATTAACAGTTTACCAGACATGCTGAAAACTTTCTGAGGTATGCCATGAAATTTTCCTTGAGATTAGACTTTTTAAAATTTTAATGCACAGTATGTTTTCTTAAATTATCCTCTGAAACTTGAAGAATTTCTCTTTCTACTAAAACAGAAATCTATTAACTTGTTAAAGCAGCCTAAAACAGTAACACAAGATTGCATAATTGGGTTAACATTAAATAATATTTGCATAATCACATCCCTGATCTGATAGTTCTTGGGGAGCTGAAATGTTCCATATTCTACTCTTACATTTTTTAGCACAATTCTTTACTTAGTAAATCCTGTCTCATATTTGATTGTAATTTAGGAATCAGAAACCTAAGATACCACCATTTTCACTTCTAAACTGTAAAATATCCTTATGTCAAATATAAATTCCTGGGAGAGAGTTATATAGGTAAAATGATATTCTCCACCTCAGGAATGTCTGTGCAGTATTTTCATTTTACAGTCGACCATCACTTTCTGGAAATCAGGTTGGCTGAAGCATGCACAGTCAATTTATGGCTTCAACATCCTTCGTTTTACTGCCTTTTCTTGTTTTTATTGATCTGGGGTCACCAGATGCCAGGCAGAGACATGGAGGGAATGTAGAATGTTAGCTTCTCCTCCCCCCCACCCCAAATGCTCCTTGGTGTCTTCATTGGCCTGTATAAGCAAGTGCTTTTTCCTTAGGGATACATATTTGATTCAGTCATATTTTCCTCTAACTTGAGTTGTAAGGTGGTGCTTCCTCTGTCACAGCATGACATCTTTGCACAAAAGAAGGTGAAGGTGTCTCCATGTGTTTGTAACTTGCTTTAGAGATAAATGCACTTGTGTTTTGCATAGCTTAAGGGTATTTTTTTTTTTTGGACAGGACATCTGTATATCTGCTATTAAAGAGAAGGACATTGAAGCTAAGCTGGGACAAGTAATTGAAAGCTGGGCATATCAGGTCTTGAGCTTTGCATCATTCAAAGGAAGAGGGGAACTACTCCTCAAGGGAACAGAATCTTCTGAAATTATTACACTGATGGAGGACAGCTTAATGGTCCTGAGTTCTTTGCTGAGTAACAGGTAGTTATACAGATTTTAATTATTTCTACTCATATGTTTTCATTATTGGGGAACCTGCCCCTTGTTCCCCAGATATGCAGGCTGGCACTATCACTATTGGGGGAGATGGGCAGTGACAAAATTTGATAGATAGACAGATAGATAGACAGACAGACAGACAGACAGACAGACAGACAGACAGACAGACAGACATTAGCCGTGCTGATCACTTGTTTAGGGAATGAGGAAAGGGAGGCTGGATTTAATCGTTGCATCTTCCCAAACAGATGGTCAGTGCCATCAAAGCTGACAGCAATTGCTGCATAGTTCCCAAAGGCAGGTGCCTCTCCAGCCTAGCAAGGACACGGTAAGAACTGTGTTGCTGCATGAGGTTTTGCACCCCCTTTGGTATAAAGGATAACCTCTAGCAAAGCAGCCCTTGCATTCAAGCAAATTAGTACTTCTGGATTAATACTAATGTCTGAGCTACATGGCAATTCACTCCTCGGTAGCTCTCTGATTTGCTTGAGCTGGGCAAGGCAGCTCTACAACTTTTCCCAGTTTCTCGGGTGAGAGATATAAAAGATAGGAAACCATGAGTTAGCAAGCCTGTGAAAGTATGGAGGAGGTGATTAGCTGGATGAAAAGGGAGGATGGGTTGAGCTGCATTCCTTTCATAGCAGCGTTTCTGACTGCTAAAGGCAAGACAACTGGCACAGGTGACAAGTAGCACTTCTCCCACTCTGGCCATGGCTACTGTAGAGCAGAAGTTATTTGTCATTATGCATTATACTAATAGTTTTGCACTATGATAGTTGTTTACTTGTGCAGTTCTAGAGTTCTTTAGCTGAGTTGTATTAACAGAAGCATTTTGTGGAAAGATCCTTGCCATAAACCACAGGATACTTCCAGAAAGTCTTTTTGGCTCTTATCTCCATGAAACTATGAAATATGTTTTACCAGGCATGGAAACTGTTTACCAAGGTTTGCTGGGTTCTAACCATTGTTCCTTGCAACTATGCTATAGAGTTTGATTCTCTTCCTCTATTAGGACTTTATCATTATCCTATTACCTCCTTACAGCAGAGATGAAAATCCTGGTCTACACAGGAACTCTCAGATGAGTGCCTAACACAAAGGGCAGATTGCCATAGCTTCTACTCCCATTATTTTACCGTGCAGAAAAAAGGGTCATAGGATTCAGCTCATTAGGCCTGTGGGAAACAAACAACTTCGTAACACTTCAAAGATTCCACATAGCAACTGTAATGAACAGCTTGCCCCTCCTTTGCCAGGGTGATAGTGTCCCTAGACTTCAAAGATGCCTATTGCTGTAGAGGTGTCTGAGAAGACAATCACTGGTTCCTTTGTTATACAATAGACTTGTTCTGGTACCAATACCATGTTCTCCCTTTCAGTGTGACAAGAGCCCTAAATACATGAAGACAGAAGAAGTTCATGTCATTTAGCTATTCTCAGCCAAAGAAATGAAGCTGTGCTTTCTGGAGCATTCCAATTCCCATTCTGCATTACAAACAATGGGCAGAACCATGGGATTTCATCATTAACACAGCTAGCTTTGTGCCCAATTATTTATTTATGTTTGGATTATTTTTGAGAGTGCTCTGCCCTTCTCGCTGTTGGTCTCTTTTGTGCAGGTGTTCATACTTCTCCCTTTTGACTTCTGACTTGACTGTGGTTAATGTTAGTGATATTCAGACTTGCTAGCCTATTTCAGTTCTGACCAGAGCAAGTATATCCTTCGATTTCACGGTTTAGTTGTAACATCCATGCAGTGTAAGGTTCAGTCATAACTAATTCCAAAGCTCAAGGGAGGGGAAAATGGTCCAACAGAAAGGGAGGACAGAGGGAAGTGGCAGAATAAGAGAGTCCACCAGCAATATTTGGTTTATGCCAACCAACTACAAAATAAATATTAAGAGGAATACAGTAAAATCAAAGTAGTCCAATATCTATTACAAATATACTAATAGCCACCCAACTGGCAATTTGATATATGTATACATTTATTTTGTTTACTGACAGAGGCTAAAACAACTGGTAATTGAGAAACATAAATCCTGAAATGATTCCTTGCCTCCTGTTTTTAGATACAATGCCCCATTTAAAAAAGATATTCAAAACTGGGTGTTCAAACTCAGCACCTCCAGTGATATAATTGAAGAATGGTTGATCGTACAAAACCTCTGGGTTTACCTTGAAGCTGTTTTTGTAGGTGGGGATATCGCCAAGCAGTTACCTCAGGTAAATCTGCAACTCCTGAACTGTGCAAATATTTAAGCTTAAATGTATCTACCCTGGACTTAAGAATGACCTTTGATTCTCATTCAAGTGTATATGAATTTATTCTATTTAGGAAGCAAAACGTTTTCAAAACATTGATAAATCATGGATAAAAATAATGCAGCGAGCACATGAAAACCCCAATGTAGTTAATTGTTGTGTTGGAGATGAGACTATGGGACAACTTTTACCACATTTACATGAACAATTGGAAGTGTGCCAGAAATCACTTACAGGGTACAAAATTTACTAACAATTTTTTCAATGCTACAAAAAATAATATATTGACTTAGGATAAAGTAATGTTGTATTACCATAATTTAACAATGCATTTTTATTTTTATTTTAATATCCATCTTATTTTTAGTGGCATTCTGGATTTTGTTTTTGGAGGAAAATTCTAAGAATATTGCTATTTGAGGAGAGAATATCAGCTTTTGGGGATTAATATGTAGCATGCATGGCTAACTGTAGATTTATGAATTTAGACTTGTGCATGTAAATTTTGGTTATATTCTCTAGCCTTGGATATTTCTTTTCATTTTTTAAAATGTTCAGAAAGTAATTAAAGAAGTTTGCAAAACGAAAGAATATTGTTACATTTATCTCTATAAAGTAGTAGTTTATAGAGTAGTAGTTTTGCATATTGTTATATTTAATTCACTGATGGTACTTGAAGAGGATAAAAAGAATAAAATAGCCTTAGATTATCCCCAAAATTCAGGGTTCCACTCATCTGCACTACATTTTAAAGTTATATTTGATTTTCTGGTACAAATTATGCTGTGAAGATGCTGAAGCAAAATGAAGCAGAGGTCCAGTTATAACAGCACCACTTCACACAGAACTGATAAAAGAAAGTTGATTTGAGGATTACAAGAAAAAAAACCAATAAAGAAATTTGAACTAAGGAGCCTAGCTAGATCAAGAAGGACATTGACTCTTGGAGTTCAGTGGCAGCTTCACATAGTTGAATAATTCCGGAACTTGAATAATTTGTTTTCAGAATTATTCCACCAATTATCTTGGTTTGTTATAATGAAAATAGAAAGAACTGTGTGGTGCTATAAAGTTTAAAGGCACAATCCTGTACACATTTGTTCGAGGGGAAGCTGTATTGAACTTGGAAGTTGGACTTCTAATGGTGGCTCTAGATAGCTCTATAAGGGATTGATGCTATTTTGATAAACAATTATTTTAATGTTAGCAAGCATGGCTAGGGGAAAATGATGATGGGAACTGCAATCCAGGAACACCTGATGGGCTGCAAGTTATTCCTCTCTGATACATGGTGCTGTTAACATATTTACATAGGTAAATAAAGGAGATTCTGTAGAAAGTCAGCTGAACGTCCAAAGTAATTGTACATAGGACTTCAGTCTTGGCTGATAAAACACATGTTAAGAAAACAGGGGAATGAATGAATGTTTTTCTGAAACACACTTCTTTTTTTTACTAAAGGTATTTGGAAAAAAAAAGATTGCTGTTTCCTAGGTTCTTTTTTATCTCTGATCCTGCTCTTCTGGAGATACTTGGACAGGCTAGCGATTCTCACACAATTCAGGTAGACCACAAGTGTTATATATACTTTTTCTCATATATGGATGGATAACCATTTATCACATGATAGAACCTCAGTGAATGTTGAATTGTGTAGGAATACAGTTATCTGTATCTTCTGCTTGTCTTATGGTTCTTCAGTTCTACATTATTTCCTTTAAAATGTGATCTTACTTATGAAAATGACTGATTTAAATGATAATTATATTGTTTTAATTGGTCTTATTTTTCTTTCAGCCACATCTGCCTGGTTTATCTGACAATATAAATGAAGTGGAATTTCACCCAAAGGATTATGATCGCATTATGGCAGTTATATCAAGAGAAGGAGAAAAGATTCCTGTAACATTTTACATTGTTAAATTACTATAATTTTAATTTTTTAAAAATCAGTTATTTTATGCTCCAAAATCTCCTGAATTAAAAAGGAAGTCATTCTGTTTTGCACAAAGCAATATAAAACAAAAATTATCTTTTTAAATTATCTTAGTTATAAATAATCCCCTTCCTACTCCAAGATTTGCCAAAGCATGATTAGAATTTTATTGAAAATCTAGAATGTAAATATCTTTTAAAGTGATTTGATTATGTTTTAATGACTGTCATTCAGGTGGTATGGAGTAGAATTGTAATATTCAAAGTTTTTGTTACATGTTATCTATTGTATGTTAATTAAACTTCAACACTCATATCCTTTAATGCAGTGTTTCTTAAACTTTTTTTCTCTTAGGACCCCTTCCCACTTTTAAAAATTATGGAAGACCCCAAAAGAGCTTTGAATGGGTTATATATATCTATGTTTACCATATTAAAAATTAAATTTGACACATTCGCTGTCACTCACAATTGTTGATGGAATTTTAATATTGTATTATTTTTCAACATAGGGTGGCAAATATTTTTGATTTTGTGGAGCCCTGAGAGGGCCCTGGGGAGCCCCAGGGTTCCTAGGACCACACTTTAAGAAATACTGCTTTAATTAATATGAAGCTTTGAGACGACCTTGTCTTACTAATCCATAAATAACAGTGAGAGGTAGTATGCTCAGATACTCCAACTGACAATGTATATATCTAAAATTATAACACTACTTTAGTTATTCTTCAATAAACTATTGATTTATGAAGTTCCTGCTGTTTGAAAGAAATAAGCAAATCTTCCACAATGTGGTATCTTCCAGACGTGTTAGATTACAACTTTCATAATGTTCCCTAGGAATTCTGGGAATTGTAGTACAACACATCTGGAGAGCATCAGAACAGGAAAGAATCAGATAGAGTGGAAGTCTCAGTCATTAAAGGAAAGCAATCTTCTTGCTTTTAATCTTTTATCTATTGTGCATTTCTCTGTGGCTGTATACATACTTAACACCAAGCCAGGACTTAAAAAAAACATATTTCATTGAATAAATATAACCACATTTGTTGAATGTGTTATGGTCTGATATGCACATAGCACTAAGCCATAATGGGTAGTATCATATATGTGTTGTATGTGAATTAACTCTATGTATTTGCTCTGCAGAGAGTCCCACAGTTTTCAGTGACATTTACCCCATGTAATCCTACATAGAATTTCAGCCTTTGAAAAGACAGACAGGGCAGGCAAATTTCACTAGGTATAGCATAAGGTGGCTCCAAAACTGGATGCCAGGTGACAACAGAGTCATCTGGGGTGGGCAGCCATAATGAGTCTATTGAATTGAATTGAATTGAATTGAATTGAATTGAATTGAATTGACAAAGGAACAGAGAAAATGGCAAAAACTGGAGGATTGGGAGTCTAGATATGGTAGTCCTAAAATGAACAATTATCCCTTTTTAAATCACTTTCCCTGGCCCTACATATTTTTTCAGTACTTGAGTAAAACCTTTTATCTTGTCTCTTTTCTTCTGACAAGTCAACTTATTTTTCCTTGTTCTTTTTTCTTCTGGAAAGAGTGTAATTGTATTCACCATCAAAAAGACTTCCAGTATTATAGAAGACAGAAATTCTTTGTAATATTTTACCCATATTCAGAGAATATTCAGATTTGGATACTTATCTTTATCCAAGGAGCATCTTCTTTTTATTTATGTATCTGTCATTCAGTGGGTTTTGGTCTTCCCAGGTTACTGGAGCCTCCACTTTAATTTGGCTCTCTTGTTTTCTGGGCAGTCCTTCTCTAACTGACAAGGGCTCCAACTTGATTTGTCATCCTTCCTGGATCGGGTGGCACAAACTTTGTGGATGCATCAAAATACTCAAATTCTCCATTCCTAAGCACAATGTAAAGCAGTAAATTATTATTATTATTATTTCAGTTGGACACCCCAGTGAATGCAAAAGGACCAGTAGAGCTCTGGCTGATGGACCTATTGAAAATGCAGCAGTCTTCATTACACTGTGTAATTCGGGCTGCATTTTACCAAATTAGTGATCCAGGGTACCAACTGCTGAATTTCCTTTATCATTTCCCAGCACAGGTGAGAAGTTTGAAAAGTAGCTGTTGCTCAGACACAGGCACATTAGAAAAGGAGGCTGGACTTGCATGTCAAAAGTAAACAAAAGGCTTGCACAGATGTACATAATTCTGTAAACTGTAACTGACTATAAATTCAGCAAGTAATTAGTAATGGGCATATCCATTTGTTTTTGAGTGGACTTAACAACTGCTTAATGCTAACACATTTGAGCCCACTTCTATTTATTGATTTAGATAGGGGCTAGCCAATGCTTTGTATAAAATAAATATGAATAAAAAGTGATGCAACAGTAATAATTTTGGAAAAGGTAAAAGGGGTGAAGGAAGAGGGAAGAAAATATACTTATTATGTAGCAGGAATCATGCAATGTGACATGCAGTGGCTGCTTTAGTTATATACCTATGTGGTCTGTTTTAAAAGAGGGAGGCTAGAAAGTGCCCCCAGGATTTCAGAGGTTCTCAGACAAAATGAAATCCCCAAGTGCCTCAAACTTCTTTCTCTACGTTATCATCACATCCAAAGGAGATGAAGTAAGAACCGTTTAGGTTTGTTAAACATATGTTACCCACATTGGCAAGTGTGCTGAAAGGCTGAAACCTCCTCACAGAAACTCTCTATTAAGCTTCCAAACTTGCTTCCTCAGGCCTTTCCCTTGGAGTGCTCCTTATTCATTATCTCTGTGGCAATCAGCAAAAGAATGTTCAGGTTTTATTTTGAACATCGTTGAAAGCATCCGTAGGTGAATGTGATGACAGGAAACAGCACCCCTGAAATGTTCTGATTTACATCCTGCTTAGAAGGCAAAATCCATAGTCAAACCCCATTTATTAGTTGTTCCAGTCAATTACTCTAAATTACTGTAGAGTTTAAAACTTGGAGTTTTTGAAGTATTTTTTATCCATTGGAATGAACTATAACTTATTTAAATTATAGGTAGGATTGCTGGGAATTCAGATGCTATGGACCCATGATTCAGAAGAAGCATTGACTAATGCAAAAGATGATCGGAAAATTATGTCAGTGACCAATCAGAAATTTCTGGATATTCTAAATACACTTATTAGCCAAACTACTCATGATCTTTCCAAGTTTGACCGAGTGAAATTTGAAACCCTTATCACCATTCATGTACATCAGCGTGACATCTTTGATGACCTGGTAATATGGAAATATTAATGCTTGAAATGTTAATGTACATGTAAAATTGTTCAAAATATGTTACACATCTGGTACTGTTCTTGGGTATAATCGCCAAATGGTATGTGCAGGGCATCAGGCTGGGAGTCGGCATTGGGGACTGAGTGAGAGAATTGTACCCTCCTATACTTTTGGAGTATTTTTATGGCTACATTTTACACCTCATGACAATTAGGAATCTAGAATAACTAAGGCCACACTGGATATAATATAAGCCAAGAGTAAGTACAGTTTTTAATACCCAAGGGAGGATTTTAGTACCAGAGGAGAGGATTAATGTCTCCCCAAGTGGGAGCTGTTCTTCAGTAGTTAATAGGCATTAAAGGGGAAAATTTATTTGGGGCTGTGAAATGGGCAAAGTGTAATTCTTTCTCCGCCTACTATGGTGCCAATCCTACTTGAGCCCACTTGCAGAGGTTAACTTTTTAAACTTTAAATATTAAGCATTTCACACCAATCCTATGCAGCATGGTACTTATATGATTTATATGGCTACTCCTTTCATAGCAATTACTCTGGGCAGTGTATAAGGACTAAAACCAACACTAGGAATCAATAATCCAAATAACAATTGTCCAAGGTTGCAGAAATCATTCCAACTACAATAGAAAAAATAACAATAAAAACTAGCCAGCAGATTTTGTTCAACCTCCCAGCCAAACTGCCTGAGGGAACAGCCAGCTTTTCAAAGCCTTACAAAATGCTAACATATATAATGTATCTATAACATATAAAATTTATCAATCTCCTGTATAGAGACTCATGAAGGATCCCAGTCATCTGGCAGATTTCAGAACCCTCCAACTTTCCAGGAAAGCCTTGGTTCTCCATAATCAGGAGTGATATTATCCAAAGTGGCCACCACCACCACCACCCACGCACTATTCTAGTTCTAAACATAGAATAGTTTGACAAAATTGGATAATCTCTGTATTTTAGCTGATATTTCTCAGAAACCTCTAGTGGCAACTGGCAAGCAATTCTGTGATGGACTTCTGTGATTGCGACCTCACTTCCAAAAGCAAGACTGGAGGGTGGGCATAGCAAACTTACACAACGTGCCTACTGTAAAAGTGAGAAAGAGATGTTAACAAAGACAGTAAATCCAAACATTAAATGTGTTAATTTGAGGTGATATTAATTGGAAAGGAAACAGAGGGGCAGTAACAATTGTAACTAAAAAAAAAAAAATCCCATCCCTGAAATTCATCATGCAAATAATGTTTCTGTGCAGTTCTAGTGTAATTCGGGCTTCTTTTCTGTTTTGAAGGTTAAAATGCATATAAAATCAGTGACTGATTTTGAATGGTTAAAGCAGTCCAGATTCTATTTTAAGGAAGATGTTGATCAAACATTGGTATCTATTACTGATGTTGATTTTGTTTATCAAAATGAATTTCTGGGATGTACAGATCGTCTCGTCATTACCCCTTTAACAGACAGGTGGGAATAATTTATTTATATTTCAGTCTGATGGAATCTGAGTGTTCTAAACTGGAGCACAATCTTTTCTCCCCGCTGCTTCTAAATAATGTAAAGAAGGAACTGCATTGAATTCTATACTTCTCCATGCTATTTGCTAAAGGGCTTGTATAATACCAAAACTCAAAATGTTTAAAGAATCATTTGTGGCATGTATAAATAGATGCTGAATGTATCTTTACAGATGCTACATTACATTAGCTCAAGCTTTGGGAATGAACATGGGAGGAGCTCCAGCAGGACCTGCAGGGACTGGTAAAACGGAAACAACCAAAGACATGGGGAAAGCACTGGGGAAGTACGTAGTAGTGTTTAATTGTTCAGATCAAATGGATTTCAGAGGATTGGGAAGAATTTTCAAAGGTAAGACTTGGCTTACTAGGTGGGTTCACTGATAAAATCATCCTCATAAGAAACTATAAGCCACATGGAGACAGAGTGAAAGAACTGGGGATGTTTAGCCTTGAGAAGAGAATAGAGGGGGCAGGGAGATGATAGCACTCTTCAAATACCTGAAACAACATAACAGAAGACATTTGAAACCCTTGTCTCCATTGTTCCAGAAAGCAGGATACAAAATAATGGAGTGAAGTGATAGGAAAGAACAGTTTGACAGTGGAACAAAGTACCTTCAAATGTGGTGGACTCATCAGAGATGTCCATGCAGAGGCTAGGCAGCCATCTGCCCCAAATTTATATTCTTGCACTGAGCAGGGGGTTGGACTTGAGGGCCTAAGATGCTCCTTCCAGCTCTGTAATTCTACAGTGAAAATGTATAATAAAATTAATTGCATGCACATTCAGTAGTTGCTACTCTGAATCATATTATCTAAGATGAACCCAATTTTAGGATAGATAGATCCATGCTTTCATGAATACAAATGAGAATATCAAATGATATTCACATTCCTACACAAACTTCAGAACTTACTGACTTCTGAGTAAAACTAGGATTTCAGAATATGTTTGATTACAAAAAAGAGAAACTTTGCAAATGGATGCATGAGTGGAAAAAGTCAGTCTGTTCTATCTCATCAATAGTTGGGGTGGGTATGAAGAAAGGCAGAATAAAAAACCCTGCTCATTCAGCACAGGACAAGCTTGTAGGACAAGAAAGAACAGGCAATCACAGACTTTGTTCTGCCCTCTGAGGTGAGAACCCATCAATAGTAGCTGTAACTTCTGTAGCCAATATTTTCCTATTGACTACAGACTAAGGCTGAAGACCTTTAAAAGCAAAAGGTGAAAGAGAAAGAGAAATTAAAATCAACTACTTCCTTCTGCTCCCTGCCTTCCTGTTTAGTAAAAGGTGGTCATCCAGCCTTTCTTCTACTGAAAGAAGGCCCTTAAGCTGCACCTCAAGTCAGACAACTACCACAGCCAACCTCCCTCTAATATCCAGGAAAGCTGCTGCACAACACACCCCAGGGGTCACTTCAGCAAGAAGCAGATTATGACAGAAAGCCTCAGGAATCAGATAATGTATTGGTCTTAGCAGCAGTCCTGATCACCAACATCTCCTTTCTGAGATGCATTTGGCTGGCAGGAAGGGGTCAGAAATAGAGCTCTTTTCATAATAGCTTACAAAGCCCTTGAATATTAGCATATATATGAGCATGGATTATATAAAAGAAACAGAAACACAAACATTATTACAAAGATAAAACATGCCTGGAATTTTATAGATTCTGCTGTGTGTGTGTTTGTGTGTTTGTGTGTGACTTTCTACTAGTTTCCTTTATCTTTCTATATTTATATTATACTCTATTCTGAGTATTATTCTTACATTTGAACCAACATTACTATAGTGCACCTGTATACAGGCAGTCATGCTACATTTTTCCTAATAATTATTAATGGTTCACAATTAGGATATCACTCTAGATAACCTTAGTGAGAAATGTATAGTAGGAACTTTTTTCTTGTCATTTAGTTGTTTTAAATATACATATTTCAATGCAAATTAACTGCATTGCCCCATAGATGGGTGGTACAAACTGAACTGATGGAAATGTGACATGTACATTGCAGCATCATGACACAAATGTTGGTCTTTTGTACTCACATCCCAACATCAGATGCAAGTACGTAAGTCACAGGGTTTGCACTGCAACATCACTAGGCATATTTCATCACTTGTTTATGTAAGGATCACCTTGTCGTGAATAACTCGCAGACGCTGAGTTACGAAAACAGTTTCTGGGTTTATTCAGAACAGGTACAGTTCAGGTAAAAAGCCGAGAGTAGCGCAGCATTGTAACAGGTTCAAATATATTACCTTGTCCCGCCAGTGTTCCTCCCCCCCCACCGTTGCTCCGCCCTCCTTCCCGGAACTCCTTAATTGGTCATGTCCGGGCCGTTGGGTCTGTGACTCCGCATGTCTTGACCTCGCCCTACCTGTCTCTGCCCTGCTCGTTGTCGGGACAATGGTGTTGATGGTTGAGTGCCGGCTCAGTCCCTCCAAGGTATTTCCAGGCTATCGCTTCCTATTGTCCTACTAACTACTTCTCCTTTTCCCTATGACTAATACTTCCTTTTGTCATGTGGGCGCTGCCATGTTTTGCCCCATGGCAGTGCACTCGTGACATACCGCCCTCCCCAATGGAAGGAAGAGGAAGGGGGAGTGGGGAGGGGAGGGGGATTCCCAAGGAGGGGAAAAATCTTTAAACCCCGGGTTTGGCAGATGTATTCACCACAAGATGGTCAAGTTATTGGAATGGAGAGTCTTTTGATCTCCCAACTCTGGCACTGACTGCACAGCCTCTCCCTATATCCTCAATCTTGATTGTCTGGGTTGGATAAGCCTATATGTACAGTCCTGGCCTCATTTATATGCAACCTGGAGAATGCCTGCATGCCTGCAGGTCTATGAGCATAGACTTCCTTAGCTCATGCTTAATATGTTGATCTTGAGGGCAGAGCTAGGTGAGGCTCCTTTAAGGGTAGAGGATAATTAAGGCCTTATCAAAAGAAAAAAAGAAAAGAAAAATATACCTAATTGGTGGAGCACATGCTTTGGAAAGAGGAAGTCTCAAACTCAGTCCTTGGCATTTCTAAGTAAAGATGGGAAAACCTTGGAGAGTTTTTGCCATGTAAGGTCCACAGTCATGGGCTGAATGGCTCTGGAGTTAGACTCTATACAAGGCAGGTTCTGCATTTCTAAGTTTCCCTTAATGTGGAATTCTTTCCTGAGAGCAATGAAATTGAAGTTAAACTGTTAATACTGGAATAAAGTAGAAATTCAGAGTCAAACGTAGTTTTCATGGAAGACTCAGAGAAATGTAACCACACATATTACATAAGATACAGCTGAATGCCACAGAAAATTAAAATCTATTGGGAGAATATGATCCTGCACTTTATGGTTATAAGCAGTATCTTCTTTTATAATTAGAATTCCAACACTCTAGTTAATATCATGATTGAGATAAGTTCACAAATTTACAATGGCCACAATTGGTATTTCATGCTTAAAAGAGAATATTATAATACCAAACATTAAGAAAAAGTCATTATATAACTGTAAGCTCTATAGATATGCTTTTCAGACTAGATTAGAAACAAAGGCTTACTGATTAAATGACACAGTACCATGATCAGAAATTTCTGGTCTGCATCCTATATATTCATCTGTGAGTCAGTACCACTGAAATCCACAGAAATTTTAAAGTCATAGTATTGCAGTGGTCCCTCATCTCTCCTCATTTTACTAGAGAGGTAAGCTGGTGTCCACACTTTCAGCACAGTTTTCAGCAGGGTTGTTTGTTGTTGTTTATTCATTTAGTCGCTTCCGACTCTTCGTGACTTCATGGACCAGCCCACGCCAGAGCTTCCTGTCGGTCGTCAACACCCCCAGCTCCCCCAGGAACGAGTCCGTCACCCCTAGAATATCATCCATCCATCTTGCCCTTGGTCGGCCCCTCTTCCTTTTGCCTTCTACTCTCCCTAGCATCAGCATCTTCTCCAGGGCGTCCTGTCTTCTCATTATGTGGCCAAAGTATTTCAGTTTTGCCTTTAATATCATTCCCTCAAGTGAGCAGTCTGGCTTTATTTCCTGGAGGATGGACTGGTTTGATCTTCTGGCAGTCCAAGGCACTCTCAGAATTTTCCTCCAACACCACAGTTCAAAAGCATCGATCTTCCTGCTCTCAGCCTTCCTTATGGTCCAGCTCTTGCAGCCATATGTTACTACGGGGAACACCATTGCTTTAACTATGCGGGCCTTTGTTGTCAGTGTGATGTCTCTGCTCTTAACTATTTTATCGAGATTTGTCATTGCTCTTCTCCCAAGGATTAAGTGTCTTCTGATTTCCTGACTGCAGTCAGCATCTGCAGTAATCTTCACACCTAGAAATACCAAGTCTTTCACCACTTCTACATTTTCTCCCTCTATTTGCCAGTTATCAATCAAGCTGGTTGCCATAATCTTGGTTTTTTTGAGGTTTAGCTGCAAGCCAGCTTTTGCACTTTCTTCTTTCACCTTCATCATAAGGCTCCTCAGTTCCTCTTCGCTTTCAGCCATCATTTCAGCAGGGAATCTAACTCTATTCAAGTTGTTTCTATGTGAGCTGTAATCCTATATTGTTAGGTTCCAGCTAACGTGGAAATGATTTAGACATAAGCTCCCTGCTCTAGATAGTTGTACTTTAAATGCAGAAACAGGTTTTTTACAAGTCACCAGCATAACTTAAAGAGGGAAACATTGCTCACTGCAGCTCTGAATGGGGCTAGTACAGAATCTGTTCATAGATCTCCCCCCTTACATCTTTTTCAGACGTTTTTCAATGTTTGTGGTATGTTCTGTGCGCAGTAGTATGCTTGATTTAGTAGTATGCTTCCAAACACTATAGAATGGCATCCAACATTTATGCTACTAGTGGGTGACACTACCAGATGGTTTTCTTTTTTATAATATCAATATAGTGTCCTGGTTCACACACTTCATATTTCTTTCTGGGTATGGTTCTAGGAAAAGAGATACCAATATGGTAAGAACATGAAAACATTAATTACAGGAAAGTTGTAATCCATTTTAAAAAAAAATCATTTCCTGTTTTAGGTCTTGCACAATCTGGCTCCTGGGGATGCTTTGATGAATTTAACAGAATTGAATTACCGGTGTTGTCAGTAGCAGCTCAACAAATTTATATCATTTTGACAGCAAGAAAAGAAAGGAAAAAGCAGTTCATATTTTCTGATGGAGATGTGGTTGATTTAAACCCTGAGTTTGGAATTTTTCTGACAATGGTAAATTTATTGTGATAAGAGTACAGTGGTTCTTTTTAATTATTGATGAGAGAAAACCAATCATACATTTGTTATACAACTTACTTGAAAATAAGTTACGAGTCTCATTATTTACTTTGCCTGTCCTAGCAATATATTTATAAGCTATTAAATTTTTAGCTATTACATATCTTATCACTATTTTTTTCCCAAATAAAACTGAATGACTGATTACATGCCATCAAGTCACTGTTCACTCTTAGCGACCACTTAGATAGATTTTCTCCATGATGATTTGTCCCTAACCTGGTCCTTCAGTTCTTCCAACAGTGCCCCCAGCGCCCCTGTAACTGAGTCTACCCTCCTTGCTGTTGGTCGTCCTCTTCTTCTCCTTCCTTCCACCTTTCCCAGCACTAGAGTCTTCTCCAGAGAGCCAGGTCTTCATATAAAATACAAATATTTAAACAAATAAGGGCCATTTGTGGCCATTTGTTTTTAAAATTCTCTCCGTGGATGAGTTATCGAAATCTAATACTTTCATTCAGGGAGGACATTGTTTATGTTCTGGCAAGATGATGTCTGCTCAGGGTCTGTTAAAAATTATTTCCATTCCCCCAATGTATCTTGTATGTGTTGTATTTGGATTTTTACAAATAACATGTCATGAGTACTGATGGCGAGCAGGAGGGGGCCCCTATCCAGGGGGGAAAACGCATGCGTAGTACTGAGGAGTTAAGCAGCCATTCAAAGAGACACAGATCAGACCCGCCTTAACTTTTGGGGTTTATCTGTCTGGGTTTTTCCCACACTTCTTCAGTTTGTTAGGATTTTCTGTCTTATGTAGCAGTAATAAACACTAGAGACCTACTCCTCATCTCAGCGTGATTCCTGACTGTTAGGACATAACACTTGGTTTATTGTCCATCTAGAATGAGAGAGACAGTGCACATGCAGTGGGGGATCCCTGTTAACTGTTTTTCACGAATTAAGAACCAGCTTTAGAAATAAACATTTTCACTTTTGAGCCTTCCCATGAGCCATAGTCAAGTAATTGACTGGTAACTGCAGTCAAACTTAATCTGGGATCTGAAAATCACTCCAAGCTGCAGTTTTTTAACCCCGTCATGCAGAAAGGGCATGCTACGGACCCCATCTGCAAGAGAATTCCATCTGGCGGCATCCAGGAGGCAGGCCTTCTCTGCAATAGCACCCGCCCTTTGGAATATCCTTCCCCCAGAAGTGAGATTGGCTCCCTCCCTCCTGGACTTTAGGAAACAGCTAAAGACCTGGTTCTGTAATTATGCCTGGGGTGGGAGGGAGAGTAGCCATTTCTGGGGTTGGTTAGTTTCTTAGAAGGACCCAGTTCTGCCTGCAAGTCATAACTTCCAGCCATCAAGGTTTTTATTATATTTATTGTATTATGTATTATAGTGTTTACAGTTTTATATTTTTATTTATGTTTTATTGTAAACTGCCCAGAGTCCCTTTTGGGAGATGGGCGGTGATAAATTTGATTAATAAATAAATAAATAAATAAAATAAAATAAAAACCCAGTTAACAATTTGTGCAGATAAATACTTCAGTGCACTGAAGTTTAGGAGTGGGAAATTTGCTTTAATGGAGGAAGTGGCTGTTGGCACATAACCAGCAACCATTTCTGTGTGACAGTCAGATGTTACATCTGGACTAACAATGGCTTCATTTTAAGAGTTAGGCAAAATTGTTGCCAAAAAGGCAGCAATGTTTACATTAAGTGGATGTGCCAGTGAAGACAATAAGATTTCCACTTATTGCCCATGGGTCATGATATTTGCATGTACTGAGAAGTTCTTCTGTGCAGATAAGACTGTTGGTGTGCCTCTCTGAATTCTTGTGATGTGGCAATAATCTTTCCAAATGTATAGAATAGCGGTTCCATAGTGGGAGGCATTCCTGTCTTCACTCATACGAAAACAAAAAGTGTGAGTGGAACTACATGTTCAGGCTGTTATTTTCCAGGAACATTTCTTGGTGCCTATAATAAAGCTTGGGACTGTGGGAACCAATGTGCCAGGCTTCAGATGTCACAAAAGTAGGTGGCTATTTCTTCCCTCACAGTCAGGAAACAGATGGGAGATACAGGCTAGTATCTAGTCTAGTCTGCCAGAAAAATAATATGAAGGTGCTCCTTTTGGGCTATTTTGTGTCATGTCATGTTAAATACATGATTACATCTAACATGCGTCTACTGTATATTTTCAAATAACAGTCTTGGGAGGCTTATCAAGACTGGGGAGAAGAAACCAATCATTCACTTCCTATCTTCAGGAGAGGTCTCCTTGAAGAGCTGCTGTTTGCTGCAGGAGGGAAGTTGTTTTTGGAAGCTCCTTTGGCAGAAGCTGGGCCATACCAAGACCCTGGAGCTGAGGAGTTAAAGCTGCCCTCCCTCCACATGGTCCCAGTCCTGATCTCTTCACCCACCCTCAACCGCATACATGCACAGACACCCACTGTATTAGACACAGTCATCCATATAAGCTAATCCAGGCAGACCAGGCTCTTTTGCGTGAAAGACAAGCATGTGCCCTCAAACTGACTTTAAGTTTAAGTGAAAAGACTTTAAGTGAAAAGCACTATAGTTAACATGACCTAATTTACAGTTAGGTTGATATAATCAAAATTAGTCCAACTGCTTTGAATTATTTTAAATTGTTGCCTTTTTATTTATAGAATCCTGGCTATGCTGGGCGGCAGGAATTACCAGAAAACTTGAAAATTCAATTTAGAACAGTTGCAATGATGGTTCCAGATCGACAGGTACTATTACTACTATGTCATATTGTTGTGCAGTATGATTTTAATTTGTAGGGCATCACTTTTGTATCCCAAAGACCCTATATCCCCTTTTATATCCCAGCCTGGGTTATTTTCTTTTTTTTCTAATGTTGATTAATTTCTTTAATCTGTATGGTTCCATTTCAGATCATCATGAGAGTGAAACTTGCAAGCTGTGGCTTTATTGAAAATGTCATTTTGGCTCAGAAATTCTTTGTTCTGTATAAGCTGTGCGAAGAACAGCTTACCAAACAGGTAATACTTGGTTCCCTTGGTAGCCATGGACAAAAGGTGGTCATAGCTAACAGAAAGGAGCTTCATAAATAATAAATATAATAATGAAATAAATAATAAATAATAAAAATAAATGTGCAAACCTAACTTGGAAACCTTATCAGGGCCTTTCCTAATCGACTGTGGCCTATTGCTATGAAGAGAATGATGTGTTGGGTGTGGGCTAACTCCCTTATAAGTCCCCCTTTATCATGGTGATGATAACTGATAATCCCCAAGATCCAGGTTATAGATCAACTTTTATTCTTTTTCTTTTGTAAACAATTTTTTGAAACCTGTTGTGTTGTGTTGGGATGAGGTATTATGTTGTAAGAGTACATGCTCCTGATGCAATATGATGCAATAATGATTGGCAGTGCATACATTGTGCATGTCTCTGTACTGCACATTCAAGGCTCATAACAAGCTATTCCATACCAATAGTTATTCTTTATGTATTTTAGGATGAATCACCAGAAAAATATTAAACAATAGTTATAATTTTGAGAATGGGGACACCTGTTGTAGCATCTGAAAGCAACACATGGCATTGCAATTTCTTCTTTATGAAAATTTTTTGTTCAGACTGAAAGTTACAGTACCCTTGTGACAATTTTCATTTCATCTGCAGATAGAAACAGTTATCTCAGCAGATCTGCTAATACACACACACACCCCTTTATTTTTCTCTCTTCATTGAAATGGCCCTGAAACTAACTCAGTTACTTTCCGTAGTATCAGTTTATTTTCATGAAAGTGTATCATGACATTGAAACCTCAGCAGTATTTTCTAGTTATCACAGCTGTACCATGCAGACTTTCTCCAAGAGATAGATCAAGCTTTCTTTTTTTAAAAAAATAATGTTATTGTGCTGAAGTAACCAAAGGAAAGTAGACATACAAATAATAGCATTAATGAAATAGCTTAACTTCAAACTTAATACTAATCAAAAGAAAAAAAACTAGGAAGAGGCCTGGGCTCAAAAATCTTCTTACTTATCCCTCCCTTAAAAAAGAAGACAAACTAAAAACTAATTAAAATGTTGAAGACATTATCAACAATGCATGGCTGAAAATAAAATGCAGATTTCTCCTTCCACTTCCTCCTTCTCCTTCCTTCCTTCCTCTATTCTTAGAGCTACCATCCCATCCCTGGAAAAGTCCCAGTTCCTGATAACTTGGTAGATTGTAATCCTGGGGCTATAGCTCCCAAAATGCTGTGAACTGTCCAGAATCTGATAAAGGTAGCAGCATACAAGTATCATAAAATAAATAAATAAATAAATATAGGCATCTCCAGAGGGAGGACAATGGGGGCAAATGACAAAACATGTGATATGATGTTGTGACACAAACCCCACTCATTTTCTACACAAAATCTCTGGCTGCTGGTGACGCCTGTAAACATGTATCTCATACACAGGAATTGATCCAAAATCATATTAATGGTCCTGTTGATGTGGGCCCAAAATGTAATAAGAGGATGAATCCAAACCAAAAGAGTAATTATCAAATCAAAAGAGTTACTATCAAATCCTGAACATCTGTAACAGCAAGGCAACTGCAATCAATTTTTACTAAATTTTCTCTGAAATATCCAGTATA
Source organism: Candoia aspera (assembly GCF_035149785.1). NCBI lineage: Eukaryota > Metazoa > Chordata > Lepidosauria > Squamata > Candoiidae > Candoia > Candoia aspera. The sequence goes on along the minus strand of NC_086153.1, from coordinate 60,634,404 downwards.
CATTAAGACATTCCTTTGTTTATTAGTCTTATTTTAAGATTGTAAGAAGCTAATGCCATGTTGTTTAAAGCAAACTTCCATTGGCTTACCAGGAGAGGATATTCAAGCTTATAGTTTCAGAGGTTGTATATATAATAAATATCAATTTCATTAACTCAACTCCTTATAAAAAAAGAATTCACTGACTTAGGAACCATAGCTGATTCTTCCAAAACCATAACCACTGTGTAACTTCAGAAGCTACTAATGCAAGTGATAGATCAAGGTTTACTATTTGAAATACCATGTATTTGTGATACTGTTTAAAATTAATAGCAACAAGGTATGAGATTGTATTAGAGTCTGGGGCTTTTAAACATGAAGTGGAGTCATGATACAAGTAATAAAATCATGGACAGTATGCAAAATGTGGATAAAGGTAACTTTTTTCTCTTTCTCTCAAGATATTAAAACTTGGGGGTCATCCTTTAAAACTAATTATTGGGAAATTCAGGATTGATAGAAGGAAGTGCTTATTTACACAATGCATAGTGAAATGATAGAATTCATCACTGCCACATATGACAGACACCACTTTAAATGGAGACTGGACAGTTTAATAGAGGACTGAGCTATCAATGGATAATGGGCCTCATGGCTGATTGCTGGCTCTGGAATCATGAGTAGACTGCCTTGCAGAGTAGATGTTAGGGAGTAAGAGGGAAGATGGGCTATTTCTTTCCTATCCATGTCTGTAAGGTTGCTGAGTGCAGCTGGTCAGCTAGTGTCACATAAAGGCTGGCGTAGATGACCAGCTGCCCTAGCTTAACAGGACTGTTCTTACTGATCAGAGTATATAAAGGCTATTCTGTACAGTACAGTAGATGCTAGTGCACTACCAGTCCCAATTTAAAATGATTGTAGTTATCTTTAAACCCTGAAATAATTTGGGACTGGGCTGTTTGAAGAAATGTTTATACTTGAGTAGGACTAAACCTTAACATGGTCTGGGCAGGGTGCAGGTTACAGACCCTCTATTACAATCAGCTAGATTATTAAACACAAGAGACAGGTTACTCCAATTTTTATAGAAATCTCACGTATGTATCTTAGACATTAACTGTTTTGAAATGAGTGCTAAAGAATTTTATTCAGATCTGCTGTTAATCAGTAAAATTAGCTAGATTTTTAAACCTGCCACAATTTTGTAAAAAGTATGTTATTTCAAATATTGTATTTGATATTCTGATCTAGGTTGAGTTTATTCATTTACATTACTTAGAGATGGCTCAACTCCCAATAACTCTGGGCAGTTTGCACTTTAAAAGCAAGAAACAATGAAATGAAGAAACAGGTGATTTATTTGGGGTGGGAAGTGGGAACACCATACAAAAAAATACAAAATCCCACAGGAACTCAACACGATTCTACTGCAAGACCTGGAGAACAACCAGGTTTTTAATGCCTTCCTGAACAATGAATCTTCAGAGGAATGCTGTTCCAGAGGGCAGGTGCCATGACAGAGAAAGCATGCTTCTGAGGTCCCAATAGATGACGTTGTTTGATCAAAGGGACCTGGAGTTCATCTCCTCTGCCAGATTTTGCCAAATGGACAAAAACTGCCGGAGATAGATGGTCTCTCAGATAGCCAGGCCCCATGCCACAAAGGGTTGTTTGTGCCAACCAACATTTTGAATTGCACCTGAAAACCAGCTGGCAATCAATGCAGCTTGTGGAGCAGTAGTGTCACATGGGCATACTGTGTCATGTCCATCATTGCTGTTGCATTCTCAACCAGCTGTAGCTTCTAAATAGTTTTCAGGAACAGCCCCAGTGTTCCTCAATAGTCCATTTGTGAGGTAACTAGGGCATAAGTAACCACCTGAAGGACTTCTTGATCTAGGAATAGGTGCAACTGGTGCATGAGATGGATCTGTGTGAAGGCCCGCTCATCACAGCTGCCACCTGTTCTTCGACAGGACCTGTGAGTCCAAGAAACCCATAGATTAGACCAATCTGGAAATGGGTTTGAATGGGAAAGTGCCATTTTATCCATGACTAAAGTCCCCAGCATCAGGGGGCCCATATATCTATAGCCACTCAGTCTTGTCAGGATTGAGCCTCAGTCTGTTCCTCTGTATCCAGATCCACACAACCTCCAGACACTGGGTAAGACATCAACAGCATTGTTTGGACAGCCCAGAGTCAAGATGTATACTTGGGTGTCATCAATATATTGATATTACCAGACTCTGAACTGACAGATGACCTCGCCCAGCAGTTCCATGTAGATGTTAAGCCTACTGTATTGAGCTCTATAGCACCCGATAAGTGCAGGGCTGCCGGTTTGAACCAGCCACAGAGAAAGGAAAAAATGGTAATATGATGCACCCCACTCCCAGTCCCCACCGTCAATCCAGAAATATACTGTAACTGACAGTATCAAAAGCTGCCAAAAGATCAAGGAGCACAATGATGGATACACCATTCCCTTCTCGGCTCCCCCAAAGGTCATCAACAAGCAAGACCAGTAGTGTCTCAGTACCATATCTAAAAGGGAAGGTTGGAGACTGGACAAACGTTTTCCACAATCATTGGATCCAGTGATGGCTCTCGAGGGGAGCACACTGCCTCCTTTAAGGCTAATGGAATCACACCTCCTCAAGGGTGTGTTTTATGTTACTGTTATAATATTTCATATATTTCTTTTATTTCTTCATTAAGTTTATACTTCTTTAATCACCTGAAATAACTTTTTTATACATGCACGTGTATATGCTTGTCCTGAAGTACTTAGCTCTAATAGATAGTAGGTTTTACTATTTTCAAATGTTCACAATTCTGTGAATGCCATTACTGAGGAAAGAAACCATGAACTACCTATTGATTCATTGTTTTGTTTTGTTTTGTTTTTTAGGTTCATTATGATTTTGGGTTAAGAAATATCCTTTCCGTGTTGAGAACTCTTGGATCACAGAAGAGGGCAAGACCAGATGACAGTGAAATGAGTACTGTTATGAGAGGTTTAAGGGACATGAACCTCTCTAAACTTGTAAGAATGTGTCCACTGAAGTTTTTGGGATTGGTGTGGTTGCAACATTCTTGTCAAGGTTTTGCTTTTTTAGTATTGTTTTGAGCTGTGTTTTCAAATGAAAAAAAATCTGATACTCTGAAATTCTTTTTATAACAACTGCCATTATTTCCAACCCAATTATTCCACTGAATAATAAATGTGAGCACTGTCCTCTTTTAAGTTAATTAACAAAATTTAGAATGATAGCATACATCTTCAGGTCAAATGTTGAAGGGTGATTTTCAGCAAGGAAACAGCTAGCCCCTCACTCTGGATGGGGCCATAATTTTAATTTTGATCAGGGAAGCCAGCAGCTAATTTTGGTAAAAGAAGAAATATAGACAGTAAAATATAATTTAAAGTATTCTCTCAGTGTAATATGAAATGTGAAAGCTATGAATACATTGGAAGCTGTTTAAGCTTCCCATTGCTAGAATAATCATGAAAATGATTTAGTAAGTCTCTTGTATTCTTCTCTAGAAGTAGGTGGTTCTCAGTCTGACTGCATACTCTGTTGTGCATATATATAGTTACTTGATTTGTATACAATAAATTAAGCAAATTATATATAAAGTAATAATATTTAAACCCCACTGAATTCAATGGAATCAGATTGTTGGAACTTATGCAGTAAATTACAGTAGTCCAACAATTTACTGTCCTTCATAAATTTTATCTGGATTGGTCTCCACTTTCCCAAACTCATAATATATATATTTAATATTCCATTGCTACTCCCCCCACAAAAGTCATATAATTGTATTTAAAAACATGTTGTTTTTTTTTATCCAGGTAGATGAAGATGAGCCCTTGTTTCTTAGCCTTATCAATGATCTCTTTCCTGGGCTGGTACTGGATAGTAATACTTATGTTGAACTTCAAGCAGCAGTGGCAAATCAGGTTGAAGAGGCAGGACTGATTAATCATCCTCCTTGGAATCTTAAACTTGTACAGGTATAGCATAACACAACTTAAGCTTCCAGGAAGACAATACTGTAGAATATAAAACTAAGTTGATTAAAAAAAACCATTGCACTGTTAATTTTATCATTTTTTTCTCATATTCTTTGATAAATGTGAGTTTGAGAGACTCTTCTCAAGTAATCCAAGATTATATATAATTTGCTTTTCCCTATTAAACATACTGAATTTTTATATATGTAACTAGCATCTATGCCATGGTTAACTTCATGTACTTTGAAGAAGTTTTCTGAGCTATAGAATTTTACTGTTTTAATTTTACTGTTTCAAATGTCTGTGAAGTTGAGGAGATGGAGTTTTTGCTGAAGATTCATCTGAATTAGAGTGTGATAGAAGGCCACATTCTCTGGCTGGGAGGGCCCTAAATAGGAAACTGACTCGAGATCCAAGTCTATTTCCTTATACAGAATATCCAAGAGCCATAGATTATAAAAATAGGGATGGTTGTGCAACTCTTTTCTCCTCCTCATACAATATAAATTTCATAACTGTCTCTCAAAGAAATTCTAGAACTTCCTGATATGTGACCTCTACCTCTTTCTCTGTGTTAGGGAAGAAGGAAGGCTTTGGAGAACAGCTCACAATTGCTTTTTCCTACTGACAATGAGCTTGCTGCCAGTTGAAGGGCTCTCATAAAATATGCCAGTTACCCTCTCACCCTTCATGTTTTGGCTCTTCTCAGGAGAAACCCAATAAAAATGTTTCCATCCCTCTCCCTGCCACCCCTCCTCTTTAGCTGTATGAAACATCCAAAGTACGCCATGGGTTGATGACTCTTGGACCAAGTGGATCTGGAAAAACAGCAGTTATAACTATGTTGATGAGGGCAATGACAGAATGTGGATATCCTCACAGAGAAATGCGCATGAACCCAAAAGCTATTACAGCTCCTCAAATGTTTGGCAGACTGGATACAGCGACGAATGATTGGACAGATGGAATTTTCTCCACATTGTGGCGAAAAACCCTTAAAACTAAGAAAGGTATGATGAACACATTATTTTAGGTATGGGGACATATTTGTAGACCACCCAGATTCTGTTTAAATTGAAGTAATGTACAAGTATTGTGAAATAAAGAAATAAACAGCAACATGATCACAGAATATCACTGTCCTACTAAAACTGTTCTTCTGTTTTCATCTATAATGATATTTCTCCCTCAGAGGAATTATACTACAGAAACCAAGATAATACAAAGAACATTTTTGTTGTTTATTTGTTCAGTCACTTCCGACTCTTCGTGACTTCATGGACCAGCCCACGCCAGAGCTTCCTGTCGGTCACAAAGAACTATACTTTTCTGCAATATAAAATTGTTTTTTATTCCAATTTTTAGGAAAAAAATGTACTAGTGAAAAAGCTAGTAACAGCACTACCATCTTCTCTTGGGTGGATGAGAGACCTGAGTCTGATTACCATAGGGCTTAAAAATGTGCAGCACATAGTCAAGTTGTATCATTAGATATGCATTTCAGAATGATGAAGATGATGATGATGATGATTTTATTTATTTATTTATTTGATGGATTGATTTCTATAGCCACCCATCTCAGTGAGTGACATGATGATGATGAACTTATTAATTGAACAGGAAGTTTTTACTGTGTAAACTCTTTCACTTTACTTCCAGGGGAGAATGTTTTTCTGATTCTAGATGGCCCTGTAGATGCAATTTGGATTGAAAATCTGAATTCAGTGCTCGATGATAATAAGACTCTCACTTTAGCAAATGGGGATCGGATTCCAATGGCTCCCACTTGCAAGTTGCTCTTTGAAGTACACAACATTGAAAATGCTTCTCCTGCTACAGTTTCTAGGATGGGTATGGTGTATATCAGTTCTTCTGCCCTAAGCTGGAGGCCAATATTGCAGGTATGTTTTGAGAGAGGATCTTTTTAAAATTAATTTTATATTGTGGGACACCTGCCTGGCATTTTACTTTTCTGTTTTACAGGGATGGTTAAAGACCCGTACTCCGCAAGAAGGAGATGTATTACTGGGCCTATATGACAAAGTGTTTGAAGCAGCCTATACCTACATGAAACTGAACCTTTTTCCAAAAATGGAATTGCTGGAATGTAATTATATCATGCAGGTATATTTTTAATGAATCCTAACAAAAATGTTTCACCTTTCTATAGAAATACACAGATATCTCCTTTTCTTGACAATGCTATTGGAAACTATGAGGTACATTAAATACAACTTTGTCATGTTCCTTGCAGGTGGCAAAATGTATTATGTGAATCTGCAGTTATTTTTATTTTAGACTGTATTCCAGGTATTCTTACTTCTCTTCTTGTTTTCTTTTTTAAAATATTTTCAGTCTATTAATCTTTTGGAAGGTTTGATACCCTCCAAGGAAGAAGGTGGCATTTCATGTCTGGCACATCTTCACAAGTTATTTGTCTTTGGCCTGATGTGGAGTTTAGGGTCTCTTCTAGAGCTGGATAGCAGGGACAAATTGGAAGCCTTCCTGAGAAGCTATGAAAGCAAACTAGATTTGCCAGAAATCACTAAAGACACAACCCACACAATGTACGAATATTTTGTCAGTGATTGTGGTAAGTGACAGAGTAGTGCAGTGCTTCTTAATATTTAAAAAAAAAACCGGATAGTTTTTAGTACGGTTTAGCAGAGAATGTTATTTGTTTTTTATAGCTTTCCCAGCCTATGAGATGTAAACTGTAAATCAGAAACCATTATTTACTTCAACAGTTTCTATTTGCACATTATACACAAATGTATAATGTGGGGAGGGTTATTGGTTTTTTCTTGTTTTACTGGTTTATAATTCTGTAAGCTGCCCAGAGTCACTGTGTGTGAGTTGGCAGCCATATACATTTGTTAAATAAATAAATAAATGTTAATTTAAGTAATTGCTGCTGAGGAGTAAAAAGAGCAAGGCTGGCTGGGAGATTCTGGGAATTGAAGTCCATACATCTTTAAGTTGCCAAGGTTGAGAAACACTGCTCTAAGCCACTTACCCCCACAAGGTTAAAACATAGGTAGATAACTTAAAAACAAACAGACCACTCAAGTGGTCCTTGGCATACATTGTGGAGGAAAACAACACAAATGAATTTCCCAACATTTTGTTTTAACAGATGACCTTAGCTTTCCAATAGCTAGACAGTTCTGAATGGCAAAGGCTTATCCATCAAAGGGTATACTCCCCCAAGAAGAAAAATTAGGATGCTCCATTCATGTTCTTCATATTGGCCATTTTCCCTTACACCACCACCATAGAGCACCACCATAGAGCAGAAAGATGTTGTAGGTGTAGGTGTAGGTGTTTGCCAAAGTAACACTTTAGGTTACAGGTTATCTCACTACCAGCCCCTGCTTGACTTTATCTAATTCAGTGTCCTTATCTGGTCAATCAAAATGCATACCTGCCTGAAGATTGATTGAACTGAGAAAAGAAATCAGAGCCCTTGATTTCTCCAAGGCTATTGAGCTGCTACTGCATAGAATTTCTTTAATTTCTTAAGAATTGTTCTGATTAATGAATATAGTATTTGGAGAAGATAAATAATTAGTGTTTTCCCACTGTTGTTATGTTCAATTTTAGGTGACTGGGAACACTGGAATAAAAAGGTTCAGGAATATGTTTATCCAACTGACAGTATTCCCGAGTATTCCTCTATTCTAGTTCCAAATGTAGACAATGTCAGAACACAGTTTTTGATGGATACAATAGCAAAACAACACAAAGTAAGTGATAGTTTATTGGGAAATTATGAATTTGGGATGCTACAATGGCAATGAATATAATGCACACATTTTGCTAAGCCATCATACTGTACAGTGTATTTAGCTTAGGCTTAAGATGTTGTGGCAACCCAGTCATTCAGGTTTCTAAACTATTATTTATAGTTTATTATGTTGTGAAAATCTATTTGTCTTTTTCCCCAATTTTTCCTCTAATTTTAAATTTTAGAAGTGGGAGGTGTGATGGACACATTTGTGCTCAGTGTCATCCATATTTAATTATTTGATTTTTCTATTCATGTCTATAAGTTCTCTATTTTGTCTGTGGAGATATTTCCAAATAGTTTTCCAATCATAATAATAATAATAAAAAACCTTGCCTATCCAGAGAAAATTCTTCTACCTTTTAATACTTTCATTTCTTCTTCTTACTTTCAGTCACTCCACTCATCCTCTCTCCCACCCCAATCTTTCCACTTACCATACTATGCCAATGTCTTTTTATTAGCTATCACAGTGTGTATATATCTCTGTGTGTATGTGTATGCCAGGCAGTGGGGGATAGATTTTATCTGTGTTTCTACAACTGCCCTATAGCTCTTTCCTAATGGGTGATATGGTTTTAGCTCCAGTTCACTGAGCCCAAAATGACTAAATCAGAAATATAATATATAATACAATACGGCAGCAAAGTCACATTGCTATTTTTGTTGAGTTTGTTTGGAGGGGTGGGAGGTTGGCAGATCTGAAGGTGTGTGTGTGTGTGTGTGTATGTATGTGTGTATAAATAAATAAATATAATATAAGGGTGTGAAAATAATGATATTAAAATTGTTGCAGGCAGTATTGCTCATTGGTGAACAAGGAACTGCAAAGACTGTAATGATTAAAGGCTATTTAAAAAAATATGACCCAGAAGAACATTTATCAAAATCTTTAAATTTTTCTTCAGCAACAGAACCTGGAATGTTTCAGGTAAACTGTAGATTTTATAAGCTGTTTCTATATGAAGTGTTTGAAATAACCTAAAGAGAAGGCACAATTTTGATATTTACTGTTTATTTTTAACATTCCAGCCATTATTATAAATTATTTCAGAGCATGATTTGTTGTTTATTCATTTAGTCACTTCCGACTCTTCATGACTTCATGGACCAGCCCACGCCAGAGCTTTCTGTCAGTTGTCTACACCCCCAGCTCCCCCAGGGACGGGTCCATCACCTCTAGAATATCATCCATCCACCTTGCCCTTGGTCGGCCCCTCTTCCTTTTGCCTTCCACTCTCCCTAGCATCAGCATCTGCTCCAGGGTGTCCTGTCTTCTCATGATGTGGCCAAAGTATTTCAGTTTTGCCTTTAATATCATTCCCTCAAGTGAGCAGTCTGGCTTTATTTCCTGGAGGATGGACTGGTTTGATCTTCTTGCAGTCCAAGGCACTCTCACAATTTTCCTCCAACACCACAGTTCAAAAGCATCGATCTTCCTTCTCTCAGCCTTCCTTGTGGTCCAGCTCTCGCAGCCATATGTTACTACGGGGAACACCATTGCTTTAACTATGCGGACCTTTGTTGTCAGTGTGAGGTCACTGCTCTTGACTATTTTATCGAGATTTGTCATTGCTCTTCTCCCAAGGATTAAGCGTCTTCTGATTTCCTGGCTGCAGTCAGCATCTGCAGTAATCTTTGCACCTAGAAATACAAAGTCTTTCACTGCTTCTACATTTCTACCTCTATTTGCCAGTTAAATACAGAGCATGATTACATAATTCCAATTTTTTTTGCATAGATTAAAACTCATTAACAAAGAATTATAAATCACTTTGATTTTTACTTATTTGTGTTTTCCCTTCATTTTGTGTTGTTTAATTATTAAGAGGACCATAGAAAGTTATGTGGACAAACGGATGGGCAGTACCTATGGGCCCCCAGGGGGCAGGAAAATGACCATATTCATTGATGACGTTAACATGCCCATTATAAATGAATGGGGAGATCAGGTACAGTTCTAACCTGTGTATATAGTTATACAAGTAAGCAATAATTTGTTAATACAAATTATATATTTTAAAAATAAGCCATTTGGGAAACTTTCTCCATGTTTACAATATTTTCTGCTTTTGTTTTTAAATTATTAGCACTGGTTAGAAAAGTTGTTGCAAGGATCAGTCTAGTAAAATTGTGGGGCTGATTATAATGTTCTGTCTAAGCAGGGAATAACAGAATATTGCAACTGAACAACAACTTCTATAAGTACATATTCTTAAAACAGTCAATTCTATATTTTTTTTAATTGATGCACACCTAGAACATTTTTAGACAGTGCAACTCTTGTATGGATCAGGAGTGAGAGGGACACATAGATTGCATTTTTTAATGGAGTTCCTGCATGTGCAACTGATCTGTGAGCTCATATGTTTGCAGACAGATATTTGTATTGGGTTTTAGATCTGCAGAGGAACCAGGAGCTGAGCAATACGTTATCTTAACTGAATGCTCTTTCTTTGATTAAGTGTGAACAATGGGGTGGAACACAGCTTGGGAATAGGAAAAAGAGCAATAATGTAGTAAGGAGTTCTTATATTTTATTTAAAAGCCCCTGAGTTTCATTCCTGAACATTAAGACAGAGTTGGGAGAAACTTTCTATCATCTGCAAGACCTATTTTCAAGATGGCCCACAGGTACGAAACCAAATCCAATTCAAATGCCAGATTGCACCTTATAACCATGCCAGCCCACATGATGTGAGGGAGATGAAGGCCCTGGGTCTACCATTATCCAACCAGGCTGCCTTTTTCCTTGCTGGAAGACTCAAGGAGCAATTACTTCCTCCTTCTGTGAAAAGAAGAGTCTTGCTCTGCATGTGCCTGAGTGCTAAGGAGAAAAGCCCACTGATCCTCAGAAATGTAGGGTTTCTGAGCATTGGGATTCTTACCAGCTATTGTTTGGAGACAGAAAGTCAAGTCTTCAAAAATCATGTCTGAGCAATGGAGATGAATTCCAAGAAAGGCAGCAGGGCTTCAGAAAAAGCAGCAGAAAGAGCTGACAGGGCAGATGAGCAGATGGTCGAAGATTCCCTGTACCTGATGTGGACAGTTCTGAGCTAGATAGCAAAAACGTTCCAAGTATAAAGGATTAGTATAGTTTTTATTGTTAATAAAGACGGTCTTTATTCTAATTTCTTTCATTTACTGTACATATCATTTCCTTTTTACTGTTGGAAGTTAAGGTATTTCTTTTGTCCTGAAATATGTGACTGATTCAAGCTATATAGGCACATGTAATTCCTACTGATTTTAGGTGGAATGTATTTATAAGTATGTATAATGTAAAGCCACACTTACATCACATTCTGTCATGTATCTCAAGTAGAATAAAAATGTGTATTTTTTTATTTTGAAAGAATGATCAGCTGTTCTTTAAAAACTGTGTAGGTGACAAATGAAATAGTGCGTCAGATGATGGAAATGGAAGGAATGTACAGTTTGGATAAACCTGGAGACTTTACTACAATTGTTGATGTGCAGTTTATAGCAGCAATGATTCACCCAGGAGGAGGTCGAAATGACATCCCGCAACGCTTAAAGAGGCAGTTTACTGTATTTAACTGCACCCTTCCATCCAATGCCTCCATAGATAAAATATTTGGTATGATTTTTTCCCCTGTAATTTTAAGTAGAATTGAACAGATTTCATGCATTTTTAACAACTGGGAATCCTTTTCACTAGAGAAACTAAAGCCATAGGTATGTAAAACTGGCACATGGAATGAAATAGTCAGACACTGATATTTAACTCTAGTTATCAGAGTACAGACTAATTTTATTACTGATGAGGTGATCTAAAAAATTTTCCCCATCAGTATTACAATTTAAAAAGAAATAAGTCTGTACCCATATGAATGATCTTGCTGCGAGGAATCATCATTTTGATTCTCACCAAATCCAAAATGTTGGTGAATGATAATTCTCCAGAAATAGTGTTTCCTAATAATAGCTGGTGGTTGCTTCATTTCAAGGCCACTATCATGTATATTCGCCAGCCACAGATGACTGAGTAATCATATTATTTGCATATTTTGCCACGTTCTTGCCCGATCCCTTGGAGGTTTACATTCCAGTGCCAGTAATGCTGCCTTGCCCTAGAGAAACCATACAATTTGTTTTTGAAAGTGTCTACCTGGAATGCTTCTACATTGTGTGAGGAAGCCCTCCTGCTTCTGAAGTTAATGCAAGTTGAAATCCAATATATCTGGGAGGCTTCAGGTTGGGAAAGATTGCAACCAAATTTTAATAGCTACAGTAAAATCACAGAGAGGAGTTCTGTGATTGCAGGAAAAGGAATGGCACAGAAATGAGACAAAACTTTCAGTTAAAATCATATAAAACTATATAGGTTACTATCCAAATAAAATGTTTAGGACAGTTCAAACTGAACACCTCAGACTTATTGAAAATGTCAGATGTGTGTCACAGTGGAAAGCATTTCCCAAAATGGAGTGCTAACCAGCAGAAAGACCCTTCGCCTAGTTACCATCTAGCTCAGTTGAAGTAGGTAAAGTAGAAGTACATAAAGAGTATATAGAAAAGGGTTTCTCATTAAGATCTTAGCCAGGTTTAATCTTATAGAAAAGCCATAGTGATGCAGTATAGCATATTCGCAGGAAATAACAAAACATGAACAGTTTAAAACTTTGTCCTGCATTACCTGCTGTTTGGAGATAATAAACCTGCTATCTGAAACCACAAACAGGATTCAGTTTTAAATTATTCTTCAAGAACTAGAATTTCGTTTGTATTATGAAACAGAGTATCACTCGTTAGCATCTTTAATCTCACTAGTTCTGTAATTGTGGTCTAATCAGTCCTTTAACCAAGCTCTGTGTTTAGAATCCTATACAGCTGAGAGAGAAATCCACACACACGAACTGACTGCATGAAACTGATTCAGTAAAACGTTAGGTTTACCACTGTTCTTGCTTGATGATATTAAAGCTAAGATTGTGCTATTATTTTTCAGGAATCATTGGCTGTGGATATTTTCATGCATGTAGAAACTTCAAGCCTGAAATAAGTGATATAATAATAAAATTGGTATCAGCTGGTAGAATATTGTGGCAATGGACTAAGGTATCAAAAACAGTAGTTACTACAAAGAGATTCACTATTTGGAAGTGTTATGGAAGGAAAAACTCTGCTTTTATATATTATAGATGACTTTTTTTTCAGTTTTCTTATCTGAACATAAAAAGAGTTCCAGAATAATCTTGTTAGGTGCTAGAAAAGCAATAGCAGCATGAGGCATGGAACTAATAATCATGGTACTTGGGATCTGGTACATTTTCCATAAATCACCTTTTGAAGGGCAGATTTAGAGGTGACATTACTATTTGATTGAAATCTGTTTCTGTCTCCTGACACCACTTTGAATGCCAAGTGCCTCTGAATACTTGCATCAGGTGGTATATGCAACAGTAATGGTAAAACGAGAGCCAATTTGGTGAAGTGGTTTAGGCATCAGGTTAGAAACTGGGAGACTTTGAGTTCTAGGCCCATCTGAGGCACAAAGCCAGCTAGGTGACCTTGGGCCAGTCACTCTCTCTCAGCCCTGGGAAGCAGGCAAGGGCAAGCCACTTCCAAAAAACCTTGCCAAGAAAACTGGAGAGACTAGTCCAGGCAGTCACCAGGAGTCAAAACTGACTTGAAGGCACCAAAAAAAAAAAAAAAGTGCAACACCCATGAGCTAGTAAGGCCACTGTGTGGCCTTCTTATATTAGAAAAGTATAGGGAGAGACAGGGAGGAAATGAAACATGTTCTTCTGTTATATTTCCTTCCTTCCTGTTTGTTTTGAGCCTTGCCTTTTCAACATATTTGTTATGCCTGTCTGCATTACCTCTTACCATGTAAAAGGCCATATAAAACTCACTTTGACTGTTGTACAATAGATCCCACTCTACAACAGCATCATGCCAAAATGGAGGATGAGCCTGTCCCCACTAAGATACAAGCACTTCTTAACAATTCATGCTTTGTGCTGTTGTCAAATGCTTCTCCATTTTCTGCTGTTCCTCTTTATTCCCTTCTTTTTCAAGAGTCATCATCTTTGTTTTTTAAATTTTAAAATCAGAGTAAGGCCTGTACCCTATTTTAATTTATGCAAGGAGCCTTATTCATATGGGTGTTCTGGAAAGAAATGAAAATGGTTTTCATCCAAGACAGGGACAAATCTAAGGCCAGTCCCCTCCATGCTCTATTCCAAATACCCAAGTATCTACTCAAGGAAAATTCACTCAGAAGGAAATTCACAAGTAAGAATTATTTCCTATGTACCAATAATTTAAAACATACTAAAAACATTATACTTCTGCTAGTGTATAATGAACACAATTGTACATGAGATTCTATGTACAAGTTTTTCATTTCTGCATTATGAGAACTTACACAAATACACATATTTGTTTATATATTTTTCTTGTAGATAAAGATGCTGCCTACACCATCCAAATTTCATTATATTTTCAACCTGAGAGATCTTTCCAGAATTTGGCAAGGCATGTTAACAATTAAATCAGAAGACTGTACTGATATAAATATACTTCTGGCTCTATTTAAACATGAATGTACACGCGTAATTGCTGACAGGTATGACTATTTACTGAAGCATTACAAGCAATAAGAGAAGGAATCATCGACTTTTTACTCAGCTTTCATTTTGAAATCCAGGTTCCAAAGATGAATTTGGAACCTGGAAAGAAAGCTGTGAAGAAATGCTTAAGTTGGCCTGAAACAGGGTCAATGCACACACTGCACAAGTCACTTTTGCAGGGTGATGGGGAAAGAAGGGGTGAGTGAGCAGGCAAGGTCTAATATCTATTTTGACTCTCCAATAAGTGAACTGGAGCTTTTAAGGGACTAATCTTTTAATTTATCTCTTACATTGAAATTATTATTTTTGCTTCTGACCATAGGGAAAACTTGTGAGTGACTTCATATTTTGAAGGGATTCCCATTTCTCTTCTTCCCCTCTCCTTCTTTCCTGCCTCTCTTCCAACTTTGCTAGTGCCTCAGAGGGCTGACATAAGGAAACTTGACATAGCAGTTCAGGATATTTTGTATTACCGCAGAACTGCTAGAGCAGGGCAACAAACCCCCCGGTTTCAGAAGGTCAGCAATGGAAGAGGTGGTGGTGTAAGCAGAAGGCCCTTTTCAATATACCTTCATCTCTGCCCTTTCCAGCTGCCAAGAGGTAGCTTTCTCTATACCACAGACCAGGGAGAGGAATATGAGCTGCTCCCATTGAGACTTCAGTGCTATGATTAAATAGACACCCAGTGGTGCTGAAAGCAAAGGGCAAACAAAGTCCATGGGAGGTCTGGGTGGCCCCTTGCCATGTAACAGAAAGTATGCAAAGTTCAGATGTAGTGAATACTCCATTTTGGTCTCTCTGAACTGGATTTGGGATAGGAACCTAAAAGAATGAATGAATGGTTAAGCAGAAATATATGTTTGAACTTGATTAAGCTGTCTTCACACAAGGGTAGTTGGCATGCTCTTTTGTTAGGCCTCAACTTGAACATGGAGCCTCTCCTTCTATTATTCAGAAGCCTGACTGTCTCACTGAAGCAAGAGCTAAGGCATTTGACATTAACCCTAACCCTTATGCTGCTTCTGTTCCATCATGATGCAAGCTGAACTCTAAACCAGCTTAGGAAAATTCTGTCTGGGATAGAAGCCTTCCACAGTGACTTGCCTGGAGTTCAGTTTGTACTCCTACTTACTCCCAGTTGTACAATTCCTATGCTGCTTTGCCGCCCCAACTTTCTGGATCAAGAAAGCTAATGTCTGATTGCTGATAAGTCCATGGGTGAGCCGTACTAGACATATACAGTATATGTGTATATTGAAGATAGACACACACAAAATACATGTAAATTAAATTAAATTAAATTGATATAAACAAAGTTAAAGCATCAAAACTTGATGTAAAGGCTTTCTTAGGTCTGGCAGTAAACTTCTCCATAGTTTATTTTATTATCTTTATTACTGAATCTGCCTGTGTGGCATCCAGCTCTAGAATCAGCCAGAGAAGCTTGACAGCAGCCATCATCCTTTCAGTTTCTAAGAGCTCATCCACACAGTCACTTTGCTGTGCTTTCCTCTAGTGCCAGGTTGGGGAAAAAGGTCATTTCATAAATTCTGCTGTCCCCACAGTCTGGAATGGGATCATACTGTGCTGTTCTTTATACAGCTCCTCTCTGTTACAGTGTAAGGGTACTGACTGGTGGTTTTTGAATATCACCAACTGTGGGAAAAGCCATAATCAGTCACTGTACCAAATGCATGCTATTTTAAGTTCCAGACACTCTGCCCACTAATTATTTTTTTTCTATTTATTTTCTCAAGGGATTTGGTGCCCAGAATTGGTCATGTTATATTATTCAAAATGGGGCCTCACCAATGGTAATAATTCATACACTTTTTCTCCTCCCACTTATTGACAAAGCTGGAAACAAAATTTCAGGCAGCCAGAAATTTTCACCCTGTACTTCCAATCTAAGGGTGTTTCCCACTACAGCTTTAAGCCACTTGACATTCATGCAAATGAAGCTGGCTTAAGAAATCCCTTTCAGTCTCTTCTTCCACCCTGTCTGCAGTGATGGCCAAGTGTTCTGTCAAGATTGCACTTACCACAGCCCCCAAGTGGTAGTTCCCCCTTTTTCTTTACTCCTCCATCCCATGCCAGAAAAACAAGCATCACTAGTTTTCTGTTCCATGGGTGAGTCTTTGAGGACATACAGGTTCCACTGATGAATCTTTTGTCTGAGATTCTCTCCATTGGTTCCCCCTCATACATGACACCTTCCCATCTGATGCATCCACCAGTGGATTTATTAAAAAGAGAGAAAATACCACTGTTCCGTTTTATCGTTCTTCCTGTCACTTGGGGTAGGAGAAACTGGCCCTGTGAATCTGTAAAAAAAAAAAAAAAAACCCTAGCCTTTCATTGGTTCACTGGTGTTTCCACTGGGGAAAAAAAGTTCAAGTTCAGAGATTCACTGGTCCGGCAGCTTAAGATGAAATGGCTGTGGAAGGCAGCAACCAGTGAGCAGAGGGAAGGGTATGTTCCTGCCACAGGGCACAGTAGCTGACTGGAAGGGAGACATTTTCCTACAGTACAATGTAATGAAGAAAAGCAGGCAAACCAGACAGCACCACTTGAGCCATCACAAGTTGGAACAGTATTTTTCAACCTTGGCAACTTTAAGATGTGTGGACTTCAGCTCCCAGAATCCCCCAGCTAGCACTGAAGAACACTGAATTAGAAAATACTACTTCTTAAGTGTGGCAGGAAAACACAGGTGGAGGGCTGAGGTCAAGTAGACGACGAGACTGTGTGTTTCCCCAGCCAAGAAATAGAGGCCCATACATACTCATGCTGGGACAGCTGGTTGTGTGGATCAGCTCTAAGTAATTTTTGTGGAGTAGTCTACTGAATGTCCAGAGGTTGATTTTTGTTGTAAAAAGAAGCCTAAGAATATGTTACAAGAGAGTTAATAAGATGACCTATTACTTTACAGTGCAACAGTTTACTCTGTGATGAGCAGCTCTATGGTCCTGAATTACAGCTTTGGTTTCATTCAGAAATCTATTACATACCTACAGTAGTTCTAAGAATCATATGTTTACTGAAGTGGTTTTGTCCTCATTTTGTTTATATAGTTATTTAATCCAGAGGGAAAACTCTCCCAATATCTTTCATTATACTTTCAGTGTGAGTTTTGCATTTACAAAGACGAAACTTGTTTCTCACAGATTTATCACCGAAGAGGATGAAGAATGGTTTGATAGAAATTTTGGTAGAGTAATCGAAGAACATGTGGATTCAAGCTTAGCAGCACACATTCAGGCTGAACCATATTTTGTAGATTTTTTGCGGGATATGCCTGAACCCACGGGTGAAGAACCTGAAGATTTTGTGTTTGAAGCACCAAAAATTTATGAATTGGTATTTAAATAGATTGATTTTTATATCCTTTCTTGACTCTAGGATGGGTAACTGCAAAAATGTAATGAATAGAGTTACATAAAATATACAATTGAAATGCATAGTCAAGAATTGTATAAAGCATACCCATTACATACCAGCATAATAAATATTCTGCATCAACTCTGTATAATGTTCAGGATTAGAACCAACTGCACTTGGTAGTGGTAGTGGAATCATTTCCAAAGATAGAAAAAGTTCCCAAAAGAACACCTTTCCCTGTCGTCAGCATTTAATAATAGAGAAGATTACTGATCCATAGCAGCCATTCAGAAGCAAGGAAGGAACAGCAATTACATCTAAACAGAACTACCATTAATAAGCTTGCAATTAATACTAGTTATTAGCTACAGAATACTAATAGTCACTAGCCAGTTTAAGTATTGGCTGATTATCTTTCTCACCTTTTACTGTTGGAAGAAGTTCTGGCCAACTGAGTTGTCCATGGATAATTTAGGTCCTTTTTGCTACCTGGATGCATAATAGACATGCCAGCCTCCCAAGCTAGGTTGAAGTCTTAAGCCTTATCCCAAAATCCCTTATGGAGATTTTACTTTTTTTTCCTTGCCACAACTTTTGCTTGCCCATGAAATTGATCTCACATCCTATTTACACACAGAAAGACACATAGACGCTTTTGTATGTTTTGGTTTGGTGGGGTTTTTGTTTTTACATGTCCAGGCAACAATATTTAACAACATGAACAAAGAATATAACTACCATTGGGTGCGGGTTAAGCTTCTGCTCACAATATGAGGGGAAAATCAGACAAGAGCTAGAACTGTATGCAACCCTTCATGGATCTGGTCCTAATCTACACTCAAGTTATACCTCCATCTCATGAACCAAGATCTCCCTCATTTGTGGATTAGCCCATATTCCCCTGTATGAGTAAACACAAGAGGTACTGAAGAGAGATTAGAATGTGCTAGATGCGGCATGCAGCCATTGCCTCTTCACCAGTCACCTATTTTTCCAAGAAATTAGGTTAAGAAAGAAACTTTCTTTTGCCAGGACAAACTTATGGTATAATGGATGCTGGTGCTCCAAGAGATTATCTTATTAGTGAACAGGTTTCTGAGCTTCTTTTTCCTGGTTTTGGGGTGGTAAAAGGATGCAAGGCTTGTTTTGTCAAAGCAAGTATTCTTAACTGTAGAAAATGATAGATTGGAGAATATGGGACAATTGAGATAACAGTGTGCTGGAAGTTCCAGTAGAAACATATCAAGTTTATTTTTTATTTTTTTATTATTTATTAAACATGTTTCTATGTTGCCACAATCAAAACAACTCTCATGGCTCACACAGAAAGTTGATCTCAAGTGTGACATAATTTTCATAATCTGTTGTTTATGATTTAGATAAGTGTGCATATTGTTTCCATAATAGGATACACTTAAGCTACAAGAAATGGCAGTATAGAAATTGTGCAGTAGCTATATTCAGGAAGCTTGCATAGAGAAGAAGCAAGAATTAGAAAGGAACATGCATGTTGAAAACCCAACTATTACAAATCTAAGATCAATTCACAGGCCAACCATTATAGCTAAAAAGCCTATAGCCAGGAAAATAAGACAAAGGCAAACATGGATAAAGAGGCTGCTGTATATGGTGTAAGAGTGAGCTGGCTGCAGCACTGGAACAGGGGAGACAGTATGTCAGTGCTTACCGTTTTTGACAAAATGCAATCATGCAGTCAGGGAAGGAAATTTATTTTAGTAAAGTTTGTGTTTGGAAAATCTGTGTGATTTTGTACATGCAAAATATATTTATATGACTGCATATTAAATTTGCATTTCTATAATATTATCCTTTGATATATAATATAACTATATAAATTAGATTGTGTTTGAGAAGTTTACTTTTTGGTGGTTTAGTAATGGCTTCACAAAATTTGTTCTTTAATCTTTTATTTTTAAATCGTGTTAATTTATTGAACCAGAATATTACTGTCACCACCACACACAATAGCCGCTTTATCCATGTTTATATCTGTCTTATTTCACATACTTATTTAATATATACTCCTATCTTGTTTGTTTGTTTGTTTAGGTGTAAGTTCTTTTGGGGAAGGTGGATCTTTATTTTTTCATTGTTAGCGGTTTGTTGATTACAATGTTGGTTAATTTTGAAAAAGTAATGGTTTCTTACTTTTATAACATTCTTATTTTCTTCACCATTAGGTTCCAACTTTTGAATTTTTATCTGAGAAATTACAGTTCTACCAGAGACAATATAATGAAGCTGTTCGAGGTGGAATGCTTGATCTAGTGTTTTTCAAAGATGCTATAACACATCTTGTTAAGGTTTGTGTCTTCATCTCTAAAAGTAGTCTTCATTTCAAATTATTCATTTATTCAGATCATGCCCATGACACCTTTTATCAACGATTTCAGTGTAACTAAATAATGTAAATAATAATATAACAAACAAAGGAAGTAGCAGGTAAAAGTTGATTATTAAGAATTCAAAAACCAATAGTCTTTTAAAATGATGGTGGTATGATGATGGTGATAATGATAATGATGTTTTCAGTCTGACAGAAAAGTTGATGCAGATCATCTTCTTGGTTTGCCATTACTGAGAAAACTCCTGTTTTGTAGATGACAGGCTAATGGAAATGATTTTTGGATCAATAGTTATTAGCCAAAAGGAGGCATTTCTTAAACATTAAAGATTAGGTAGAAAGTATAAACTTTTTGGATTCAAATAAGAAATAAATGGGAAGACAGTGAAGTTCTGTTAAAAGTTATTTAAGTGCCCTTTTTGTAAGCTCTCCTAGAAAAACTGTTTTGAAAGACAGCATACTATTTTAAAAACTTTAGTTAATAAAAGTGTGAATTGGGTACTTAATAGTAATTGCTATTATACTATTAATTAAGGTTTATTTGGTCTATATTTTACCAGAAAATATATGGAATTACCTGTAAAACTCAAAAGAACATTGAAGTGATTCTGTAGAAGAGACTTCAATGTGGGATTTTGTAAATAGTACATATGTATTGAAATTGTATAATAACAGTTGTATTTTTTTCTACAACACAGTTCCTAACATTCAGACAAAACTTCTGCAAGATCTCCTTGAGACTACATATATATAGTAGATGTACATATACTGTACATATACACATAAACATACACATATACACACATACATACATACATACTGTATATACGTATATGCACACACACACACACACACACACACACAAAGCATCCTCTCAGAAGAATGTTTTTATCTCCTTTTCCTTGCTTGGAAACGATCCATTAAAAACTGACTAAATTGGATTTGCTTCTTTATAAATCTTGTAGTGTAGTGTAGTGTCTAAGACTGGAGAGACCAAGGCTCAGGCCCACCCCCAGCTGGGGAAACTCTCTGTGTGAGTTTAGGTCAGTCAGACTCCTAAGCCCACCTATTCTCCACATTTGTTTTGAAGCTAAAATGAAGTGATAGCTATATCTTCCCCACCATACACTCCTGAAGAAAAGACAGGACATTAATCCAACAAACAACCAATCAAATAAAATCTTTAAAAATAGGTTTTAGGCAATGATTCAACTTTGCCATCCTTGTACAATGAGCTTAGCATATATTGCTCTCTCTGTCTCTGTCTGTCTGTCTGTCTCTCTCTCTCTTAATATTGTAGATCTCACGAATAATTCGGACAGCATGTGGAAATGCTTTACTTGTAGGAGTTGGTGGTTCTGGAAAACAGAGTCTTTCAAGGCTTGGATCTTTTATAGCTGGATACAGAATATTTCAGATAACTTTAACAAGGTCAGAAACATGTACTTAACCAAGAATGATTCTGAGTTTCCATGCAGAACTAGAATATTCATGATTGTGTGTATTCATATGTGTATAGAACCACTGTTACAATATGAACGATTACATGCTCAGCTGCTGAATCACATTTAAACCCAATATTAAATAAAATGGCATTACTGATGAATGAATGTCTAGGTATGTGGAGTAATTCTTGCCCTGTCCTCTGGTTATGATGCATCTTTTCAAATGGTACTTGGAAAAGGCTGGGTGTGATGGGAAGTTCCTTCTCAGGTGGCCTAGTAAAAGAGGATAGGGCTTACAGCAGGGAGGAGGTTTCTTCCCTCCCTTTCCCTCCCTCCCTTTATTTTATTTTTATTCATTTTCAAAGCTGGCACCTTGGGCTCTGAGGGCAGCAGAGGTGTAACGGCTGTTGCTACTACCATCTGAAAAGGAAGAATGTTGGTGGGCAGAATTTTATTGACTGGCTGAGGAGAGATGGCAGAACCTTTTGCTTTAAATTGTGTGAAATAAGAAGGGAGTGAGAAGTACATTTTTTTGCAGCCCCCAAATGTATCTACTTTCATTTGCTACCTGCTGAACTTGATTGTTTTAAAAACCTGAATATCAAGTGAAAATATTCTTCCTTGTTATTGACCAAATGAAGAAGTAATAGTTAGCTAGTATAAAAATGGTGGTGGTGGCACTGATGATGATGATGATAATGTATGATTAATATTAAACTAAAATGCTTATATACCATCTATTGATAAACAGAAAATCAATTTCATTTGTGATGGCTCTCATATTAAACTATCAAATATATGGGTTTTCTTTCTTTTTTCTTGAATTCTTTTAACTGTACTGATACTTTGCATATGATGAATTTTTACTGGCATCCTTATTCAGAAAAGTTATTACATTTTAAATTGATCATATCAGTATGATTATTGATTGATGATACCTGAACATACCTGAGATTAGGTTCTGGCATATACTCTGAGGCTATGCTACAGGATTAAGTTTTGCAAAGCATCAGTGAAACAATGAGGTCATTGGATGCAAGTTATAGTTCTGAAGGAATGCTATTATAGTTGTATTGGTTCACAGCTGATTCACTATGACATTGATTCTAATTTATAGAAGGATAACCCTAGTTTCTTCTAACCTGGTAAAAATGTTTTGCACAAAAATATCCTGGATCGAAGTTTAATTTAAAATTGGTATATTTTTAACATATAATACAATTCCACATCCCTCCCTTTGTTTTAATTCCTACACTCAAATTATATATTTCAGTTGTTATATTCCAGTCATGGGAGTCATCCTGACCAGCTTTCCTTTGTACCTATTATCTCAGATGTGCCTTTATGTACTAAGAGCTTAAACTCATTTTGTTTCTTTCCCACATTTTGAGCATTAATATATGAGCAATGAAGGGCATGAACTTTATGAACCAATACTTTTTCTGATTTTTGTCTTGAGTGGTTTCAGAAGCCCATTTCAGCAACACTCCTACTAAATTATGCAACACAAATTCTTCATGGATGTAAGTCCTGAAGGAAACATTTCTGGTTGCATATGGAAGTCTTCCCACCTCCCACCCCTGCTGTACTGACTTCACTAATATTTGCTAAATTTATAGGTGAGGAATTTGTACTGCAGATTAAGTTTGCTTCTTGGTTTGTTTTCTCCTCTCAGGTCCTACAATGTGACCAATCTAACAGATGACCTAAAGACCTTATACAGAGTTGCTGGTGGTGAGGGGAAAGGAATCACATTTATTTTCACAGATAATGAGATAAAAGATGAGGCATTTCTCGAATATCTTAATAATCTGCTTTCTTCTGGAGAGGTTAGAATTTCAGATCACTAAAGATGTTGCTGTTATTATGCTGATTATTACACACTTAGCTTCTGGTTAAATATACCAATGAGCCTCAATTTGATTTAGACCCTGATACAATGATTCATAAAATAGCCCAATTTCACCTCTGAAGCACTTTGGAAGCTGCTCAGGTTTATTCAAAAACTAATTTTCATGTATTAGTTTGAAAATCTGAAACTTTGTTTGTTCATTGACAGTAATCTGAAGCATAAATTGGTATAACCTTTTTTTTTTCTGAAAAGAAATACATTTGGAAGCAATAGCCCTGTATAAGGAAATGAAACTTGACAAATACAATTTACAGCTTGGGAGTAAAAAGTGCACTTATCCCCCCCCCCTTTTTTTTGTCAGCAATTGTTATGAAAATTGTTATGAGATACAACATAGACCTCAGAGGTTCTCTATCTCAGTAGAGTATATTTGGCATACCTTGATATTATTCATTCATCATCTGATAAAGCCAATAACATTTCTAGAATGTTCACCATTTTAAAGTAGCTGTGAGCATCCGAAAGAATAAAATTCCAAATACAAAAGACAAAGTTCAGTGTTTGAATATCTGTGCTGGGTTATTTGCTGACATCACAATTTTTTATAAAATACATTGATGAACTTCAGTTACCTATGAATTATAAACTGGAGTGGATATCTTGGAATCTATAAATTAAAACCTCTGGTATTTTAATAATATCCATAACTGTTCTTTTTTTTGTAATTTTTGCTTTTTCTGATAAGATCTCCAATTTATTTCCTCGAGATGAACTGGATGAAATAACTCAAGGACTTATATCTGTAATGAAAAAAGAGCTGCCACGAGTTCCCCCAACTTTTGATAATCTTTATGAATATTTTATATCACGGTCAAAGAAAAACCTCCATGTTGTACTCTGCTTTTCTCCCGTGAGTTTTCTTTAAATAAAGTTTTTTAAAGTAACAGTTCCAAAGAAATCTTGATTATCCTGCAAGTTTAATTCTGAAGTTATTTTTGTGGGAACATTTCTATATACAGTTCACTACAGGTAGTCCTTGCTTAACAACCATCCATTCAGCGACTGTTCAAAATTATGATGGCGCTGAAAAAAATGGACTTATGACTGGTGCCTGAAGATACGGTCACTGCAGTGCCCCTGTGGTCACGTGATCAAAATTTGGGCGCTTGGCAGCCGGCCCGCACATGACCGCAGAGGCACTGCAATTCCCCCCATTCGCTTATCTTCCCCCTCCATCTATGCCCTTTGGGTCCCCTGCTGACCTGTGCTCTGCCACCCCAACTGACCTTGCCATCTTCTTGCTCCCGTTGCTGACAGGGCATGCCCAGCCTGGCTTCTGGGCTGGGATGAGCTGGCTTTGGCTGCGGAAAAAGAAAAAAAAATGGTAAAGGCAGCCCCTTTGCAAAGAGCTGCTGGGCATTGCTGAGCTAAGCTAGGCAGGATACAGAGTGGCCAAAACAGCAGAGATGGGGGAGAGATAGGTGGCTGGGGGGAGTTGGAGGTAGTCCCTTACCTTACTGAGGCTCAGGGCTAGGAATGGCTTGGATTGGGGCGGGTGCTCAGCTAATGACCAGTAAAATTCGCTTAACAACAGCAAGGGGAACTGCAAGGATTGCCGTCACAATCATGTGACATCTCACTTTATGACCGCATTGCTTAGCAACAGAAACTCTAGTCCCAATTACTGTCATTATGGGAGGACTACCTATATAAAATTGGGATATGCAGCCCAATTCCATGCATGCTACTTGGGAGTAAAGACCACTAAAGTTCAGGAGGACTTGCTTTCTTAGAGGTACAAGCAACGTTTCTGACCTACTCTCTTAATTTATTCACAGATCTAGATATACCATGGCCCATGGCATTTATATCTTATGGCAATACTCAACATAAATCTGCATTTTTAAAAAAATATTCACCTATAAACATTGTTAGAATAATGTTCCTAATATTCTGTTCCTCTCTTAAGTGATTTAATCATCAGTTACTGTTTGTTAGAATTAACAGCTTATATTCTAAAATAGGTGATATTAAAATACGAATGATTTCAATATCATAGGAACCTTTTTTCTCCTCTCTCCAATGAAGTTTTATGATATTACAGATCTTGTGCAGATTGATTCATATTTATGCTAAGCAATAATGTGATTTTCTTGGTATGTTATATGAACTCAGCTAATATGAATATCACTAGTGCTTTATGAATTAACATGTTGCTTATTGTGGTTAATCCACAGGTTTAACACAGTGTGTAAACCTAGACTGTGTGTGCACAGTCACAGCTTTTTCATACATGTAACAATTGCACTGGAAACTGTGTATAAGTCATGTAGCATACAAGGTTAATAAATCATCACCATCTTTTATATTTCCCATAAATACATTTTGTAGATATGTCACTTTATGTCTGTGTCTTATTTTTGCTAGGTTGGTGAGAAATTTCGTGCACGGTCTTTGAAGTTTCCTGGTCTTATATCTGGATGTACCATGGATTGGTTTACTCGGTGGCCCAAGGAAGCTCTTGTTGCTGTATCACAGTATTTTCTATCAGATTTTAATATTGTCTGTTCTCCTGAAGTTAAAGCACACGTGGTAGAAACTATGGGCATCTTTCATGATCTAGTTTCAGAAAGCTGTGACAATTATTTTCAAAGGTAGGGTTTGAACATATATAATTCTGTAATAACTGTTTTAAAAATAGATGGTTTTACTGTATATACATAAATATCATTTTCCCATTTAACCTAGTAATGATAGCATAGAATTATACATTTGAAATAATCTTGGAGGTCATCTAGTCCAACCCCCTGATCAGGGCAGGATCTACTATAGCATCTCTGATAGATGACTATCCCGCTTCTGTTTGAAGACCTCCAGTGAAAGAAAATTTGCCATGTCACATGGCAGTCTTTTCCACTCGTTGAGAGCTCGTACAGGAAGTTCTTCCTGATGGTGATTCTAAACAGCTTTCCTAATTTTGTTCTCATTTTGCTTTCTGGAGCAATAGAAACTAACTCCACTCCCTTTTCTATGTCACAGTCCGTCAGATTTTTGAAGACTGCTATCGTGTCTCCTCTTAGGCATCATTTCTGTAAGCTGAACATACCCAGATCCTTTAACCATTCCTCACCATCTTGATCATCCTTCTTTGAACTTGCCCCAATCTGTCACTGTCCTTTGAATTATAGTGCCAGAACTGGATGGATCTGGCCAGGGAAAAATAGTCTAGAAAAATTACTTCCCATGATGGGGAATATATGTTTCTTTCAATGAATCCCAAGAGAGCAGTTTGCCTTTTCAGTAGCGTCATCACACTTCTGGCTCATGTTTAACATGTGGTCAAGAAGAACACCTAGATCCCTTTCACATAATGCTACTACCACACCAGGTCCCCCCCACTATACTTGTGCCTTACACTTTTCTGACTTTACACTTTTCCTAGATGCTGAACTCTCTTGCTCCATCTTAAATTCCATCCTATTCATTTCAGTCCACTGCTCAAGCCTGTCTAGGACTTTCTGAATATTCTCTCAAGTATTAACAACCCCTCCTTGTCCTTTGTGTCCTTCCTGGACACTTTTTTTCCCTGCAAAATTTCAAGTCTTGGGATCCAACCTGCCTTCCCTTTGAGTTCATCAAAATCCACTCTTCTGAAGTCTAATATCTCAATCTGACTCTTCTCAGCTTTTCTCTCCTGGCTATCACAAATTCAAAGATAAGATGATGGCTGTCTACCAGTTTGCCAGTCACCTTTACTTCTTCAACCAATTCCTCCTTTTTGGTACAGATTTTAGGTTGATGATAGCAGACCCCCTTTTTCTTTCTTATGGCAAATTGTCAGATAAGTTGTCAGCATGAGAAAACAAGAACTTATTTGATGTCTGAGTCTTTCCAGAGTTAGATTCCAAGCAAATGTCAGGCTAATTGAAATTCCCCATTATGAATATTGCATGCACCTTTGAAAGAGTGGTCATCCACTGCAGAAAGGCCTTATCTGTATCTTCTGCCTGCCCAGGTGGTTTATAATAAACACCCACAATGTTTTTGTTTCCTTTTATTTTTACACAAATACAACAGGATTGGCTTGATATAATTTGTCAATGTATGTGCATGTATGTTTTCTTAAATTTATGTAAAATGTACCACCCCCATCTTTTTGGTTGCTTTTTTTTTTTTAGTGAGTCATAGCCTTCCAGAGCTACATGCCAATCCTGATTATCCTGGTCAAATTTCAGCAATCTCTAATTCACCCTGTTTACTTCCCATACTCTCTGCACTGATGTAGAAATATCTGAGGTTTTGAGTGACACCACCTACTGGCTTCTCTGTTAAAGTTTCCCACAAAACTCTGAGTCCCCATCTTGGCCTTCTGCTTCTTGCTTTGTATTCTGCTTTCTTGGCTACATCGCCATTTCTGGGCTTTCACCCACATCTCCCCTTGGTTCTAGTTTAACTTCCTCTTGATGTAGCTGGCAAGGCACCTGCCAAACATTTCCTTCCCAGTTTTCATAAGTTGTAACCCATTTCTTCCCAGGTGATAACTAGAAAGTGTTTGTGGGTAGCTGGTTCTAATATTCAGTATGTATATTTTGAAAATGAGAGTTAAATTCTTTTGTCAATAGATGTAAGTCCCACTGAGCTTAATGGGATTTAAGTTTAAGGATGCTTATATAGCATTATGCCATAAATATTTGAGACTTTGTTCAAATTCTTGCTTGAATTCTGATTTCCCTGAATTGATCCTCAGCTGTTGTTAGAGGTAATAGACGTGGCATATGGCTTTTAGTGACCTGGCATGGCTGCTGGCATGCTGATATGAGTCAGCAAATGGAGTGAAAAATGGGGAAGAGCTCAATTCCGGCCTTGAAGGGCAGCTGTGCTGTCAAGAGAGCTGATGTGCTGACCCTGCTGCTAGCCAGGGCTGTGGTGGGGAGATGTAGACACAGCAGTCCCATTGGTCCAGCCTGATATATAGGTGTTGGGGACTAGAGCCTTGGGGGGACACTCACCTCCTCAGTTGCTGGGGGACATGCTGCCAGTTCTGACTGAAAATTGGAGAGAGAGATAAGGAGAGAAGAGGAGAGAAAGAGAGGAAAGGAGAGTGAAAAGAAAAGTTGGAGAGTGAAGTTATGTGAGTGCAGAGCAGTTGTTGGTTCCTGGTTGGGAAGGGAGATGAAAGTTCCACAGGTGGCTTCCCTGGAAGAATGGAAGTGAAGACCCAGAGAGGTGATGTCTTCACCCAAGACTGGATGGAGGGAT
Organism: Candoia aspera; assembly: GCF_035149785.1. Taxonomy (NCBI): domain Eukaryota; kingdom Metazoa; phylum Chordata; class Lepidosauria; order Squamata; family Candoiidae; genus Candoia; species Candoia aspera. The sequence continues at coordinate 60,605,710 of NC_086153.1, read as the reverse complement.
CCAGCTGGCTGCAGACAGCATCTTCACACAAGATCCAAGATGGGAAGGAGGGGATTGTCTGTCCTTGCTGAAGCCCTAGTCTCTGGGGAGGGCCTGGGCAGAAGACCCTGAGAGAGGTCCTTCCCCCAACAGAGAAGTAGTAGGTGCTCAGCTAAGCAGACCCAGGAGAAAGTCAAGCTGTGCTGAGGAAACTACAGTGAATCCAGCCTATTTTTTTTTTCTTTTCACTCTCTCTTGATAAGCCCAGAAATGGGTAAGGGAAATGGAGTGAAAAGGGGAGGAAGCAGGAAAGCTAGAGGGGGATAGTCTCGGGGGGGGGGGGGGAACTGAGGAGGATACCCGACAGCAGGTGAATGCTGGGACTGTTTTGTAAATACCTGCTGTAAATGATGTCACTGTATATAGAAAAAAAGTGTAAAAGCCTGCACTGCCTTGTTTTTCTGTGTCAATTGCCACCCTTGCAAAGCAAAATACACCTACAATTCAAAAACAACCCTGTCACCCTGTGACAGTTGATGAGATTTAACAGAAAATTATATATGACACCATTATTTTTTATTATTTTAGAGACTTAACTTCCTAAATCAATTTATATAACTGTAACTCATTTACATAAAAATTAAATTAATACCCTAGGTTGTATCATGAGGTTATTATAATAGTTAAGTGGCATTAAACTCAAGAAGTATCACTGTTGTACATTACAGATATCGGCGAAGAGCTCACGTCACCCCCAAATCGTATCTTTCTTTCATCAATGGCTACAAAGATGTCTATGCTGATAAGCTGGCCAACATTAACGAACAAGCTGAGCGTATGCATATAGGTAAGATAAGTGCAAGACAAAGGCCTTTTTATTTTCTCAACCCTTTTACAAAGTCATCATATATCTGTACATTCAGAAGTGAGCCTCAGTTGGACTTGTTTTCAAAAGTGTGTATAGGACCATAGCCTTCTCTACTAATTGATTTAAAATTGCAAATGGATTAGCTGTTTTGTTCCTATGATTATTTATTACATTGGGGGAGTTAATTATTATTCTTACTATTGTGATAATTAACTATCCTGGAAACAATTATCATTGAAAAGTGGGATATAAATCTGATAGATCAATCGATCAATAATCGATATAACATCTAATTGTGCATAATTATTGATTAATTATATGCCATCAAATTGGAGTTACATTTTAGTGACCATATCAATACATAGAGAACAAGATGACAACTAGCACAAGGTGCATGCACTCAATTACAGCAATGATGGATACACTATAGAAAGACCAGGTAGGGACAGATCATGTTGGAGAAAATCTATGTGGTTGCTGATTATGTGGTCCATAATCAGTCAAAGAAAGTGAATGAATAAAGATTGAATCACAAAACATGATGTAAAAAAACAGTGAATGGGTTAAGTGGATGGGGTCAAATTATGGTTAAATGGAGTTGATGAGATCCTCAAAAGCGGATCTCAAAAAGAGTTTGAACAAAAGGCACACTATGAAGTGCTATATAGTTGTGGTGAAATCAAGGATCATTTGTAAGGATAGAAAGATATGGAGTAATGTATTTGATGGCATTGGTGTTAAATAGATTTAGCTACTGGATAGTTACTTTCCTTTTTCTAATCTCCTACTTATTTTCTTTAGTTTACTTTTTCATACTCTTACTACTTTTTTGTACTCTACACTGTGTTGCTTACTCTGAAAAGGAATAGCAAAATAGATATAGATGGATTGATTTGTCTAGCTGTGCCCTCTGGAGATCTGACTTTACTGGCAAGTCCTAGTTCTGGACCCTTACCCATCTTTTTGTGGAAGATGTTGGCTTTTTATGTTCACAATATTGCCTTAATATGAAATAGTAGTCAAAATGACTTACCATACATCTTAATTTTGACCATTATTATAGGCCTTGCTAAGCTGATGGAGGCTAGTGAATCTGTTGCTAAACTCTCTCAGGACCTAGCAGTAAAAGAGAAAGAATTGGCTTTGGCATCTGTAAAAGCAGACAAAGTAAGTATAAGCATGCATTAGGACATTAAATACAAAAAAGTTGCTTGAGGATTTTTGTTTGTTTGTTTGGCCTGTGTTCTTAAGCAAATAGATCTGTTGGCACTTCCTGGATCAATCCGTAGTTATCCTCTAATTTTTCCCACTGCTCCAAAATGTGCATTTTAGAATCTGAAGTGGATGGAAGTATATTAAAGTCTAACACCATCTACTCATGTTGTTACTCTTCTTTATTTATTTATATATTTGTGGCAATTGATTGTATACTGTCTACTCCATAAACTCAAGGCACTTTACAACAGTTAAACTGAAAATAAAAATCACAATATCTAGCACCATATATAGTACATTATGTTAAGATCATAAACATCTAAAACACATAAAAGCAAACAGATGTCTAGCTATACAGTTACTGGTTAAACAAAATGGCTGTTTCGGCTTTCCAAAAGGCCAGTACAGTGAGGGCCATTACCTTATGTTCTTATATGTTCCACAATGTCATTGTAAGTTATTAATCTCTCTTTCAGTGATAACATAGTCCCTGTCCTCATCAAAAAGTCATGATAAGGCTTTTATTAAAGAATTTTAGAAAATAATTATTTGAGCCAGCTACTGCCAATATTTATTCCTCCATTCTTCTCAACTTTAGGCAGTGTTGAGTGATGCTGACTTTTTTGATTCTTTTCAAACTGACCTTTCAGATGGAGTCAGCCTTTGTTACCTTGTGTAATAGATAACTCTTTTTCAAAGGTGAGAGCCCAAGAAGCATCACTTGGGCTCAGTGATCATCCTGAATACATAAATCTTCATAGTGAAAATCTGGAGCTGCTTTCTGACCATACTTTTGTCCCCTGACTTGTATAGCTATATGCCCTTCCCCTCTGACTATGTGCTCAGCCTGTGTGCTCAGCAAACAAACATTTACATACATTCTCAGCCAGAAAACTACACAGCTCTACACAATCAGTTGAACAAATTTCCCCAAATCTCAGCAACTGTACACTTCCCCATTAAAAAGGCAGGGTTTGATGAAAGGTGGACACAGCATGACAAGCTGAGAGGAAAAAAAAAGTGATGTGTAGGAAATGGAAGCAAGGGCTGATAACAAAGGAGATGTACAAACTGGAAGCTTAAGTCAGTAAGGATGGAGTCAAGAAGGCTAAAGCTGAGAATGAGGCACATTGGCAAGGATTGCAAGTTATAAATAAAACATCTTTCCAGAATGTCCAAAATATGATTCAAGGCATCTGTTGATCTAGTGCATGGGGAAGGCGGAGAGGAATAAGAGGAAACATGGATAAGGAGGAAGTGCTTTGCACCTATCTTATCCCAGAAGAAGAAACCCTTTTTAACATACCTGAGGAAAGGAGGGGAACACAGGCCAGGATTGAACAAGGTACATTAAGAGCCCACCTTGCTACCTAAAAGAAAATGCAAGTCTCCACAGTGGATGAATTACAGTTTGGGATTTTATAATCTCAGTTATGATCTCAGAACCACTAACCATCAGAACTGCAATGTGTCCAGTAATGGGAACTGTAATAGCTCCAGTGTACTCAATGCTATGGAATATTGTGTCCAATTCTGGGCATAACACTTTAAAAGGGACATGTAGAAGTGAAAGCAGAAAGAGGATAGCTCTGAAGAAACTACCAGAACAATAAGGCATCTGGAAACCAAGTCCAGGTAAAAGGTGCTGAGTATGTTCAGCTTGCAAAGTAAAGACTGAGAGAGATATAGTGAACACTGAAAGATTGTTAAATGCAAGAGGAGGCAAACCTGTTCTTTGCTAAAACTGAGAGCAGGACAGGAACCAATGGGTTGAAATGTTCTTAAAAAACAGAAATTCAGTCTGAGTACAGTACTAGGAGGAAATTCCTTAGGGAAATTGCTGTTGAGTAGTAGACTGGTGGACATCTTGCTGGAGGTTTTCAAATGGAGGCTAAAGAGCCTCCTGTTGGAAATGGTTTAGCAGATGCCTGCATTAAATATCAGATTGAATTAGATGACATATAGAGTCCCTTCCAACCCCATCATACAATGTTATGATCTGACCCCCTGCTTTTTACCTTGGTTGGCTTCCTTGATTTATGTCTTTGTCTTTTTATCTGTGGCTTCAGTGTCACTGTCTGGTCCATGAGGCTTCCTGCCTGTAAATCTGGACACATTGCCTTATCTTGATTTTGCCTCCTAACTCTGCTAACTCCAGCAGAGACTTTTTTGAAGTTGAAAATGGATGGAAATGAAACCATTAGTGGACAGCTAGGACCACTGAATGGAGCAGAGCTTAACACAATGAAAGATGTGCACCGAAAAAGAATATTATCTAAACATAGCATTAATGAGCATGTTAGAGAAATATAGGTTATTGATCTTACACGCTTAGCCCACCCAGGCATAAAGAATTACACACTTAGACAAAGTAGGTTCAAAAGTAAGTAAAAGGAGACTTACTGATTTATTTGGTCCAGTTACATTCATTCAGAAGAAAAATGATGATTCTCATTCTTCTTTCTTTTCCCTAAACTGAATTGACCCTCAGCCCTCATTGCTGCTGAAGGCTGCATGGAGAAAGGGGGAATGGAGAAAGGAGCAGCCACATGGTGCTTCATTTCCAGGTGGTGGAAGAAGGAGGAAGAGAACAAAGGAATGTGGGAGGGTCAGCAAACAGCTTCCTCCAGAAACACATAGAGAATTTGCATCCTAGAGTGAACTCATTCACATGCTAATGAGGCATGCTGATTTGCTGGGACCTCCAACAGGGAAGAGTTCAGTCTTTTGGTTCACCTGAACCTCCTAGTATTTTTGAATCATTTTAAAATCAAATATCTGCAGTGTCACTAACTGATGAATAAATTACTGTTTTCTTTATTTTCGTTGTTCCTATAAACCATTTTTCCACTAGCCTGAGTGAAGAAAAAGAGGAAGAGTGGTTTTATGAACGTTTTCCTATTTAAAAAGTTTTTTTTTTCAGGCATTGCTTTCAATAATAAGAATAGGATATGCATTAATTAATTAATTGTGTTCAAGAACTACAGGCTTAAGTAGGCATTATTTTCTATCTGCTAAATGATCATATACTCCATGATTCTTCAGTAGGATCATCCATAGGCAATCCAGGAATCATTAAAACTTACCCTACTGACAGTGTGCTGAAAATGAAAGCAAATTCAGTACAATGTGTAAGCTGCCAAGTTCTTCCTCTTTCTGGAGCAGTATGCTTGGGGATAGAGAGGCAAGGAAGACTAGGGGTCTGTCCTGGCTAAGCCTGTTCCAAATGTCATTCAAGCTATAGCTTTGGCTTTTACCGTTCTAAATTTGAGATGTTTGCTATGTAAATGATGCTGCATACTTTTTAAAAATGTTATATTAGGTGCTGGCAGAAGTGACTGTAAGTGCTGAGGCTTCAGCTAAAGTGAAGAATGAAGTTCAAGGGGTAAAAGACAAAGCACAGAAGATTGTAGATGAAATTGACTCAGAGAAAGTGGTTGCCGAGGCAAAGCTGGAGGCAGCTAGACCAGCCTTAGAAGAAGCTGAAGCAGCTTTGAATGTGAGTGGTGGTTAGTGTTGCAAATGAAATAGTGGGTAAGCAGCTTGCATAATTCTGTGAATTTATGGTGCAAAACTAGGGAATATTATCTTAGTTTGAAACAGTTCTCATGAAAGCGTAAGTTATCTGCTAAGATACATCGTTTCAAAATTGTATTACCTTTTGCCAAATATTTATCTGAGAGGCCTATGGACCATCTTGACTATAACTGTTTTAATGGTTAGTAAAATTAGTGTCTATTTCAAATTCCTGATGTCCCTTTTGGTAGCTAAAATAGAAAAATGTGGAGGGATAAGGTTTCTTATCATTTATATAAAATATTACTTAGTCAATAAATTAACTTTTTTTCCCAGACCATCAAACCTGCAGACATTGCAACAGTTCGAAAACTTGCCAAGCCACCTCATCTGATCATGAGGATCATGGATTGTTGCCTATTGCTATTCCAAAAGAAAATTGACCCAGTTACCATGGATCCAGAAAGGCCTTGCCTAAGACCATCTTGGAGTGAATCACTGAAAGTAAGCAATATTTCCAGGCACTTTTAATATTTCTTTAAAAATCTGTGGCTGGAATATAACAGAGCCCTAGCACCAGTGTTGCAGAACGGGGACTCCTCAGTTTTTATAATTTGCCTTCTTTGGCCAAAAACATAATATACTACTGCAAAGAGTTCCTGACCCTCACAAACGTTTTGTTTTGTTTTTAAGGTTTAGCATCTACAACAAAAAAGCCTTATTTAATGAGAAGAATTTCCCTTCCCTTCCCTTCCTCTTGATCCATTTGATCCATATCTTCCATATACAGTAGTTGTTTTGAGACTTGATCCTCCTTTATTCTCTCTAAATGGCCAAACCACCTCAACATATTTTTTGTCTTTTCCTTTACTTTTGTATTCAATTCACATTCATTGCCCTCTCTCCTTTATGATCTTATCTTTTCTTAAGTAACAATTGCACAATGTCAGAAGCACAACCAAAGCTCACCTTTATCCCAAGTTCGTACATGCTATTTTATACAAGCTTGGATCTCTAATCTAGATTACTTTGCAAACTAACCTACTGCTGCCTTCATCCCACAAACCAGGAGGTACATGCAGCAAACTTTCACAATGATATAATTTCAAGATTCTCTCTCTCTTTCAATCTTTTTCATAACAGAGTAACATATAATCCAAGTAAAAAAAGTGGTATGAAAGCATAATTATGCCAGTGTGATTTGAATGTTACTTAAGTTTTTTAAGAAGGTAATCAACAGTAAACCATTTGGGTTAGTCACCTATTATATAATTAGTATCTCTCAAATGTCTTGGGTCCAATAACATTTTACACTCCATCTGTTTGCTTCCCCTGTTCCCTTAAGTCAATTCTTTAATTATTTATTTCAGCCAGTGTTCACAATTATAAAATCTCTTCCCCATCCCACCCCTCAGTTGTGGAGCTTGCTATTCCTCAAAGCCCCATATAATAAAATCACAAATAAATAAACTGAAAATGAGAATAGGTGTCTGAGTTGGCCAGAAAGAAATGTTTTGAAACATTCCATGTATTAAAATTTCTTACTCTACCATTTCAGTAAGGGAACCACTTAAAAATAGTGTCAATGTTTTGAGATTTTTTTTGAAGAGAGAAGAAATTTTTATTTAGAGAGGAAAAAACTGTTACATCTGGGAATGTGGTAAACATTAAATTTATAGATAATGATGCTTTGTGGGTTTTCCCCCCTGTTTTTTACAGCTAATGAGTGGACCATTTCTGCAGAGTCTCCAACAGTTTGCCAAGGATTCTATCAATGAAGAGACAGTTGAATTATTGCAGCCTTATTTTCAAATGGAAGATTATACTTTTGAGAATGGCAAAAAAGTCTGTGGTAATGTGGCAGGGCTACTTTCTTGGACACTGGCCATGGCAACATTTTACGGCATAAACAGAGATGTATTGCCTCTTAAGGTAAAAAAATACATGATTTCAATGCATTTCTAGTTAATGATAAGAAAACTATTACAGATTCTTAATATTATTTCTGTCTACACAGAATGACATTAAATCTCCCATCTACTTTTAGTTTCAGAGACTTTGTAACAAATATTTTAACTACCCTTGAAAAATTGATACATTTAATTAAATATAGTGACAAATTAAAATGAGTTCTTCAACTGCATACAGTGTTGCAACTAGTACTAATTAATTAAATGCAAAACCACTAAAATACACAATTTTGACGAAGACATAGTAGTGACTTCTGCTATGTGATATTATCAGTGATGCCTTCCCTCCCTCCCTATGGCTGTCCACAATTCTGGGTGGCTTACTACAGTTAAAACAAACAAGATAAAACCTTCCTCAATTAAAAATAGAAAATCTCAAGCTCAGTGGTGGGTTCATCCAATATCCTGGGCCAGTGTATGGCATGTAGTGCTTTATAGATGATAACCAGCACCTTGATACAAAGTAAATTTGCACCTGCACATGCAGATGTTGCTGCTGTCATCTCACAATTCCCCATTGGCTCAAAATGGCAGTAAGCTCAACACTTCAGTACAGTGAGCAAAACGGGCTAATATTTAATTTTAAAAATTAAAAATACTAGCTTCATTTCAAAAAGCCAAACACTGAAAGGATAGTCTAGGCTATATGACTAGCAGATATAGCTAGCTGCCAGATGGCCCAGTCATGGATCTCCTGTTTCATCATCAAATTGTCACCTTGGTTTTTCTTTACATGGAAGATAAGAATCAAAGGAGCATTTTCTGACATAGAACTGTTATTTGGATAGCACTTATTAGTTAACTACCTACTAAATTACTTAGTTAAGTATCAACATGCATCCCATCCCCCCTTTTAAAGAAAAAAGATAGGAAAAACGTATATGCAATGATTGACTGATTGATTATGTGCCATCAAGTTGTTTTCAGCTCCTAGTGACCACATAGATTTTCTCCATAACAATCTGTCCCTAACCTGATCTTTCATGTATTCCAATGGTGTACCCATCACAACTGTAACTGAGTCCATCCACCCTGCTGCTGGTCACCCGCTTTTTTTTCCTTCCACTTTTTACAGTATTAGAGCCTTTTCCAGATGGTTATGTCTTCACATGTGTCCAAAGGAAGATAATTTGAGCCTGTGTCGATGAAGATTCTCAGTCATCCAGGTGGAATTGTCTGTAGGTTGAGTCATGGCAACTGGATTTCTTTCTTTTAGGTAGAAACATTTCGCTGCTTGTCCAAGCAGCTTCTTCAGTCTGGGCAAAGGTTGGTAAGGGGACCCCATATATGCAGCCACCCTGGAAGACATATGGGGTCCCTTTACCAACCTTTGCCCAGACTGAAGAAGCTGCTTGGACAAGCAGTGAAATGTTTCTACCTAAAAGAAAGAAATCCTGTTGCTGTGACTCCACCTACAGATAATTTGAGGCTGGTCATTTGTGCCTTGAGTGAGAACTCTGGGTTGATTTGTTCAATGATCCATTTTTTATTTTCTTGGCTGTCCATGGTATTCTCAGGAGTCTTCTCCAATACCAAAGTTCAAATGTGTCAATACTCTTCCTATCCTATTTCTTCCAAGTCTAACTGACCTAAGACATAAAAATAATTTTTAGTAAACATACTGCTTCATTTTTCATTTTTAGGCTAATTTAGCAAAACAAGAAGGCCGCTTGAAAGTAGCCAATGCAGAATTAGGGAAGGCACAGTCATTGCTAGATGAGAAGCAGGCAGAACTGGACAAAGTGCAAGCCAAGTTTGATGAAGCTATGCAGGAGAAGATGGTAAACAAGATACAATTTCCAAATCACACATTCAGTATATTTTGTTATTACTTATCGTATGCATTTTTTCATTCTCGATTTAGGGGAAATGCTTGCTCAGTGAGATAATTCTGTGATGCTGATTGCTTAACTAGTCATTGCCCCTGCTTCCTCAGTTTTGAGGCAGGGAGGGGAACCAGTCAGTAGACATTGGCACTGCTTACATTTGCACTTCCACATCCATGCCATCAAGCTTCTGAGATGAGTATGGTACTGAAATGTCATTGTTGTTCAAGTTTGCACTCTAAACAGAATCCTTTAGGGGAGGCTATTGACCATCTGCCTGTTGATCTTGGTGCCTTCAAATGTCTGCCCCACCTGATTTAAATTCTCTTTTCAAATCTTTTAATCAGAGGCTGGCATGTTGCAAAGCAAAAAAAAAGAGAGAGAGAGAGAGAGAGAGTTTGGAATGTTGCAAAATAAAGCACATATCTAGTTATATCTTGACTCCCAAGAATGCTTCTAGGCCTCATGTAATTCCCATAGGCATTTTGGAAAGTAAAAATGGCAGGTGGTTGTAGATCAGTATTTTATTTGGAAGTGTACCTACCTAGCTGGGGAAAAAAAAAAGGAACTAAACATAATAGTATCCAGGCAGGCTTAAAGAATTAGCAAGGGACATCTATATCAGTTTACCTTCTAGTAAGTGGATGTTTTGTGATTAGCTGCTCTGGCAGCCAAGAGTCCTTGGGAGGAGGCAGTGTGTAAATAGCATGAATAAAATTCTGTGAATGAGCAAGTCTTTTGATTCCTTGATTATTGAAGTTCTGAGATTCAATAAAGTTCCTAAGCTATGCATACTCTGAATCGGATATGCCTAGTAAAAAAGTGGCAGTTTTTTATCTTCATCCCAAAATGTACAACTAGAACCTGTGACTTAAATGTTGGGGTTGACATATGCTTTTTTTCAAGATGCATGCTTTAAAAATACGTTTTAAACTATCATAGTTCTTGGGATGAACACTTGAAAAGTGTAATAATGACATATTTTCAAATTTCAGGACCTCTTGAATGATGCTGAAATGTGCAGGAGAAAGATGCAGGCTGCCTCTGCCCTTATTGATGGCTTGAGTGGAGAGAAAATCCGGTGGACTCAACAAAGTAAAGAGTTCCGAGCCCAGATAAATAGGTATGGTATATGAACAATTGTTGTTTATTCGTTTAGTCGCTTCCGACTCTTCGTGACTTCATGGACCAGCCCACGCCAGAGCTTCCTGTCGGTCGTCAGCACCCCCAGCTCCCCCAGGGACGGGTCCGTCACCTCTAGAATATCATCCATCCACCTTGCCCTTGGTCGGCCCCTCTTCCTTTTGCCTTCCACTCTCCCTAGCATCAGCATCTTCTCCAGGGTGTCCTGTCTTCTCATTATGTGGCCAAAGTATTTCAGTTTTGCCTTTAATATCATTCCCTCAAGTGAGCAGTCTGGCTTTATTTCCTGGAGGATGGACTGGTTGGATCTTCTTGCAGTCCAAGGCACTCTCAGAATTTTCCTCCAACACCACAGTTCAAAAGCATCGATCTTCCTTCTCTCAGCCTTCCTTATGGTCCAGCTCTCGCAGCCATATGTTACTACAGGGAACACCATTGCTTTAACTATGCGGGCCTTTGTTGTCAGTGTGATGTCTCTGCTCTTAACTATTTTATCGAGATTTGTCATTGCTCTTCTTCCAAGGATTAAGCGTTTTCTGATTTCCTGATTGCAGTCAGCATCTGCAGTAATCTTCGCACCTAGGAATACAAAGTCTTTCACTGCTTCTACATTTTCTCCCTCTATTTGCCAGTTATCAATCAAGCTGGTTGCCATAATCTTGGTTTTTTTGAGGTTTAGCTGCAAACCAGCTTTTGCACTTTCTTCTTTCACCTTCATCATAAGGCTCCTCAGTTCCTCTTCACTTTCAGCCATCAAAGTGGTATCATCTGCATATCTGAGATTGTTAATGTTTCTTCCAGAGATTTTAACTCCAGCCTTGGATTCCTCAAGGCCAGCTTGTCGCATGATGTGTTCTGCATACAAGTTGAAAAGGTAGGGTGAGAGTATACAGCCCTGCCGTACTCCTTTCCCAATCTTAAACCAGTCTGTTGTTCCGTGGTCTGTTCTTACTGTTGCTACTTGGTCGTTATACAGATTCTTCAGGAGGCATACAAGATGACTTGGTATCCCCATACCACTAAGAACTTGCCACAATTTGTTATGGTCCACACAGTCAAAGGCTTTAGAATAGTCAATAAAACAGAAATAGATGTTTTTCTGAAACTCCCTGGCTTTTTCCATTATCCAGCGGATATTGGCAATTTGGTCTCTAGTTCCTCTGCCTTTTCTAAACCCAGCTTGTACATCTGGCAATTCTCGCTCCATGAACTGCTGAAGTCTACCTTGCAGGATCTTGAGCATTACCTTACTGGCATGTGAAATGAGTGCCACTGTTCGATAGTTTGAACATTCTTTAGTGTTTCCCTTTTTTGGTATGGGGATATAAGTTGATTTTTTCCAGTCTGATGGCCATTCTTGTGTTTTCCAAATTTGCTGGCATATAGCATGCATTACCTTGACAGCATCATCTTGCAAGATTTTGAACAGTTCAGCTGGGATGCCGTCGTCTCCTGTTGCCTTGTTATTAGCAATGCTTCTTAAGGCCCACTCAACCTCACTCTTCAGGATGTCTGGCTCTAGCTCACCGACCACACCGTCAAAGCTATCCCCGATATTGTTATCCTTCCTATACAGGTTTTCTGTATATTCTTGCCACCTTTTCTTGATCTCTTCTTCTTCTGTTAGGTCCTTGCCATCTTTGTTTTTGATCATACCCATTTTTGCCTGGAATTTACCTCCAATGTTTCTAATTTTCTGGAAGAGGTCTCTTGTCCTTCCTATTCTATTGTCTTCTTCCACTTCCGCGCATTGCTTGTTTAAAAATAATTCCTTATCTCTTCTGGCTAACCTCTGGAATTTTGCATTTAATTGGGCATATCTCCCCCTATCACTGTTGCCTTTTGCTTTCCTTCTTTCTTGGGCTACTTCTAGTGTCTCAGCAGACAGCCATTTTGCCTTCTTGGTTTTTTCTTTCTTTGGGATGTATTTTGTTGCCGCCTCCTGAACAATGCTGCCAACTTCTGTCCAGAGTTCTTCCGGGACCCTATCTACTAAGTCCAGTCCCTTAAATCGATTCTTCACCTCCACTGCATATTCCTTAGGAATATTAGTGAGCTCATATCTAGCTGATCTGTGGGTCTTCCCTAATCTCTTTAGTCTGATCCTAAATCGTGCAAGAAGAAGTTCGTGATCTGAACTACAGTCAGCTCCAGGCCTTGTTTTTACCGACTGTACAGATGTCCGCCACCTTTGGCTGCAAAGGATGTAATCAATCTGATTTCGGTGTTGTCCATCTGGTGAAGTCCATGTATAAAGCCGTCTCTTAGGTTGTTGGAAGAGAGTGTTTGTTATGCAGAGTGAATTGTCTTGGCAAAATTCTATCAGCCTGTGTCCTGCTTCGTTTTGTTCTCCCAGGCCATACTTACCTGTAATTCGAGGTGTCATTTGACTGCCCACCTTAGCATTCCAGTCTCCTGTGATGAAAATAACATCTCTTTTAGGCGTGTTGTCCAGTAGGTGCTGCAGATCCTCATAGAACTGCTCTACTTCAGCTTCTTCAGCATTTGTGGTTGGGGCGTATATTTGGATCACTGTGATGTTAGATGGCTTGCCCTGAATTCGAATTGAGATCATTCTGTCGTTTTTTGGGTTGTATCCAAGCACTGCTTTAGCCACTTTACTATTAATTATGAAGGCTACTCCATTTCTTCTGTGGTCCTCTTGTCCGCAGTAGTAGATCTGGTGGTCATTTGATGTGAAGTGGCCCATTCCAGTCCATTTCAGTTCACTGACGCCCAGAATGTCTATCTTTAATCTTGACATCTCACCAATAACCACATCCAATTTGCCCTGGCTCATAGATCTTACATTCCAGGTTCCGATGGTGTGTTGATCCTTAGAACATCGGATTCGCCGTTTACCACCAGCACCGTCGGCCGCTAGCCGTCCTTTCGGCTTTGAGCTAGCTGCGTCATCACGTCTGGGGCTAGTTGAGCTCATCCTCTGTTCCTCCCCAGTAGCATTTTGACCATCTTCCGACCTGGGGGTCTCATCTTCCGATGGTATACCGACATATCTCTGGTTGTACTGATCCATTTAGTTTTCACGGCAAGAATACTGAGGTGGGTTGCCATTACCTTCCCCAGGGATCGCATTTAGTCTGACCTCTCTGTCATGACCTTCCCGTCTTGGGTGGCCCTTCACGGTTTAGCTCATGGCATCATTGAGGTGCTCAAGCTCCAGCACCACGACAAGGTAACGATCCTTTGCTGAAGATATATGAACAATACAGTAATAGTATTCATTTTAAAATAATATAAAGCAGTCATAGGAAAATGGAGTTGAATGTCTCTCTTCAATCCATATAGCTATAACTCTGTCCTTTTTGTTATTTCATCATAGTGTTTATTGTTTAAAATAATTAGAAATAGATAACTTTCTGCTTGATGGATAACAATGTAATTTTGAGTGTATGTGACTCGCTCCCTTCTTATGATGGAGACCTAGGTATGTGAGCCAAAATTGGGACCTGCAAATTTGCCTTCATTCCTCTGATTTTTACATCTCTCCCTAGTTTAAATCAGAGCTACTGATATCCAAGGTTATACCAGAAATGGTGCTGCTTCTTCACTGTCCTGAGTTCCATTTAATCAGCTCACTGAAGCAAGTGGTTATTGCAAGTAGGAGCCTTGTTCACTTTAGCAGTCAATCACACACATTTTGAAAGAGCTATAAACTTCCCACTTTAAACCTGAGAAGTAAACTATGTATCAAACTGATTTTTTCCCTTCCTTTCAATCATGCCATCACTTGTATAAGTGTTTTTTTTCCCTGAATGAGCTTTCTTAAATGGATAAAAAATGCACCTTAATGAAAGACTCCATGATTTTTCCTAGGCTTGTGGGAGATGTATTACTTTGCACAGGCTTCCTTTCCTATTGTGGCCCTTTTAATCAGATATTCAGGAACCTTTTGCTTAAAGACTTATGGGAGATGGAGATGAAATTACGAAAAATCCCTTTTACTGAAAATCTGAATCTCATTTCAATGTTGGTAGATCCTCCTACGGTAGGTCTTCAATTCTGTTAATTTTTTATTGATCAGGTTTTTATTCCTATTTATCATTTAACTATGCAGTTGAATAAATATATTAACAGATGTTAGTGGCTTGATAAATGCCTTCTCACTAATTCTGTCACAGTAGGTATGTAATGAATGTGTTATTCAATCTATTAAGTTCGATTCATACATGATATTAGTAGAAATCCCTTTAATGGCAAGTAGCACACAGAACAGTGAAAAAGTTGTGAACAAAAGTTCCTATGTTTTCCCCAAGTTAAATGACCCAATCAGTACAAGCCCCCTCCCTCTCTCAGGCATGCAGCCCCCCTCTTTATGCCAGTCAGCTCAACTCCACGCAGATGTCTCCGACAGCTCGGTAGCTTGACCTCAGATACCAGAGATAGTCCAAACAAGACGTTTTCACACTCTTGGCATGTGCCCCCTCCCAACTTTACCGACCCCAAGTCCCAAAATGTGTTAAGTCCATTCAGGCATGCGAGTCCAATCAGATGTTCTGGGAACATCTGATCGGGGAGCACGACAGGTGATATCACCTGGCTGACTTTGTCTGGGTATAGGGGCTCAGCAAAGTAACCGCTTGGGTAGAAGTACTCCAGGGAAAATCGGAGCTCTAAACTAGAGTGAGAAGTTGAAGAATTGCACATACATAGAGACATGTTAGGAAAATAGCAACAGAATCTTCACTGCAGTCAAAAATTGTATTTAAGTGATCCTGGGCTGCCTCTGGGGATGAGGATGGTGTGAGAACACTGTTACATTACCAAGGAGACAGTGTTACAATGAAAGAAATCCAAACCTGTGTGGCTGAAAAATCTAATATGCTTTCCTTAGTCAGCAGTGGGGATGCTGTGGGTGTTTGCTTTTTGGAAGGGCCAGGCAGTTTTTAGGGGGAGAGTATAGTAAAAAATATATCAATGTGTGTTGGGAAATAGGTAGGGGTGCATATATGGTACTGAGTACATAAACCACTCTTCTCTAACCTAGTCACTTCCAGACATGTTGAGACTGCAATCTCTGCAATGGGCTGGCATTCACTGTCATTTCACAATTGAATGATGGTGGCAGTGGAGTGTACTGGGGAACCAGGATTCCAGAAGTGAAACAAAAGAACTTACTGCTCTTACTGTTTGATTCAATTTTCTTTTCTTTTCTTATTCATCTTATGTCTTCTTCTACATATCTAGATTGGTGAGTGGAACCTGCAAGGGCTTCCAGGAGATGAACTCTCAGTTCAAAATGGCATCATTGTGACAAAAGCCACCAGATATCCACTTTTGATAGATCCACAGACCCAAGGGAAAACATGGATTAAACAGAAAGAAAAGGACAATGAATTACAAGTAAGTGTTGCGAAGTTTTAATTTTCCCTTCAAGGTCTCTGTAGGTTTATGATTACATACCAAGAGGAGAGTCATGGCATTACAGGGGCCAGAACGTATGAATAGCCCAACCAGAGTGCACTAAATAAATAATAAAATAAATACAGTATGTCACACTGAAATCTGATGAAATGATGGTACTTCTTCCCTCACATCTGTGTGTGATTGTTTATTAAGTTAAGACTCTCCTCTTTGGCAGGTATGGGATTCCATTTGATTTTTCAGGTACTGTACTACCCCCTTCTTATATTTGCTTGGTATCTTACAGAAAGGATCTCTTACTCATTTAATAAAAACAAGATAATTCTACTCAGACCCTTCCAAGGCAAAGGCTTGTGGTCTTCACAGAATTTTGCCAGCTATTTTGTCAACCTGAAAAGTCCTTAGATGATCTATGATGGTACCTGAATAGGCTTTACAAGTTGCTGACCTAACGTCACTGACCTTAGGAAACAGAAACATTAAAAAGTTGCTTAGGTTCTGGTTCAGATTTCTCAGTCATAAGTGGATATCTCTAAATCCCAGTTCCTGGTATTCAGAATGGGAAAAATAGCAACTTGCCTTCAAACATTTTCATAAAGTAAAACATAAAATGAAATTTAGAGAGTTGTGTAATCCTATATAGTGTATATCCCCATAGAAGTAGCCTGAATTCACTGAGATTTACTTCCAATTAAGCAGGCACAGGATCTCAAGAACTTTAACAGTACTCTAAAAATAAATGAAAATAAATACTTTGGTCAACTACATTGTCTTTTTTTTTTTAAATGAACTATTTTTACTCCTAAGGTGACAACTCTGAATCATAAATATTTTCGTACACACCTAGAGGATGCCCTCTCTCTGGGTAGGCCACTTTTAATAGAGGATATCAGGGAAGAATTGGATCCTGCCCTTGATAATATATTAGAAAAGAACTTCATTAAATCAGGAACCTCTTTCAAGGTTAGCTACACTATGTGTTATATTGTGTTTGTTGTTTAAATATATGATAAATGTTCTTGGACAATTAAAGTCCAAGTTACAGTTAAAGGAATTCTATAATCAAACAATGGAATTTCACCTTCATTACATGACCAGTTTCTTCAATCTCCAAAGAACAGAAAGGTTAGAAATTTCCTTGGCAAGAGACTGTTTGTTTCTGAACCTCTGGGGAAAAAGTTCTTATTTTTCTTCCCACTCCCTTTCCAATGCTTCATTGGAAGCCTTTCCCCCACTTACCTGCTACAAGGAGAGAAACATTTTATTAGATAATAGTAGTGGCATTTCAGAGATTGTTTTTACAAATTACTAGGCCTTTGTGAGGCGGGCTTGACTCTCCTTGACACATTGCTTTGTTCTGCAGTTTGCCTTACTGAGGTAAAGAAGTAGCATGATTTGCCTCAACAAAGCACTCAGCATCCCACCCCAGACTGGCATTTCCAATAGCAGGAGGTTTCTTTCCATGCTCAGAAATCATTTTGGCCAGTACTGGAGGAGGCAAAGCATAGCAGTGTGGCTACTTCACTTTGCTTTGCTTCACTGCTGAAGCAAAAAGGGGGTGTTACTTTGCAAAGCAGGTTTAATGGGATGCTTCATCCAAGTCTTCATCCAAGTTAAGCCACCACTTTAAAGATCTGAAGCAACCATTATGGGTTTAAATGATGTTGATTCTGGTCCAGACATATCTGTGTTGGAAAGCTAGAATGGTAGCTTTGATTTAGCATATCCATTACTGGTCCCATTTTTCCCAGCATGATGCCATTCCACATGTCTACCAATTTTCCTAGCATAGTTGATAGGTATCAAATTGAACTTCTCGGCAAGCTACCTCTTTATGCAATCACTGTGCTTCAGGCCTTATACTTAGGTTTCTCATGGAAAATGGTGGGCAATTGTTCCCCCAATTTTCACAAATTTACCATCAAATTATGGCAACAGGGAAGAGAGGGGGATGTTCATAGCCTGCAAATAAGGAATTCGGAAGCTGCATGTAATCCATGAGTCCAACGTTTGCCACCCCTGAAATAAATCAATGGCAAAAGCACAACAATGCTTTCCCTTCTATTTTCTTTAAATGTTACTAAGGAATAAATTACCAGTTGAATTTGTACCATAGAACTGAAAGGTACACCATGAAGAATGAATGAACTAGAATACAGTCAGAAATCTGAAATGTACTAAAGCAAGTATATTGCCATTCTTACATGGTTAGTTTCCTTGACTTTCACTTGTGTTGCAGTACTTCCTCTATAATTAAACATTGGGAGGAGTGGGAGAGAGGCTCAAATGTTTTCCATTTTTTAATGGAAAATAAGATGAGGACAAAAATCATATTTGATTAGATAAAATTATTTGTTGTACTCAACTCAGTTAAGAAAACTGTGCATGAAGAATTGTGATGTTAAAAATACCTTGAACTGTATGAATTTCACATACTTTCCTGAACAATATTTTTTCAGTTATTAACTGTATTGGTAACAATGCAATAAAACAAGATTTGAATTTTTATTTAGGTGAAAGTTGGCGATAAAGAAATAGATATCATGAGTACATTTAAACTTTATATTACTACAAAATTGCCCAATCCTGCCTTTACTCCTGAGATTAATGCTAAAACATCAGTAATTGATTTTACTGTTACAATGAAAGGACTTGAAAATCAGTTATTGAAGAGAGTAATTCTCACAGAGAAACAGGTAAGATAACCAATAACCATAAGCTGTTATACATAATGAAACAATGATACTTCACTGAAGCTTAAATATTGATTCCAGAATTGTGTTCTGCAGTTCATTAGCAGGCAAGGTGAATTTAAGATGATGGATGGATGGATAGGAATGGATTTTGGAACGAAGAAAAGATAAATGGGCAAAGGCTGTAGGATAGGAAAGGGAACAGATTTGGACACAAGGGGTTAGAACTTTATTTTCCTTACTCTTCCTCCCCCAAATTGAATTACATTATTAAGTTGAGGTAATTCCAAAGACCTTCCCTCCAAAGTGACATCAGTCAGCTCAATGGGAGGCATCTCATCAAGCTGTCAAGAGTGCTTTGGAACAACCTTTCTTCATTCTCAGGAGTGAGTATTTTTAAGCACACTCTCCTAGGGAAAGGTGAGGAACAGCTAAGGCGAAGCCTAACTTGCAGTTACTCAGAATGAACTTATTGCAAGCAAGATTCACTGAGAGGATAAGAAGATTTGGAAGAGAAGGAGAGATCTTGTTTGAGGCCTGGCGGGCTGTCTTAGAGGGCTAACTTAATCCCAGAAATTGAATGTTTTCAAACTCTGTGTGATGTCTACAGCAGGAATAAAAGTATTCCTAGCCCAAACAAAGCTGCTTCAGTGATGGGAGAGCACATTAACCCCTTGTTTTTATTAGGAAACCAATGAATGCATGATACTGCACTCTAAAATCCTTTGGCGGGGAGATGGGTGGTGATAAAATTCGAAAGATAGATAAATAAAATGTTTATTCTATAGAAAGAAACTATAGGTAACCCCTACCTCTAGTTCAAGTATGCTCATTTCAGCATATTTTTAAAATTAAATAAAACCATTTTAAAAAATCCAAAGGCTTTTAATATGATAATATTTAATACTTCTGTTATGCTGTTTTGGAGCCTTTTAATCCATTTTTGATTCACTGTTTTTTATTTTAATTTTTTGTGTGTTTAAATTTGCCACATATAAATATTACTATTTGCATCATATTTTAGCTGTTATGCATGCTCAAAGTTTTTAGACTGATTCTAAACTGGGAAAATATTTGTTTTGAATGACTCATATGTGTGTGCATATTCATATAATAAAAATAGAAAAAAAATATAAAATATGCGTACATATAATTAAATAATTGTAAAATAAGCAATATGTTTTTTACTACCTTCTGGGCAAACCTACATGTTCAGCAGCAAGTATACAATATTTATTTATTCATCACATTTCTTCACTGCCCATCTCTGCAAGCAATGAATCCTGTTGTGGTCTTTACTACTGCACAATGCAGCAATGAAAGAACAAGGGCAGATGCATTTGCATGAGAAAAACAGCAGGTAGAAAGGGAAGATTAACACTTGCCCTCCGTGTTCTTTTCCTCTGCAGTCCATTTCAAAGCTATTTCCCTAAGAAGGTCTTTTAAGTCATATTTGCTGGTCTCCTTGGAAAAGTTGCTTAAGGAGTGATCTGCAGAGGAAGAGTGATGCACCTCGGTAACACTTCTACGGTGCACAAACTGTTAAACATAAAGTAGCTGAATGAATAGTTTCCCCATTTACAGGCTAGGATATAGAAGAGGATCTTCAAATGTAAATGGATTTGAAAGTTGCATGCATAAATTATTTAGGTTTTAAAATGGTGAAGATTACTGCAGCAATCTCTTTAGAGAGTTAAACACGGAGAAAGCTAAACTTGCACATTTGGGTAGATTATGTTGTAGGCAGCTGCAGTTTCATAAGACAGCAGGAATATAAAGAAGACTGCCATGGATTTCCATAGGAATAGGTTTGTGAGATCTGTCAAAACCATTTATACTATGGGATAAATAGCTGCTGATTTCTCTGTAACTAAGGTCTACTTTCCTCTGATTAAAAAGATCACCAAAATCCCATATGTTTATGAGAGATGCTCCTGAAAGTTTGTAAAATGCACCTGCATCAAAGAAATCTATGTAATGGTGAATATCATCAGTGAAAATTGTGCTACTATAATTTCCAGATAAATCCTTTAAATAGCAAATAGAGAAACCACATGCAAGCGCTTTGTAAATTTGGGGAATTCATGAATATAAACTAACTGACATTTAATTAAATATTCATTGTATTTTTTTACAAGTCCACTAAAAAAATTATGTACAAAAATATTTTCCTAAGAAGACAAACAGTAAATCAGATTTAAACTAATTATCATCCCCAGCTTTTTAATGCAAAACTGAAGAAGTTAACAAATCTGTGTTCTGATATTTAATGTAGGAACTAGAAGCAGAAAGAATTAAACTCATGGAAGATGTAACTTATAATAAGCGGAAAATGAAAGAACTAGAAGATAATCTCCTTTATAAATTAACGACAACTAAAGGTATTGAATTAATGTTTATTTCACTGTTATTTATATAAATAATGTAGACATATTTTTCTAGTGTATCATAATAAAAGGCATAGCTCTAACTTAGGGCTTATTAGACCATTAATCTGAATCTAGACTGTCCCTCCGAAATTCTCTACTGTATTTGAAAAAGATTTTGAGGCAAGCATACTTTGGTTCCCTGCAGGTAAAACAAAGGGTATAGTCTCTCCTGTTGTTAACAAGCAACCCTAGAACAATACCAAATGAATAGTTGCCTTAAATCAAATCAGCCCATTGGTCTACCCTCCCATCTAACTGGCAGTAGCTGTCTAAATTATCATAAAATAATTTGATCATAATTACACTGAGAAGTTAAGGCAAACTGAGCAATGGAACTTTACTAGTGGTGAAGAACTGTTGTTATCCTTCTCTGTCATCTCTTACTCCAAAATCCATAATCATCTATAAAGAAGTATACAAAAATAAAAACAAACAATGCTACAAGAAAAGAAAGAAAATAAAAGATGGCAACATCACATCAAATCAGGGGAAGGCTCTAACTTGTTCCTGAATGCTGCTTTATTTATGGGCATTGTGGAGAAATCCAAAGTGCAGTTTCCTATAATCAGCACCAAGAAAGCATCCTCAGTGGTAGCTGCTCCTCCTCCTCCTCCTCCCTCCTCCGTTCCTCTTCCTCTTACCCTTTGAGTCAGTGTTGACTCCTGGTGACTGCCTGGACATGTCCCTGCAGTTCTCTTGGCAAGATTTCAGAAGTGGTTTGCCATTGCCTCCTTCCTAGGGCTGGGAAAGAGTGACTGGCCCAAGGTCATCCAGCTGGCTTTGGGCCTAGGGCGGGACTAGAACTCACAGTCTCCTAGTTTCCAGCCTGGTGCCTTAACCACTACACTAAACTGGCTCTTTGGTAGATCATTCTAGAGCCCAAGAATTAACCAGCCAAGTTTGATTCATTTATTTTATTTATTATTTCAATTTATATAGCTGCCCGTCTCAAATATGTGACTCTGGGCATCTTACAGAAGGCTTATGACTCCAGGTTGTCAGCTGTCCCTCTGTTTTCTAGTAGCCCTTCCCTCTGTAAGTGAACAATACTGTATGAGAGATTATAAAACTTTATTTGAAACTCTTACTTTGGGACCTTTTAGGTTCTTTGGTGGATGATGAATCACTGATTGGTGTTTTGAGAACCACTAAACAAACAGCTATGGAGGTATCTGAAAAATTAGAAGTTTCAGGAGAAACTGAGAAAAAAATTAACACTGCACAAGAGGAATATCGCCCTGCTGCTACACGAGGAAGCATTCTTTATTTTCTTATCACTGAAATGAGCATGGTTAATACGATGTATCAGACTTCTCTAGCCCAGTTCTTAAAACTGTTTGATCAGTCCATGGCTAGGTAAGAACACAATGTTATTCTACACAATGATGTTTTTTCTACATTCTGTCCATTATTTATTTTAACTTAACCAATTTGCTTGCTGTGATTTTGTACCTTAGGTCTGATAAGTCACCTATTCCACAGAAAAGGATCTCGAACATTATTGAGTTCTTGACATACGAAACTTTTGCATATTCTGTTAGAGGCCTATATGAAAATCACAAATTTCTTTTTACCTTGCTTTTGACATTAAAAATTGATCTTCAGAGGGGCCAGGTCAAGCCAAAGGAATTTCAGGCACTCATTAAAGGTAATCATCTGGAGCTTTATATTAATTTTATTTTGCATAGTGGTCTACATATTTTGCATTTTTATCCTCACGATAATCTGGTATGAAGATTAAACAGGGTAGGCAACACCTAAAGCCATTGGATCAAATCATCAGAGATTTGATTATGGATATTCTTTATCCAAATCTATATTAGACAGTCCTCTATTACTATTACAAACTATAGTTTTTACTAAAATGTAAATGGCTTCCAAACATTCTTAAGGCTGCAAGTCCTCGATGCACAGATGTATAACTGAACCCTACAGAAGTATGTGGAATTATCTGCATATTCAGAGTTAGTGGCAGCTCTCAAAGGAATTGCTCATCAGCAACATCTCCCTCTCTGTTGATCCATGGAACTCCTTGGTTTACTGAGGATATTCTGAAGACACCTAGAGCAATGCTGACAGAGAACAAAAAATGAATGTGACTGAGCACAAGTAAGAGATTGCAGTCAAGCCTATACCATGGTGCTAAGAATGGCAAAGTGGGTTTACTTCTCTCTTGTTGTGTTCTCAGCTGCCTAGCAGCTTTATTTGCCCCATTCCCTATTGGGCAAAATGAATATGGAAAAATTGCTACTGGATTGATGTGAGGAATTTGCTCAGCACCTCAAGGAAAGAGTCACTCACATCTACTTGGGGTTGGACAGGTTTGGTTATCTAGGATTAATTTGAAGTTGATAGGGTATTCTGTGCTATAAGCTTGATTTCTGCCCTTCCCAGCTTTGTTGTTGTTTATTCGTTTAGTCGCTTCCGACTCTTCGTGACTTCATGGACCAGCCCACGCCAGAGCTTCCTGTCGGTCGTCAACACCCCCAGCTCCCCCAGGGACGAGTCCGTCACCTCTAGAATATCATCCATCCATCTTGCCCTTGGTCGGCCCCTCTTCCTTTTGCCTTCCACTCTCCCTAGCATCAGCATCTTCTCCAGGGTGTCCCGTCTTCTCATTATGTGGCCAAAGTATTTCAGTTTGGCCTTTAATATCATTCCCTCAAGTGAGCAGTCTGGCTTGATTTCCTGGAGGATGGACTGGTTTGATCTTCTTGCAGTCCAAGGCACTCTCAGAATTTTCCTCCAACACCACAGTTCAAAAGCATCGATCTTCCTTCGCTCAGCCTTCCTTATGGTCCAGCTCTCACAGCCATATGTTACTACGGGGAACACCATTGCTTTAACTATGCGGACCTTTGTTGTCAGTGTGATGTCTCTGCTCTTAACTATTTTATCGAGATTTGTCATTGCTCTTCTCCCAAGGGTTAAGCGTCTTCTGATTTCCTGACTGCAGTCAGCATCTGCAGTAATCTTCGCACCTAGGAATACAAAGTCTTTCACTGCTTCTACATTTTCTCCCTCTATTTGCCAGTTATCAATCAAGCTGGTTGCCATAATCTTGGTTTTTTTGAGGTTTAGCTGCAAACCAGCTTTTGCACTTTCTTCTTTCACCTTCATCATAAGGCTCCTCAGTTCCTCTTCACTTTCAGCCATCAAAGTGGTATCATCTGCATATCTGAGATTGTTAATGTTTCTTCCAGAGATTTTAACTCCAGCCTTGGATTCCTCAAGGCCAGCTTGTCGCATGATGTGTTCTGCATACAAGTTGAATAGGTAGGGTGAGAGGATACAGCCCTGCCGTACTCCTTTCCCAATCTTAAACCAGTCTGTTGTTCCGTGGTCTGTTCTTACTGTTGCTACTTGGTCGTTATACAGATTCTTCAGGAGGCATACAAGATGACTTGGTATCCCCATATCACTAAGAACTTGCCACAATTTGTTATGGTCCACACAGTCAAAGGCTTTAGAATAGTCAATAAAACAGAAATAGATGTTTTTCTGAAACTCCCTGGCTTTTTCCATTATCCAGCGGATATTGGCAATTTGGTCTCTAGTTCCTCTGCCTTTTCTAAACCCAGCCTGTACATCTGGCAATTCTCGCTCCATGAACTGCTGAAGTCTACCTTGCAGGATCTTGAGCATTACCTTACTGGCATGTGAAATGAGTGCCACTGTTCGATAGTTTGAACATTCTTTAGTGTTTCCCTTTTTTGGTATGGGGATATAAGTTGATTTTTTCCAGTCTGATGGCCATTCTTGTGTTTTCCAAATTTGCTGGCATATAGCATGCATTACCTTGACAGCATCATCTTGCAAGATTTTGAACAGTTCAGCTGGGATGCCGTCGTCTCCTGTTGCCTTGTTATTAGCAATGCTTCTTAAGGCCCACTCAACCTCACTCTTCAGGATGTCTGGCTCTAGCTCACTGACCACACCGTCAAAGCTATCCCCGATATTGTTATCCTTCCTATACAGGTCTTCTGTATATTCTTGCCACCTTTTCTTGATCTCTTCTTCTTCTGTTAGGTCCTTGCCATCTTTGTTTTTGATCATACCCATTTTTGCCTGGAATTTACCTCCAATGTTTCTAATTTTCTGGAAGAGGTCTCTTGTCCTTCCTATTCTATTGTCTTCTTCCACTTCCGCGCATTGCTTGTTTAAAAATAATTCCTGATCTCTTCTGGCTAACCTCTGGAATTTTGCATTTAATTGGGCATATCTCCCCCTATCACTGTTGCCTTTTGCTTTCCTTCTTTCTTGGGCTACTTCTAGTGTCTCAGCAGACAGCCATTTTGCCTTCTTGGTTTTCTCTTTCTTTGGGATGTATTTTGTTGCTGCCTCCTGAACAATGCTGCCAACTTCTGTCCAGAGTTCTTCCGGGACCCTATCTACTAAGTCCAGTCCCTTAAATCTATTCTTCACCTCCACTGCATATTCCTTAGGAATATTAGTGAGCTCATATCTAGCTGATCTGTGGGTCTTCCCTAATCTCTTTAGTCTGATCCTAAATTGTGCAATAAGAAGTTCGTGATCTGAACTACAGTCAGCTCCAGGCCTTGTTTTTACCGACTGTACAGATGTCCGCCACCTTTGGCTGCAAAGGATGTAATCAATCTGATTTCGGTGTTGTCCATCTGGTGAAGTCCATGTATAAAGCCGTCTCTTAGGTTGTTGGAAGAGAGTGTTTGTTATGCAGAGTGAATTGTCTTGGCAAAATTCTATCAGCCTATGTCCTGCTTCATTTTGTTCTCCCAGGCCATACTTACCTGTAATTCGAGGTGTCATTTGACTGCCCACCTTAGCATTCCAGTCTCCGGTGATGAAAATAACCTCTTTTAGGCGTGTTGTCCAGTAGGTGCTGCAGATCCTCATAGAACTGCTCTACTTCAGCTTCTTCAGCATTTGTGGTTGGGGCGTATATTTGGATCACTGTGATGTTAGATGGCTTGCCCTGAATTCGAATTGAGATCATTCTGTCGTTTTTTGGGTTGTATCCAAGCACTGCTTTAGCCACTTTACTATTAATTATGAAGGCTACTCCATTTCTTCTGTGGTCCTCTTGTCCACAGTAGTAGATCTGGTGGTCATTTGATGTGAAGTGGCCCATTCCAGTCCATTTCAGTTCACTGACGCCCAGAATGTCTATCTTTAATCTTGACATCTCACCAATAACCACATCCAATTTGCCCTGGCTCATAGATCTTACATTCCAGGTTCCAATGGTGTGTTGATCCTTAGAACATCGGATTCGCCGTTCACCACCAGCACCGTCGGCCGCTAGCCGTCCTTTCGGCTTTGAGCTAGCTGCGTCATCACGTCTGGGGCTAGTTGAGCTCATCCTCTGTTCCTCCCCAGTAGCATTTTGACCATCTTCCGACCTGGGGGTCTCACCTTCCGATGGTATACCGACATATCTCTGGTTGTACTGATCCATTTAGTTTTCACGGCAAGAATACTGGGGTGGGTTGCCATTACCTTCCCCAGGGATCGCATTTAGTCTGACCTCTCTGTCATGACCTTCCCATCTTGGGTGGCCCTTCACGGTTTAGCTCATGGCATCATTGAGGTGCTCAAGCTCCAGCACCACGACAAGGTAACGATCCTTTGCTGAAGCCCTTCCCAGCTAGTTAAAGGTAATCCGGGTCATGACAGGAGGCTGTATGTGAGTGGTGGAGAATATTTCCTTGAGATAGAAGTATTGTTTGATTGAGTGATTGATTGATTGGAGTACCTGCTTTCTGCTTTGAAAGAGGCAGTAGTGTGTCCCCTCTCAAGAAGCCATTAAAGAAACGTGTGGAAAAAATTATCAGCTTGCAGCTACAGGGACTTCTAGATGAAATTGATTATTTGTATGTTTATCAGTCAAAATTCAGGCCTAGATACAGGACCAAAATCTCATTGGTCACCTTGTTAGATGACCTCTGACAAGAGTGGGGTGGGGGATGGTCTTGTTGGATTTATCAGCAGCCTTAAATACCACCAACCATGGTATCCTTTTGGACTGGCTTTAGAGATTAGGGGGTAGAGGGCTCTATTTTGTAGTAGTTCTATGCTTTGTAAGTAGTTGGTACTAGCTGGTGGATGGGGGGAGAGAGATTGAACCCTCAGTTACTCTGTTAAGAGGTGTCTCAGCGCTCAGTCGTCTCCCAATTATTATTTAATATCTATATGAAATCACTAGGTAAGATTATTCATAGGTATGGGGTGAGGTCTTACTGAAATGCTTATGATATCTGGCTTTACATCCCAGCCTCAGACCAGACAGTGTTGCAGTGGAGATCCTGACCCAGTGTCTAAAGGCAATCAGGATCTGAATGGGAAGTAATAGGTCAAATCTTAGGAAGAAAAAGTGGTTTCATAGGAATATTAATTCTGGAAATAGTCCAAGTCTGGTTGTGGCTGGGGTTGCTCTCATCCATTTGGAGCTGTTTTGTAATCTGAGGGTTACCTGAACTCATGGTTCCTGCCAGCATAGCAATGCCAGCACAACCTGCGAAAGTGCACCAGGGAGGAAAGGCAACTTTGAGGAGGAGATTAAGAAATTCTAATTTTAAACCAAATGATAATCTTCTGTGAAGGCTATCTGAAAAGGTGGGCCCTAAATCACATTCCTACATACATATGTATACAATATCCAAACTCCTGAAAATTAATCTACATAATGTAAATAAGCTAAGACAGGAAAGTATGGTTTCAAGTAACTAAAATATAGTTGGGGCATGCTTCCATAAACTATTATCTTTATTATAGGAACTTGTAGGAAAGACTTCTGCTCAATTAATCTTTAAATATATTTCCCATTTTTGAACATAAACGCTTCATATGTATTCATATGAATGTAAAAGCTTCATATGTATTCAAAGTGCTAAATAAACTAATGTTCCTAATGGAATATTGTCTATGACATCATCTTGGCTTGAGCTTTGTAGTAGTCAGAGCAAAAGAAGCTATTTATAAAACAATATGTGGTCATCATAGAAAAATGCAAAATTATGCATAATACATTACCATAGATACAAAGAGAATGAGTTTAGTATTCATTCATTGATTCATATGCAGTAATTGGTTATAATGCTATGAAAGAAGGAAATTAAAAGTTTGTCACACAGAATACGTATTGAAGCAGAAATGCCTACAAAGAAAGGAAAGGAAAGGGAAAAGGAAAAGGAAAGGCCCATTCTTATTCTGTATTATTTTTATGGAAGGCAGTGGCAGGAATGTAGGCATTAATCTTACATGCTTTCAGATATTTCAAATTAATTATATGAAAACAGAATAACAAATGTTGTTAGTTTTTGACTCCTAGCAACCACATAGATTTTCTCCATGACAATCTATCCCTAATCTGGTCTTTCAGGTCTTCCAGCAGTGACTGTTGTTGAGTGAGTAAAAACTGAAGAAGGATGCTATTACTATTGAAGGCTCTTCTATCAGATCTTGAGAATGCCTGCTTTTTGCTTACTTTATTGGATATTTTTGTCCTGGCAGATATGGATTTATCTTTGTTCTTCCTGATTTTGAGCATTTTGTTCTTTGGACAAAGTTTTCCATTACCAGAGTCTCATGTTGCAAGTTTCTGGTTCTATAGATAGGAGAGCAAAGGAGGTAGCTCCAAGCTCTGTATGTTGATATTATTAGATCTGTGTTCTTTTTCTAGGAGCATGCTGTACCTTGTCCAAACCCTTGACTGAGATTGGCTATAAAGTTAAGCTTTCTTCAGCCATTAAGGAAAAGGATAGGTAAAGGCAAAAGAGGGGCACATACAATGTTTCTATCTTTTTACTCCTCCATTCCCAACCTCTTCATTTTGATGGGAAGGTCTGCAGTGTAAGCATTTGGCCAAATGCATTTACAATCCTTTGTATGATCAGGCTTCTAGATTATACAGGGCTTTCAATCCCATGGAGAAATACAATTATTCTGCCTGCAGGCTTTCCCCATGAATAGAGAGAGATTGACGGCAAAGTTAGAACTTTGGGTATAGCTAATGTAACTGATTTGTTAAATATATCTTGTTGCTAATATTGTTCACTAAAGTCTTTTGTTTGGTTAGCAGTTGTGAGTGTGTCAGGACACTGCACATACCTCCTAGATGATACTTGCAAGGTAACTTCTAGATTAGAGATTCTCGTTTGAATAGAATAGTGGAAATGTGCTTAGGGTAAATTGGGCTTTGATGTGCTTGTGGCATACTGGCCTAAATGTGTCAAAGCTGATCAGTATTGTCCTTACACTTAGCAGTGAATGCTTTGAGTGCTACAGATGCAATTTGGGCTGATAATCTAGTGTACCTTCTTTGTCTTGCTGAAAAGCATTATGTGAACCCCTCAATTGACCAAAGCCATAATGGGTGGCAGAGGTTAATATCTGTAAGCCCATCTGGTGATAACCATGGCAGATAGAAGATTGCAACTTGGAATGTTAGTGGAATAACTAGTAAAGGATATAAATTAATGAAATAAAAGATAAAAAAGAAAATGTGTTTGTGAAACTAAGAGAAGATGGATCAATAGATATGAATAAAGGAGTAGACTTGAAGGTGAAGGTGTAATACAGATTTAATTATGAATGAAAGGGAGGGAATATTTGTCAGAAAGTATGAATTGGTGTCATTTAAGTTGTTTTAGACATATATGAATGCAGGAATGATTTTGGGGGAAAACTGGACAACTTTATTAATCTATATGATCCAAGGTAAAAATTAGATGATATGAATGGATGGGTGGGAACAAGATATGAGAGTACCATCACAAGAAGTGATTTGGCAATTTGGAGACACAAGGATGAATGAAAACGGTGATTGTTTGGTGGCTATTTCCTTCAAAGAGTCAGTTTGTATGCTGGAATATCTAAAAGAACCTGGGAATATGGAGATAAGAGCCAAATTATTACAGGAGGAAACAGGGCTGTTATAGAAAAGATTTTTGTGTCCAGGGGAGAGAGCAGATGTGAGAAGGAGACTTAGATTAACTTTTGTCTTAATTATGCTAGGTATCGGTTAGGCTGTTGAATAGCTTTGATAGGCTTTCAATATTCTGTTATACTAGCAATAAAGGTCTTTCCAGACACCCAAATGGTTCTTGTTTCCTGAGTTTGCTAGCCTTAAAAGGGCTGGAAATTCATTTCAAAGGCATGGTTTAAACATGCATCAATTCAAATGGCTTATGGAAAATGAATAAATTGAACAACATGATTGATTTGTTTATTATGAAATATTGAGAGAATTGATGACGGATACAAGGGTGATGAGAAGTTCTGAATGTGGGAAAGACCATTATTTGGTAGTTTCAGGAGTGGATTTTCAGGAAAATGTGGACACGGGAAAACAAGAACTTAAACTAGAACAAAAGTAAAATGGATGCAAAAAGAGAACATACAAGTCCAGTATGAAAATATATTAGAAAAAAAATTCTCCCAAAAGAATCAATGGAAAATGTGCATAAGAAAAGAGGATGTGGAAGCTGCATGGACAGAGTGAAAAAAAAAAATTGCCTTACAGAATGCCATAGAACAGTTTGGATTTATTCTAGTGGAAAGTATAAAAAAGGACACTTAGTAGAATGATGGAGAGATTACTGATAAGTAAAAATGTATACAAGAAAATGGTTGCTGCAAAAAATAAGTATGAGAGAAAGATATTGTATAATATCCAGATATTGAAAATATAATTGCAAAGTATTTACTCAAAGAGAACAAGATTAAAAGAGATAGAAAAAATGCAAAGTGACTTGATGAAAGTAAAAATTGTTTTGAAAGTGGGTGAAGAGAGCTTAAATAAAGAGCCTCCTATAAAGTGAATGGAATTAAAAATTAAAATGATTCAATGTCTTGGAATGAAATTCCAATGAAAGAAGTGAGAGAATGCTGGAAGGAGTATTTGAGATTTTTATGGGAAAGATAGTGAGATATCAAAGAATGGAATTAACATGATTGCTAATGTTAATGTTAATGTCCAATGCTGTGAGAATGTTGAAAAATGGTAGGTTGCAGTTGTAGATAGTGTAAGTAAAGAAATATTAAATAACAGATATGGTTTGCCTGAAGAATGGCTGTGCACCTTATTTAACTTGTATGTGAAGTCTGCAGCAGTTGGAAGGGTGTTGCAATTGTTTCTCTCAGCAAAAAGAGGTAGCAAGAAAGGGTACAAAATGTACTGTGGGAATAGTTTATTAGTTGTGCCTAGGAAGGTGTTTGACAGGATTTTGACTGAAAGGATGCAAGAGGTGACAATGAGCAATATCTGGAAGGGTGGCTTTATGCCTGACAGGGATTGCACAGAGCAGAGTTTTGCTCTTCATCAGGTCACTGAAAAACGAGCATGAGAAAGTTTATTGCACTTTTGTTGATTTAGAGAAAATGTATGTTCAAATGAATAGCTTGAATTATAAAATGTTTTACATGAATATGGATTTGAAGGTTGAAGAGCTGAATTTGATAAGAGGTATATGACGGTAAAGAGTAAAGAATATGGAATGCTTAGCAAATGATTCAGCGTGTCTAAAATGAAGGTGTGCCATATCCTGTTGGTTGAATGTTGGGATAAATAGGTCAAGAGGAAGGGAAAGACCGAGAAAGTTGTGATTCATTGGATTTGATGAGATCTCCAGAAAGAGAGGGATGAGAAGTTTAGAGAACAAGAGTAGATAAAGTGGAAGCAAGCTGGTTTGCAGGAAGATACGGACATATAGCAAATAGCCTTGGTATAAACTGGATTTAGCTATATTTCTTTTCCTTTCTCTAATCTTCCTTTAATTTATTACTATTTCTTAGTACTTTTCTGTGGTTTGCATAAAATTGCTTATTCTCAGAGGAAATAGCCTGATGGGAATGTACACAGTAATCTTTCCTTCACTTTCTAATTGAAGTAGACAATTACACTCATCCCATGCTAGCGCCAATATGAATTGGAGAACAAAGTTCTGTGCAATGTGATCATAAACCTTTTTATTCAGCACTCAGTCCTGTTGAGTTCAGTATGAGTTCAATTCCCTAAGAAATTTACTCAGAATTTCATTGCTCTGTGCAGTCCTAAACATTTTTTATTCAGAAGTCCATCCCATCAGGCATAGTGGGCTAGCTTCTGGTAAATATTCTTTGGATTGCAACATTATTCTCTGTCTCAGACACAGATAATCTGAAAAAAAAACTATGTATGGAACAATTTGAGCCTCATGTGGCGCAGAGTGGTAGGTGGCAGTATTGCAACCGAAAACTCTCCCTGCGACCCGAGTTCAATACCAGCAGAAGCTGGGTTCTCAGGTAGCCGGCTCAGGTTGACTCAGCCTTCCATCCTTCCGAGGCCGGTAAAATGAGGACCCAGCTTGCTGGGGAAGGTGACAACTGGGGAAGGCAATGGCAAACCACCCCACTATGGTCTGCCAAGAAAATGTCGCAAAAGCGGCATCCCTCCAAAGGGTCAGACATGACTCGGTGCTTGCACAGGGCACCCTTCATCTTCACCTTCACATGGAAGAATTTGATACTTGAGATAAAAACTGCTGATTTTTTGTTATTGTTCAGTAGTAAGTATAATTTGTATGTATTTCATAATAATATGAAATCTTAAAGCATGATATAGCTTTTGCTAATCATAGGGATGATTTTCAATAACTGTTAATGTTTTTCATCCAGGGGGTGCTGCACTGGATCTAAAAGCTTGTCCTCCCAAACCATTCCGATGGATTCTAGATATGACATGGCTGAATCTGGTAGAACTGAGCAAACTGCCACAATTTTCAGAAATTATGAATCAGGTATGTTTACAGCTTTAATTAGTTCTCTTAGCATTACCAAAGAATCCGATTGTCTTTTACAAGCACTTGTGACATGGCCATTAATCCCAGGGCATTATATTGTTCTGCATTTTAATTGCACATACTTTTTTTTCCATGCCTCAAGATAGATGGATGGAGAAATCATCATAAATGCCTTCACATTTTGAAATGTGATATGAAGCAACCTTTCCTCAACCTAAAGTCTTCAATGAAGTATAGACTTCCTGTACATTCTTTAAAGGAGAATATAATATTGACTGTTACCTCTGATTCATAATTAGGTATCTCGTAATGAGAAAGGATGGAAAAGTTGGTTTGATAAAGATGCTCCAGAGGAAGAAACTATTCCTGATGGATATAGTGATTCACTAGATACCTGTCGCAAACTGTTGCTTATCAGGTAAAAATCATTAGTAGTTTTGGCATTGCTTGTTTTTTATATGTCTTTAGTTCTTTTCAGGAAGTGCTATATTTTGGCACTGGAAGATGCATATTTTCTAAAATGTTATTTTTAAAGCCTTAAAATAATTATGAAAAAATGATGTAACACTAATTTGGGAATCATTATATATGCTTTTTGTAGGTCTTGGTGCCCAGACCGCACACTTTCTCAGGCCAGAAAATATATTGCTGATTCACTGAATGAGAAGTATACAGAGCCCGTCATCTTAAATTTAGAGAAAACGTGGGAGGAAAGTGATAGAAGAACACCTCTCATTTGCTTCTTGTCTATGGGATCTGACCCAACTATCCAAATTGATGCATTGGCCAGAAAACTTAAACTGGGTATAAGTATATGTTACATATGAAAACAAGAACTGTAGAAAATTGCTATGCTAAATCTGCCTTGGTAGTATGTGTTTATTGAATCTCTTTCTAGTCCTGCCTTTTTTAATAGTTTCTTCCACTAAATAGAGCCTGGCTCCTTCATATGGTGCCTACAAACACTCATGTCCCTGTGGACAACCCCCTAAGTGCTTGCAGGTTCTGTATCCTAGTTTATTTTAATTTATATACTTTTCCATACTTTTAATGAAATAAACAATGGAACAGAAAGCTATCATGCTGTGAAAGCAATATGGGAGTAGCACAAGCAAGAATAAAAGCAATATTCAGTAATAATGGAATAAAACAATAACCCTAGAGCTGAGATAAATATAAGATATAAGGTATTTTTCAATAATGACTACATCAAATCAACTGAAAAAATGAATGAATGAAAATAACTCATTTTACTCTTTTCAAAATTTGTTTGCAGTTGAGAAAACAGAAATATTTGCACTTATTAGCATTTTATTGTGTCATTTATTGTAGAAAGCAGAGCTATATCCATGGGTCAGGGACAAGAAGTTCATGCACGCAAACTAATTCAGATGTCCATGGTACAGGTAATATGCAATGTTCTTTTTTGCTGGGTTTTAGATTTTTTTTTTTTGGTCTGCAAAAATGTTTTGTATTTGAAAAAGAAATGCTACAATCCTTTACTTACTGACTTGGGAATAACTCTCATTCAGCTAAATAGCTCACTAGTTATGCTCAGATTTCAGAAAATAAAATTTATTACTCCAAAAAAAAATTACTCTTGCCCCAAACTGACAATAGCTGTCCTATTATAATTTTTATAATTACCACAAGATGGCAGTACTACTTTATTTACAGTTGGAATCGACTTCTTTCATTTGTATGCAAATCCATACTTGTTTTTGGTAGTATTAACAAACCAACCCAAAATATTGGAGGACAAAGTATGTACAGTATATGAAAGATAAATTTCCATCATAAAAAGCTTAATATAGTGTTGTTAATCAATAGCAATATGCTCAGACAAATGGTTTAATCAACTGTTTTGGGTACAGGGTGGCTGGGTGTTACTTCAGAACTGTCATCTAGGTCTAGAATTTATGGAAGAACTTCTGGAGACATTGATGACTGCTGATATTCCAGATGAGACCTTCCGAGTTTGGATAACCACCGAACCACATGATAAATTCCCAATCACTTTGCTGCAGGTTAGTTAAATCTAATGAAATTGGGAGTGTTTAAATAACCTATACTGATAAACTGAGTAAACTGAAAAATGCTGTCTTCTTTGGAACTGAAAAATCTAAACATTTAAGTCATGTGAGTTAGATGCCCAATATGTTCAAAACCAGTTTACATCCAATAGCTCTGCAGTGTGTGGTGCTCTTGGGCTACTCATTCAGTGCAGATCATTGCTATTTTGAACTAGCAACAGAGTAGCTTGTGTATTCATGTTTAGAGGGATTAGACAATTGAAGGGATGAAAGGCATGATTTCAATCCAAGCTGGGAGTCTAGCAGAAGCTGCTACGCATGGAAAGGGGAGAGGAGGTGATGATTACTGATTCCCTATTGATCCTATAGCCACCCATGCTCTTAGCAGTGCTATTTGGGGGGTGTCATCCAACTGTCTAACAAAATTTGTGGCAAAGGGGTGCTTCCATGATCAAGTGTTCACACTCACTGAATCTATGAGTCATGTCTATATAATCTTTTGAAAACAGAAGTGGCAGGGGCTAAGCTGACTTTCTAACTGCAGGGTCAAAGTTTAATGAGGGAAAAAATACAGTGAACATACTGAGGCTTTCCTTTATTATTGCTTCTCATATCCCAGAAGTCATTGTTGTAATTAAAAACCAATTCCAACACTGAGCACTGTTGTCATTCCCACTAGGTAGAGCAGACCAGAAAATCAACTCCACATGAAAGCTAAAATTACTTTGATTGAGGCTGGCTATAATAACAGAATCTCACAAGTCTGATACTTCAGTGAATTAGGGAGGTGTCTGCCCAAGCCACTTCCAAATCTTATTTCATTGTTCTGAACTTAAAAAATGTTCAGCCTCTTTTGCCTAAATAACGATTCCTGCTTATTTCTGTCAAGGTTATCTTCCTTACTCTCTACAAGTACTGAATCTACACAAATGGATTGCGAAGAGACAGTTGAACTGTGGGAAAATGTAGACATTGGAGAAGGAAATCCCCATTAATAGAAAGAAATAAGAGAAAAAAGAGGGACAGTTGGTGAACTTTTTGTGATTTGGCTATTTTAGGTTTTAAGTTGACATGCTGGGATGATTTTCTTAATGTTATTGCAGATTTTCTTAATGTTATTTAAGTGCTTTAGCCCTGTAAGACAATGCTGAAACACATATGAAGTATATGTGCCTTTAAGTTTGGTCACATATCCATCATTCAAACCCTCATTAAACACAGTCACAGTAGCGTTTGCAGCAAACTGCAAAAACAGCAAGTATTATCTGAGACACACGCAATGACGTCATCATGCAAATGCTGCCATTGCGTACATATATGTCCCAAGGTCTGAGGCAAGTGTGTTAAGTCATAGCATCTGTGTGATGACTATCATGAACATGTCCACATTTGTTCTTCCTGTCCCCTTGCAGTTGCTATAGTAAACATTCTAACTAGTGCAATTTGTTGAGTTTGTGGACTTGCTGAAACAACATCATTTCCTAAACATGTGTGCACCAACCTTCCTTTTCAAAACTGTGTGGCATGCCTCTTTTGGAACCAAAAATAACAACCCTTTCTTCATTTTATGCCAGGCTTCAATAAAATTCACCAATGAACCTCCACAAGGTGTACGAGCTGGTTTGAAGAGAACGTTTTCTGGGATAAACCAAGACTTGCTTGATGTCAGCAATATGCCTATGTGGAAACCTCTTCTTTACACAGTTGCCTTCTTGCACTCTACTGTTCAGGTATTACAGTCAGATAGCACATTTTAT
The DNA here is from genome assembly GCF_035149785.1 of Candoia aspera. NCBI lineage: Eukaryota > Metazoa > Chordata > Lepidosauria > Squamata > Candoiidae > Candoia > Candoia aspera. The sequence goes on along the minus strand of NC_086153.1, from coordinate 60,569,137 downwards.
GCCTAATAGTATCGTTCCTCTGGGAACCATAATAAATAATCCTGGTAATTTATTGAGGCCTACAAGCTTTATATTTCTAATGCCAAATGAAGGCCATATGTTGTGAACTCATCCTTCAATTTCAAATGTTTTTTTATTTGGATTCAAAAGGCTGGCAACAGCTTAATAATTTTATTCCTTCTAGCTGTACTGATAGCCCCGTAACTTCCTTGTTCCTTACTTATATTTTGACCAAGCACAGCACTTAAATAATAGTGTAAAATTAATAGTATTTATTGTAACTTTTGAAGAAGGAATATAAATTATTATTATTTCTTGTAACTTTTGAAGAAGGAATATTAATTAAGAAGTCTGAAAGCCTTTGTCATATTGTATGAATAGGGTTTAGAAAAATATGCCATGTTTACTTTTCATAGTACAGTGAATTTTGGATTATTTCCAGTTGTATTTAAAGATACACATATATTATGCTGCATAAGCTATTCATGGCAAGGAAATGTTCATTTATCAGTGTTATATATTAAATATTTTGCTGTATTAATGTGAAATGTCAGTAATGGAGGTTGCATTAAAAAAAAATTGGGTTGGTCATAAAAAAATCCAAATCTGTATAAGAGCTATATATATACTGGGAAGGCTTAATAATGATATTGCTCTAATATAGATATTGGAAATTGCTAAACAAAATACTGTCCTTAATGAAAAAGTAACATATACATGCACAAAGTACATTCATAAATCTAAATAAATCACTACTTATTATATATTTTCTTTTATAAGGAAAGGCGAAAATTTGGTCCTTTGGGCTGGAATATTCCGTATGAATTCAATTCTGCGGACTTCACAGCCAGTGTTCAATTTATACAGAATCATTTGGATGAATGTGACATTAAGAAAGTAAGTATTTGTATATTTGTGCTTAGAAGCACTGCCAAACACTTAGGAATCTGAGATGGGAATGAACGTTTCACAGCCTTCTAAGGCTCACTAGGGATGCAACTTTGTTACCGATATAGATGAAAATCCAAGCTGAAGAGTAATTCTGAGTTTAGCCCTCCCCTGCCCAGCCCCCTGTGTCTGAAGTGACTGTTTGTGTGACAAGAATTGTTGAAAGCTTTTGCAGAAAAAAAATTCCTGGCAATATCAGGGGCTGGATCAGGGAGGTGTGTTGGAATGGAATTTAATTGAGTTGGCAGAGTGATCTCATTCTCAGTGGAACTGGATCCCGATCCAATGCAAGTCAAAAACCATTCATCCATCTCTATCTGTGCTGATCTTCTGCTTTGTTGTATTGTGAAAAATATTTTGATTTAAGACACTTCATAAACAGAGCCACAGTCCTTCAATGTAGGCAAAAGTCATACACGTGAAAGTCACTTGTGTCTTTATTTTGAGCATCCCCCCCCCCCATCATTATTAAATGAATTAGAACTACACATACACACTTTCTAAAATATAGTGAATAGTGTTTAATAACTGGTATGTTATGAGGGGGAACTATGTTTTGAACTGCAGTACTGTTGCCCAGCCAAAGGGCAATATTTCCACGCTGCACAGCTAAATTAGACAGGGAGATTACGTTTCAGAAATACGTTTATGCCCTTCAAAAAAAAAAATACACATTTTAGGCAATATGGGGGGAGGGCATTAAAAGAATGCAGAACTACAGATGAAGGAAAGAGGGGATGTGTTTCTGACTGTGTTACATAAGAGCAACAGCAGCGTAAAACTGGAAGCATTGACCACAGCGCACACCTGAATTTGATATCAGACCGCATAGTAAAGGTAAAGGTTTCCCTTGACAGTCGTGTCCGACTCTAGGGGGCGGTGCTCATCTCCGTTTCTAAGCCTTGGAGCCGGCGTTGTCATAGACACTTCCGGGTCATGTGGCCAGCATGACGACTCGGAACGCCGTTACCTTCCCGCCGAAGCGGTACCTATTGATCTACTCACATTTGCATGTTTTCGAACTGCTAGGTGAGCAGGAGCTGGGACTAGCAACGGGAGCTCACCCCGCCGCGCGGTTTCGATCCGCCGACCTTCCGATCGACAGCTCAGCGGTTTAACCCGCAGCGCCACCGCGTCCCATCTATCAGACCGCATACAGTAATGTAAATTCAAATGCGGCTATTTCTTTCTCCGGAAGCTCACTCTTCTCTTGGAAGGGTGCATCACTCTGGAGTGTGTTAATGGTATTTGGCCTTCCCACACTGCCCTGCCAAAATCCAAAAGATGGCAATGAGCTGGTAATCTTGAGCTGAGTGGTTTTAGCCTCTCAATATTACTGTAATCTGCACAATGTTGTTGTTATTAGGAGTCAGATGCACTTAACCTGCACAATGGGAGTTAACTTAAGAGCTCAGTGTGAAAACAATGCCCATTTGTTTACTTTTGCTGGCATCACTATAAAGGCAAAGTTTTGGCTTCACAAAACTCACTGTGTGCTTTTAGTTGTCTTGGATTGTACCGTACAGCAAAAGAGGAAGAAAATGCCCTGCCAAATAATGAAAACTGAGGCCAAAGCAGCAATAAATGATGCATATATTGTGATATGCCACTGCCTTTTGTATGCACAGCTGCAATGATAACAAGATGGATCATATAGTAAGCAATTGCTTAAAGAACAAGGAAACACCTTCTATATTTTAGACAGCAGGCTATTCAGCATTGGCCACAATGCATTTATAGCACATGTGGTTAATACTACAATGAATAACTGGAATACCAAGGCAAATTTGCAAATGATTTTTTGCTATGCATTTTCAGCTATCTGGATTGATGAAAATCTAGTAACCTTAGCTTCTCAAAATCACAAAGTAGCCTTGGTTTGCTTTCCCATTTGGGGAATTTCTAGAGCAGCTCAGATATCTTTAAAAGTTAGTATGTTGAACTTCGGGGAATATATCAAGGGGAAAAGTGGTTAATATTTTATGAAAATCCAAGGCTCACACTTCAATAAACTCTAAGATCCCTGCACATAAATAGTGCAAGCTCACATAAGGGAGAGGCTTGCAACAATAGACTAAAATTAAAAACTTGATTTTTAATCTATTTTTTTATTTTACATTTGCCACATTTTTCTCTAGGGAATATCTTGGAGCACAGTCCGATATATGATTGGAGAAGTACAGTATGGAGGCAGAGTCACTGATGATTATGATAAGCGTCTTCTTAACTGCTTTGCAAGGGTAAGAAAACAGGATGAAACAGATTCTAAGCATAAAAAAGCTTCAAATGAAACTACAGAATGGTTTTTAAATCATCTGTCAATATATTAAGGCAGCCGCAATAAGCAATACATCTTCTGGAAACAGGGCTTTGCTGGACACCTGCCAGAACTCCTACTGCAGCAGGGGCCTATTGCCAACCTTTGTTTCCTCCTGGCCTTGTTGTCTTCCTCCTTTTGCTGGTACTGCAGGTTCACCTGCTCTTTGTACAACTGGCAAACTTGTTTATAGGATGCTGCTCCTTCTCCTTGAAGGAAGCCTGGGCCAATGCCAAATGAGTGGGCAGTGGAAACAAGAGGGAAATGGGCCCTTCAGATTACCTTGCCTAAAGATTTCCTGAAACTTAGAGCCAGTATTGCTAGAAAATTAATGCTTTTTGATTTTGGATGCTGTATTTCTCTTAAGATCAATGTATTAGAACCTCGTTGTAGCTAGACTGAAGAATATGCCTCTTTCATAGTTGTGGTTTTAAAAAGGAAACTCTCAGATGGTTTAATGAGTGAATGATTTACACAGTTGAGGTCTTGGTGTACTCCAATAGTTTGGCTTTAATTATCCTCTTCATGGAATAGCTGATTTCTTTCTTTCTACTTGAATCACATAAATCCAGCTCTAATCCATGTACTATCCTTACAGTGGTTATTTGCGACCTTAACTGTTAACATTTCACCATTAATTTGAATAGGTCTGGTTCAGTGAGAAGATGTTTGAGAACACTTTCTGTTTTTATACTGGATATAAAATCCCAGTCTGCAAAACTCTTGATCAATATCATGAATACATTTCAACTCTCCCTGCCATGGATAGTCCTGAAGTCTTTGGTCTCCACCCCAATGCAGACATAACGTAAGTAGGTCTAACAAGATGACATTCAAGTTTTTAAAAAGGTCTCTTTAGTAACAAAGGACATTTTACTGGAAATTTCAGAGTCTGAATAAATTGAAAATTTAAGGAGGCTTTCCTTGACTTCCTAAAGATTAAAGATTCAGGCCAATGAACATATACCTGGGACTAAGCTCTGTTTAAATCACAGTGACTTACTTTTGAGGTGGCATGCATAGGATTGTGCTGTAAAGTATAGATCTTGAAAATTGTAATCAGTGTAATTGTGCTATAAACATAAAGCATTTCCCAAATGCTCAGGCTTAAAATTCAGCAGCACTTTTGTCCCACCTTATTATATTAAATGATCTAGTTGACACTTTTACAAGCAGAACTTAGATTAAACGGATTGGGAAAAAAGGTAATAATTTTGAACTTCTCAGGAAGTACTTCTAGTTTAATGACAGAATTTCAGTCTCCTCTGATAAGCAGTTTCAAATAGAAATGAAATGCATGTGAGCATCTTTTCACCCTTAGCAGGCTGTTTGTTATTTTCTGCTTCAAAAATTGTACAGCTTATTATAGGATATAATCCATCCATGATATTTCATTTGTCTCCTTGTGATTCATTTAATTCTGTTATGAATTATATAATTTGCAAGATGTTCCTACTTAATATTTAAGGATTATTAAAAATAAATTTAAATGTCTCATTTGTATTACTATAAAAGTTTAAACAGCTTGTTTATATTTATTCCCTTTTTTTTGTCGCTGTGCTCCTTGACTTTCATTACTAGAGTTTGTAGATCATTTGCATTTTCAGCTATCAGAATAGTGTCAGGCTGTTGATGTTTCTTCCCTCAATTTTAAAATCATGGTCATCTTCCAATCTAGCTTCCTTCAAAATTGATTCTGCAATGTAGATTGAGTAAATAAGGGGAGAGTATACAAGCCTTGCCTCATTACTTTACCAACCTGAAGCCAGTCTGTTTTGCCATGTTCTGTACATACTGTGGTTTCCTGACCTGTATATAAATTTATCATGACAGCAAATACCCACTAACTGTACTTCTATCTTGTGTGCCTTGAGCTTCAGTTTAGTGGGCCTCATTCAGTCCATTCTTGTGATGATAAGAGGGGGAAGGACGGAGGGAGCTTTTCATATAATTGCCAACAGCCTCACAGACAATGGTGCTTGTTTGTTTGTTTGTTTGCTTGGTAGATAGATTATGTGACATTGTTTTTGACTTCATCGTAACTCAATCCATCCACCTTGCTGCTGGTCATCCTCTTCTTCTCTCTCCTTCCACTTTTCTCAGCATTAGAGCCTTTTCCAGAGACCTGGGTCTTCACATAATGTGTCTAAAGTAGGATAATTTGAGCCTGGTCATTTGTGCCTCAAGTGAGAACTCTGGGTTGATTTGTTTGAGGATCCATTTGTTTGTTTTCTTGGCTGACAACGGTATTCCCAGGAGTCCCAGAACACCAAAGTTCAAATGTGTCAATACTCTTCCTATCCTGCTTCTTTAAAGTCCAGCTTGGCTTCCATAGAGTGTCACAGGGAATACCATGGCTTGCATGATACTGACCTTTGTGGGTATAGACACATCACGTCATTTGAATATCTTTTCCAAGGTCTTTGTGGTTGTTCTGCGGAATGCTAGTCTGCGGCATATTTCTTGACTGCTTGTTCCTTTACTGTTGGTTGATCCTAAAAGGCAGAAGCTCTCCATCACTTTGATATCTTCATTGTCAATTCTAAGGCTGGTTGTTCTACCAGTTGTCATTACTTTGGTCTTTTTATATTTAATTTTAGTCCCATTTTTTCATTGTGCTCTTTGACTTTTAGGCCTAGGGCTTGCAGATCCTTTGCATTTTCAGCAATCAGGTTAGTGTCATCAGCATATCACAGGTCATTGATGTTTCTTCCTCCAGTTTTAAAACCATGCTTGTCTTCTTCAAATCCAGCTTCATTTAATATATATTCTGCATATAGGTTGAATAAATAAGGGGAGAATATGCAACCTTGAAAGACTCCTTTGCCAACCTGGAGCCAGTCTGTTTTGCCACGTTCTGCCCATACTGTGGTTTCCTGACCTGTGTATAAGTTTTTCATAAGGACAATGAGATGTTCTAGGATTCCCATTTTTCTGAGCACTTCTGCAGCTTGACATGATCAGCACAATCCAAGGCCTTTCTATAATAAATGAAACACACACTGACTTATTTTTGGTATTCTTTGGCTTTCTCAATTATCCAGCATGCATCAGAAATAATATCATGTATTCCTTTGCCTTTTCTAAAGCCAGCTTGAATATCTGGCATCTTCCTTTCCATGTAAGGCTCTAATATGCATTGGATGATCCTAAGCATTATTTTGCTAGCATGTGGAATTAAGGATATTGTATGATAGTTTGCACACTATGTTAAGTCTCCTTTGTTTGATGCTGGAATGTAGATTGACCTCTTCCAATAGGTTGGCCACTGTGTCATTCACCAGATTTTCTAGAATAGTTTGGTTAGAACCTTTACTAATTCTTCCTCTGTCGCTTGCCATGTTTCTGTCAATATTCCATCCATTCACGTAGCCTTCTCACTTGGTAATGACCAGAGTGCTGATCTAGCTTCATCTCCTAGTACTAGATGTTCTTGTAAGTAGAGAATATCTTCTAATCTATCTTGGATGTTGACACCTCTACTGTACACAATTTCAGTATACTTCTTCCATCTTTGAATTGGTTACTATCTGTCCATTGGTGTCCTTTAGCATACCTATTTGAGGTTAGAACCTCCTGAGTCCAGAGATCTTTTGGAAGATTTTCCTTGTTTTTCCATGTCTGTTTCTATCTTTGGTGTCTTTACAGATATTGTTTTAATACTGCTTCTTGTCTCTTCTAACAGCTCTCTGAAACCCTTTGTTAAGTTCCTTCCTGCAATTTTTGTCTTTCTTGGCTTCTCTTCACTTCTTGGCCATTTTCCACAATTTCATTCCACAGTTTTTCTGGTTCCTGATTAATGAGGTTCAGGAATGGGTAGCTGGAACGACTTTCACGCCTTGGAATGACTATACTCTTGGCATACACTTCCACTCCCAGCTTCTTTATTTATCTCTCCCAGAAACACCCCCTCTCCCCACCATGACAAGGCAGCTGCAGCAGGACTTGCTGTGGGGGAGGGGGAATAGCTTTGATGTTTGGCATTGTACTACAACATGTATTATCATTTTGATGCTTCATATTCAATCATGTGTATGTGGCCTGCAGTTATATCCCTGTCTTTGAAATTCAGGAATTTAGGAAGTAGCCCTAAAATGTAAATATTGCTGAATATGTATAAGCTGCCCATTTGTGGCTTGCCAGATGCTGCTGTCATGAACAGCCCCTCCCTACTGATTGGTCAGAAGCAGATAATGAAGGATAATTAAGGATATTCATTTATTTATTTATTAGATTTTGTCTACTACCCAGATCACTAGAACTTTGGGTGGTTTATAACAAAAAGAAAAAGGCAGAAAGAAAAAAAAAATAGACACAATCACTAAAAGAAATAAAAATTAACTAATAGTTGTCCAACAACTGTACTGTGGGTTGAGGGTCCTTTTTAAGCAAAAGGAGAGATATGGCAACTATCCTTCCAAAGGCAGCATATTCCAGGGTATAGGAACTACTACTACCAAGAAGGCCTGACATTTCATCCCAAGCCATAGACTTCTCAAGGGGGGCAGTGTCTCAATAGGTGACCAGACTGGATAGCAAAGTATGCTTGGAGGAACAGTCCCTGAGATACTATATAAGGTCTTATGGGTAATACCCAGAACTTTGAATTTGGCACATAAACCTACTGGCAAACAGTGCAGCAACCTAGAGAATAGGTGGAATTCTACAATATTGTATTTCTACAGCTAGTAGCCTTGCCACCACAATCTGCATCAGTTGCAGTTTCCAAGTCATCTTCAAACATAGCCCCATATAAATTGTAATAGTCCCAACTGTGTGGTGATCAGGACATGAGCATTTTGGTTCAGGTTGGATTGTAATTGGCAGTCAATGATGACATCCCATTATTTATTTATTTATTTATTACTTTTATATAGCTGCCCATCTGAACCAAACTCTGGGTGGCTCACAACTAAAAAATAAAAACATTAAGACCAAAAGACCTGGCACCACAGCTAAACTTTCCTATGCAGTCCAAAACAAGTTCTCACCCTATCCCAGTGCTTGGGGGAAAAGCCAGGTCTTAAGTGCTTTTCAGAAGGTTAAAGGATGGGGGCCTGCCAAACCTTAGGGGAAATGGTGTTCCATAGAGCAGGGGCTGCCACAGAAAAGGCAAGCTTCCTAGGACCTATAAGATGGCAACATTTAAGGGAAGGTATTAGGAGCATGCCCACCCTATCCAATCTGGTAGGATGGACAAGATGTCCTTAGGGAGAGGAGGTCCCGCAGATAACCTGGTCCCATGCCATATAGGGCTTTAAAGGTAATAACCAGCATCTTGAATTGCACCCAGAAGGAAACTGGGAGCCAGTACAGCTCACCCACAACCACAAGGACTTGGTCCACTTCCTCAGGATCAACTGGCTCAAACTCCTCCCAGATAACAGGGCTCAGACATGTCTCAGTCACTTCCATCTGCCCAACTGGAGTCCAACTTGGAGCGAAATCAAGTAATTTTGTCTAGCAGATGTTGGGCATTTGTGTCACTTCGTCTCTCAGAGCTGCTTGATTGGTCTTGAACCCTGGTTGAAAGGGATCCAGATTTATTTGTTTGTTACCTTCTCTGATCACATTTTAAGGCCACCACTTGCTGAACAACTCTGGGTGGTTTACATAATCCATTTATTTTAGATAATCCATTTCTTCAAGCATCCTCTGTAGCTGATTCCTCATCACCTTCTCAACAATCTCATTTGGAATGCTAAGAAATGCTTGATGCAGCAGCTTTTTAAAAAATATTTTGCTATATGAACAGAAGCTATCATCCACCATGCACAGTTAAAGAACAATATACTGAAGAATTTAAATGACATTTCCTGTTTGAGAGGCTAGCATGTAACTGTTTGGGGAATCTACAGAAGCTTTAGTTTTTTCTCCACAGGTCCTTTCTTTACCTCAAATTTTATGCTTTAAAATTTAAATATAATATTGAAAAAACATTTGGAGCGGTAATACCTCCCTGAGTTTCCCAGATTAAAAATGTTTTCAAAGCAATGCTGAATTTATATACAGAGCACATGTCTAATATCTGCAGATTTTGAAGACAGCCCGGCCAAGAATAACAAATTGTTTTCAAATACTCCAAAGCACTTGAGGGCTCCACACACTCAAACCTGGAAATTAGCCTAACTAAAAGTTTCCAAGTTCCTCCTCTTCAGACAAGAGGATGAGGAGATGGTAGGGGAAAGGATACAAGACAGAAACCTGCTGAGATTTGTGCTTAGTATTATACATGAACACAGCTGTGGATTTATTTTTTTTTACTAATAAATGAAACTGTGTGTATCACAATAATATGGGCTGCTAATTAGCCTTGCCTGTTTTAAAGTCTCAGAAATAAATCATACCAAAGCCATTTCTGGTTACATTCAAATGTCATGACCAATCATGGTTTGATCAACTTCAGATTGATGAATTTGTTGTCTTTTTTCCAAGTGCCAGAATAGCAGGAACCGATTGAATTGTCTGTGACTTTTCAGTGTGGGTCATTTATAACAATCCTATTTGACAATTTACTGTTCTTATAAGTTCTGACTTTATTACATATCATTTAATATTCCTTTCAGATACCAGAGTAACACAGCAGCCGATGTCTTGAACACCATTACCAATATTCAACCAAAAGAAAGTGGAGGTGGAGTAGGAGAAACTCGAGAAGCTATTGTGTATAGATTAGCTGAAGACATGCTTGAGAAACTGCCCCCTGATTATGTACCCCATGAGGTAGTTGTTCTAAAGCACATACGAGCATGAAAATATTAATCCATAGGGGTAAACTCCTTGAATTGCTTAAGTGTGCTGAAAGGAAATTTTCTTCACATCCCCTTCTTTGTATGCCAGTTTCACACTTCTGCCCTTGTTTGTTTAAACCAAGGATGGGCAATTTTTCTCTAGTTAAAGCCCATACTTGCCTCTGAGTGCCACAGGGATATCATGGTTGTGTGATGATATAACTGGAGGGAATGGACTAACATTTGAGGGAGGGTGTGAATTTCACAGTTGTTATTATGTTTTACAATTGCTTTTATAAAAAAAAACTGGCTGAAAATTATATTCTTTGTGGTCAAGCATCAGCAGTGGGGGTGGGTTCTGGAGGATTGCCAAAATGGCTCTGTTGGACTACATGCAGCAAAGAATTCAACTTTGCCAAAGATCACCTAAATAATATTGCAAGATATTAGAACTATCTTTTGTGAGATGGAAGTGAAACTTCTATTTATTTATTTATCCATCCATCCAATTTATATGGCTTCCCATCTCAGCAAGTGACCCTGAGTGGTGAACAGAATTAAAATAAAATAATTGTGAAGCATGAAGGTGGGGTTATAACGGCTTGAGGCTGTTTTGCAGTCCCAGGCCCTGTATGGCTTGCAATCATTTAAGGAAGACTGCAATTGACTCACCTTGGACCATATATTCATTCCTCTGAGAGCTTTTCACAGGATAGACATTACTGATCCCAGCAAATGGCATTCAGTATGAAGCCACTTGGATGGTGTGATGTGGCTTAGCCAAATAAAATGTGCCAACCCTTTTCTTTTTGCTTGATTGAAAGAACAGTATCTACTAACTCATATTTTAAAGGGAAGCTGAAACGACCACTCTGACCCCAGACCTCTGGGACTTTGGACACTTACTAGTATCTGGTTCTCTGTTTGGGGATTACCATCAGAGCCTCAATCTGACCTGGAAATGATTCAGGCTAAGTGCTGACCTCTGCAACATTATCATTGGAACATTACCTTGTTTTAAAATGTGCTATCAGCACTGCTTGGTTGAGAGCCTGAGATTAAATATGGATTCTCAAACCTCTTAGTATCTTAGTTCCAAGGGGCTTGTCTTTTTAATTGTCTACAGCTGTTGTCTTTTCAAATAGCCCTTCTGTTAAAAAGAGCTTAATGTTAATGAACAAGAGGCAAAGGAGAAAGCTTTGAAGGCAAATGATTTCCTAAACCTATCTCTGCTTCTTTTGTTTGTTTGTTTGTTTCTCACTTCTGCTGTCTGGGCAAAGCTGCTTCTTTCTTAATTCATGTTTTTGAAAACATTTTTAATTAAAAAAGGAGTGTCTTCCTGAGGTGATCCAGATCCCCCCCCCAAAAGACATCATTACTTGATATCAGGAAATAAAACTAGAATGAAGATAGTTCTACTTCAGAATGAATGAATGAATGAATGAATGACTATGAATGAAATGCTTTGTCCTGCTTTATAACCCTCCTTTTCCAATCAACCTGAGTAGGACTTTTATTTTGCAGAGAATAGTTTCCCTGAATGCACCCATATTGCTTTAGCTGAGCTCTAAATCTGCTGTTAGAAGAAATTCTTGGGTGCTGTATAAGCAGGAAATTAGTCCCTTTATGATGTTAAAATAGGAATTTGGCTGGATATGTATCTAATGACACTACCATAAGGAAAAATTATTAGCTAATCATTTACCAATGAGAATGCTTCCCTTGATTCCATATATCATATCAAAGGTCATGTGCATCCCTAGATTATAATAACTTCAAATAACTGAGCATATTAGTGAATAATTTTCATATTTATAGTCAAGATGCTGCAAACATTGGCACATCTGTGATGCCATTTAAAACTCCAATGAATTCTTCAAGGGCAATGAAAAAAAGATGTTATAAGATTCACCTGGAACAGATATGAAAGAATAATACAAATATTAAAGCTGTAATTTCTCCTCCCTCTTAAAAAAAGACCATAAAAGGTTTATTAAATGTAATACATATAATACTGTTGTTAGTTACTGTACTTATTTCTCAAAATTTAATAGGTACTTTCATTGTCAGCAACAATTGCTTACAAATCTTAAATAAACATAAGAATACAATAATTGTATTGCCTTCTGCTAACTGGATAGTCATTTCCATTGTATATCTGAGCTTGGGTGATCATAATGTCTACTGATTTAAGACACATTTCACTGAGGGCTGCTCCCAGACATTCTCCATTAGAATTCACGGTGGCTGCATAGAATTTCTTCATGAAATTTATTCCCTGTAGCCATTTGAACACATAGAGGAATACTTGAGTTCTACAGGTACATTTGGTTCTATAGTAGCATTAAGGCACTTTTCTTTTTTTAAAAGAAAGAAAGCACAATACGTTTCTGGACTGAACTCTTAATTTACTCTTCATAATCTCCTGTCTTTATTCTCACGTATTCACATGATTCCTTGCACATATTTTCACAACACTCCAACAAACCAATATCCAAAGTTCATCAGGGCCAGTCCTATTGTTAGGGTGAGGTTGCAGCTCAAACTGGTGTACCATGAAAGAGCAAAATACGTTCGTTGTCAAGGTTATTATCGATGTGTCTTTGATTTTCTGCCTCCAGCACCAAATGGGAACTATACATTAGTCTGGGAAGAGGAGGAGGAGGAATTTGCTGGTTTACAATGCTGATGCACATGAACATACAGGCAAATCCTACTGTAAATAGGAAGACTGTTGCCTAAATATTCTTTATTTGGGATAAAACTATCCTAAATGCTTTACTAATAGACTTGCTTTCTCTTAATTACTTGTATTTAGGTAAAAGCTCGTTTAATTAAAATGGGCCATCTTAATTCTATGAATATTTTTCTTCGCCAAGAAATTGACCGGATGCAGAAAGTCATCAAAATAGTCCGAAACAGCCTCCTTGACCTTAAACTAGCCATAGAAGGAACTATTATTATGAGCGAGGTAATCAAATACAGTATTATATATTAACTATTAATTCTGAAATGAAGATATTTTCTATTCAAATACACTAAGACATGCTTTCTTTTTCACTTCTCTAGAACCTAAGAGATGCTCTTGATAACATGTACGATGCTCGAATTCCTCAGCTTTGGAAGCGTGTATCATGGGATTCTTCCACCCTGGGGTTCTGGTTCACCGAACTTTTAGAGAGAAATTCCCAGTTTCGCATTTGGATCTTTGAAGGAAGGCCACCTGTATTTTGGATGACTGGATTTTTTAATCCTCAGGGTAAATATGCCGTAGATAAAATGAATAATATGTTCTGTTGTAAAAGCACAGCCATGTTAGTCTATTAAAAGACATAACCTTTCCATTTCATTTGATTCATTCTACCACATTCATACAGAAGTAGGGGCAGGAATCCAATATATACTGTATAATAAAGGACTTTTTTTTCAATTGAATGGTGATAAATTATAAATTATTGTTCAGGATTTCTGTTAGATTCATGTGAAGGTCATATTTCTCTTGTTTATTTGAACAGTCCAGTGAGTATAGTATCATTTAAGCCATACATATTAAATATATACAGTTCTTTCTAAAACTGGTAAAATGTACAAAATTGTTTCATATAGGTGAAAGTCAATATGCATAAACTGTTATCAAGGATTTTCTCCATTTTGATATATATTTTATTAGCAAAAAGCATTTTATTACAGCTTTAAATTACTAATTTAGCCAATTTGTTGTATCAAACGAACAAAATTCTGCATTTCATAAACTGATTAAAAAATACAATGGTTCTTTTGAGGATTGCATTTGTAATCTTATCCTGGTCGTGGTTAGAGGATTATCTTACCTCTTATTGGCACCTTTTTTTATTCACAAAAGACATTTAGACATTTTTTGGAAGAGCAAGGGGAAGATAAACAATTGTAAGAGAATACGAGCCAGAAGACTGGAACAGATAATGAACTATTTGCTATCATCAGTGGTTTAAGGACTCTTGTGATGAACTGATGCACTGTACAATTCTTCTAAAAGTGTATTGCTGTATTTCCTTCTTTATCCAGGTTCAGCCCTCAATTTAAAAGCATTATGCTTCTCTAGATGTAAAATACAATCCAAGACCCTAGTCCACATCCAGACCAGCAGCCCATATACAGTTCATGTTATAGTAAGGTGATCAGTGGTCTTATTAATTACAATCTTTAATTCTTCAACTCCTTAGCTCTAGGTGTTGCTATTATTAGTTCAAAAATAAATAGCACTTGTTACAATATGTAGTTCCGTTTTACTTTTCTTGCTTCTTTTTATTTATCCATATTTTGTGTTAGGCGATTTTGGCTGAGGATTCTAGTGGTTCTTTTTTTTTTTTACATGAACATTTTAGCCACAAAACACTGCAGTATAAAAATGTATACAAGAAAAAAGTTGCGCTAAACTTGTTTTATTCTTTGACCCATTTTACAGGCTTTCTAACAGCTATGAGGCAAGAAGTTACAAGAGCGCATAAAGGCTGGGCTTTGGATACAGTGACGATACATAATGAAGTGCTGAAACAGGTCAAAGAAGAAATCACTGCAGCCCCTCCTGTAAGTAAACCACTGATATATCCTTTGTTTGCATTAATTTCCAAACCTCTTCTGTGTTCGGATAATTCTAACCTGATTTTTTTTTAGAAGGGTTGTTTGTACTTTAGATTTTTCAACAGCGAAAGAAAGAAAGCATAAGCGCTTTCACTTATGATGCCCTGACATGCTCATTTCCCACCTTCCACCACCAGAGCAGCAAAGATGGAAGAGGGAAATGGAGGAGGATTACACCACTGTAGTAGAAACTTCTGCAGATTGATTTGCTTCTGTTGTCTGAGGGGGAACTTTGCAGGAATTGTAGGATTCTGCAAGGCATTTTTCTTATTGCATTCTGTTCCTGCATTTTCCTGATTCCATAATATTTTTGTTAAAGTGTTCTCAGATATGGATATAGGTATAGGTATAAATGTATTCACACATATCCACAATAAGAAAAATGTGTATTAGGGAATTAGACTATACAGTTAGAGAACATGCCTAGATAGAAAGATGGATGGAGCATTAAATAGGAAATTCCATTCATTCTCACACAAACACATAAAAGGGAAGGAAAAGAGAAAAGCCAAAGAAGTATTTCGATTTTCTTCAGTAAACTCAAATACGTGAACATTGTCTATTATCATTCAGAATGTTATAGATTGCTTTACTTTTTCAAGTTTTGCTGGTAAATTGCTTTACTTTTTCAAGTTTTGCTAATTATACTATAGCTTATGTTGAACAGGTTAAATCGGTCAAGCTATGTTGTAATATTAAAAGCAGATACTTTTCTAAGTAATAAATATCCATTCTTTTCACACAGGAAGGGGTATATATTTATGGATTATACTTGGATGGAGCTGGATGGGATCGACGTAATAATAAGCTCACTGAATCTACAGCAAAGATTCTTTTCACTTTACTTCCTGTTGTACATGTATTTGCAATAAACACAACAGGCCCAAGAGATCCTAAACTCTATGTTTGTCCCATTTATAAGAAGCCAAGAAGAACGGATTTGACCTATATCACTGCAATCTACTTACGAACAACTGTATCTCCTGATCATTGGATACTGAGAGGAGTAGCTCTTCTGTGTGACATTAAATAAATTCTAATCCTTGGGCTACAACAAAAACACTAACATACGAAAAACTGAAGTACACTTGGGCACACTAATTAATTTTTCCTCATGATTAGATATTCTATTTCTTCTTCCTAGCAATTCTGTTTTATATAATTATGCTTTGTTTCCTAGCCACATTAAATCTTATTGTCAAAATGTAAATTCAGTCTTAGTTTTGGTCTTTTTCCCCTTTCCATGATAATTGTACTTTTTAGCTAAACTTACTATAGCATTTAACTTTTCTGGGACGAGTCATTGGAAAGTTTGTTGGAACTAAGTTTCCAAAACCATTCGTATTTCCTTGGGGCCCAAGTTTTAACTGGTTTGTGAATCCGGCTGCCTGCTAGAAGCCATAGAACAGCATATGCCAGTTTTGGAGGTACCTTGAGGAACAAATTTGGGGAGATGTGTATTTTTGAAAAAGGCATTGCAAGCTACAGCTCAGTTACAACATTCTTGCTTTTAAGCAAGTTTAGCTGGATTGAAATCTAAGGAATTAAGTCAATGGAAAAGAAACATTTCTTTACATGAGCTGTAAACTACAGCCATTATATGCATAATGATGAAAGCTGCTATTGGAACAAATTTTACTACAGAGAATATTTTAATTTTCAGACAGCACCTCCAGACTTGCTACAGAAGGTGCTGATACTAGACAGTGACACTGAACTTTCTCAGGAACTGGGTGGCCGGCTCATAATTGCACACAGACGACCATTCAACCTGAAGCAGATTCTTACAAGCAAGCAAGAAGAAACAAAACAACAATTATGCTAACCCTAAAACAAACCCAGATGTCTATTTTGTCCCCACATCTACACTAAGCACCATCAGAAGCCCTAACAAGTACACACACATCATTAGAGGGGCCTCCACATATTTTCCTCTAATGTGATATATGTCATCATCTGCTGGCAATGCCCCTCTGCATTCTGCACAGGAGAAATAGGACGAGCATTGTGCAAAATAATTAACGGATACAAATTTCACATCAAGGGACAGGAACAAAGTAATACCAGACCATTCCAACCTCCCAAGACACTCTATGGCAGACTTCAAAGTGACTGTTTTGGAAGAAGGAGAGTTTAACCGTGCCATTGAGTGAGAGATTGCTGAATTCACATACATCAAATAGTTTCCGGCAACCTCAGAACAATTGTGATGTATTATAAAACCAACAAACACAACGGGCTTTATAATACATGACAATTGTTAATTGATAAAGTACTGGTCATCTGTCTCCCGCTTATCCTGCATCTGCATAACCTGTCTTCCCCTCTCTTTCTGTCATGAGTGCCGTTGAGCTGAAGGCATCAGCACAACGGCACACATGACAATACCTAGGAAGCAGAGGAAGGGATTTAAGATAAGCAAAGCACGCACAACAACAGACACAGACCCCGAGGAGAAGGGAATGACCCCGGCTGGATGACCCAGCCATCAGGACACAAAAGAGGAAGAAGGAAAGACAAAGACAGGGCGGATCACGAGGCACACCTGAAGCTGTCAGCAAAGCGCAACGGAGATCGCCCAGCTGACAGCAATCACCGGCCAGAGAAAGAAACCGATTATGGGCGAAGCCCGGGGCACCAGCAGGGGCCCTGCAACCCTTCACCTACCGGCACGGAAGCATGCAGGACTAGTGGGGGATGACGCAACCCAAAGTGGGGGGGGCGCTGACCGGCGCGGGCTATTTAAACCCCGCACCGGCGCGCTCCCTTCACTCTCAGCTTTTTTCTCGTCTAGCACTACGCTGAAATAAACCTGAACCTGCTCTTCCCTGAATCAGTGTCTGTGTTTCACTCAGTGGTAGGCAGCGCATGACACTTTCCTTCTCCTCTCCTTTCAATTTAAACTCGACAGCAGTCTGGCCACTCTGTGCATCTGATGAAGTAAGCTACAGGTCATGAAAGCTGATGCTTTTAAATGAAATCTGCTAGTCAGAAAAGGTGCTCCCAGACTTCTGCTTTGCACATACGTCACGATTTGCTTAAACACTGTTTATTAAATTATGGTGGGAGATGTACTGTATAACACACAAAACCATGAACCATGGTTAATTTATAAAACACATTGGCTAGGTTTCCACAGTACAATAGGCCAGGCCCAAACAAATCACATGATGGTGAGGCATAATGTATGAACCCACACATAAATATTCTTAATACCTTTCATGCTATGGTCTTTCTTGGCTTTAACATGGTGTTACCAGATACAGGGATCAGAATTAACATGAGGAGTGCAGGTCACTTTCTATCTCATTAGCTTGTTAGCTTTTTCTTCTAAGAATCTTTTTTTATTTCATTGACTTGTGAAAAATGCTTTTTTCTTAGAGATTTTCGATACTTGATCCACTAATATAATGCTCCAAATTAAGCTGGGCAGAAAGATGACTCAGCTCTGACTTTCATTACCTAGCAATCCCAATTAACAAGCCAGTAATTTTATACTCATTCCTGTTTAAATCTCAGAAAGTGACTTTGGTACCTGTTCCATCAGTTATTTCCAGCTATGAAACTATTGAGCCTAAATATAATGATATGCTTTAAGAGGCTGAATAAGATATGTTAATCTTATTTGATCAAAATTTGTGACAGACATATGGGGCGTGATGACCAAGACGCAGAATAAATAATTTACTGCCTTAAACATAATAATTTATTTAACCCATTTCCAGTTGCTTACCAAACTACTTGGCATGGTACAATGCTTTTGAAATACCTGCCTTAAACCATCTTTCTATCAATTAATCAGAGACATAGCGTGGGTGGTTTATTGCTATACTAAATCAAAAGTATTGACATATCACAGATTTGCAAGTGGGGACTTATTTCCCTTGCTGATTACTCATTAAAAGACATTTCTCATTTCAGGCGAAAGGGTTCTATTTGAAAAGAAAAATTTGGGGTCAGTGAAGCTGATTCATTCATTCTTTCTCCAACTATTCTATGGGACTGTAGTTCTTCCCAGAAATTAAAATAATTCAAAAAGGGAATTGAACTCAGACAGCTGATGATGCATTCAGCAATTCTTGAAGATACCTCCCAATCTGGTACCCTCTAGTAATGCTGGAATCCAGTTTACCTAATTCCCACCTAGCATGGCTAAAGGTCATATCATCTGGAGATTATGGGAACGGGAAGTCCAACATACAGGGAGGATCCTGGTTAAAAAAAGAAAAGAAATTTAAAACTGCATTCTACCTCAAACCCTTGGAAATCTCATTTGGGATGCATGCCTCACCATCCCTGTTTTATTAAAAAATCAGAATTTAGGAGCTTACTCTAAAGCACAGGACAGCATGAGGCAGTATTGAGGTTTCTATTGTTGAGTTACAGATGCTGATCCACAAAGAAAACTAATTATACTGTACCCACCAACAGGATGCTTGAAAATGGATGGTGGGGGCAGGAAAAGTTTGGGGAAGTAGAATTAGTTAAAAAGAAAGGTTTTGGAAGTCACCTTTTTAGTCACATATGACATGATATTGGGGAAGATGGAGATTGGCTTTTAAATTTATACTTTTGATGTAGGCCTTTTGTTACTGTAGAAAGCTGCATTGTAACAATAATCAGGTAGTCTTCATCCAGCTAGAAAGGATAAATTTTTCTACTCATTTTCCTCAAAACAGATTTCAGTTCTTGAAATGATTTGTTTCAAGAGCTTGAACTAATGTGTCCCATTATGGCTCGTAAGCCTTTGTTCCCTAGCAAGGTGTTGCAGCTTTTAGTGATTGGGGGTGGGGCCCTATTTATGCTACCAATTCTCATCTTAAGAAAGGAGCTGAAACACAGCTGTCTCCTACTGTTTAAAAATGCTCAAGGAAGAGCATTTTTAACATAAACTGCTATTTACAGGAAATCATGCATTCTCAAGAGCCCCAAAGAACTCTTATTTTTTCTGTCATTGTCAGGGATTAAAACAAAAACTTTCTAAGACACAATTTAAAACTTCAGAAGTGCAGTATGTATTTGTCTTCAGGATAAAGAATAATCTCCTCGGAGGATTTTGCAGCTTCTAGAGGTACCCAGGAGATAATGTGTGGCACTTCCTTCTTTATTAAATGAAGACAAATGTACAATTTCTTAGCAGGGGATTGCTCACATAGTCCCTTGCTTCTGCTAAGGATTCCTTCCCAGAAAGTAAGTAAAGAAATTTCTATCTTTCAGCAGATCCAAAATGCCAGTCCATACAGTACTAGAGTTACCATTTCTGGGTGGCAAAAGTCTGGACAACTACTAGATGGCAGCAAGGAGACCCAGCAGCTTCAAAGACCATGAGAACAGATTAAAAAATAGCAAAGAGTCGAAGCTCTAAAAGTATAAAGTGAAGTGAAGAGGTACATACCCATATCGCCATTCCCTTTCAAAGTAAGCAACATTGTGCAAAGCGCAGAAGCCAATAATGAAATACTAAGCTAAAGGAACTAAAGGTATAATATAAGAAAAGGAAATATAGCTAAATCTGGTTCACATCAACACCATTCACTGTATCTAACCATCTAATAACAAACAGACTACATATATACAAAATGTAAAGTGGCGACCAAGCACGCAACATAACAACCGCACCAGGGACTCCCACTCAGTCAGCCCCTAATGCCTGGGGGAAGAGCCAAGTCTTAAGGGCTTTTCTAAGGGCAAGAAGAGTTGGGGCCTGTCGTATATTGGGCGGGGGGACATCATTCCAGAGAGCTGGGGAAGCCACAGAAAAGGCATACTCCCCAGGTCCCATAAGATGACAAGATTTAAAAGAATCTTTAAGACTTTAAAAGTAATCACCAGCACCTTGAATCACACCCAGAAGCCTATCGGGAGCCAGTGCAGCTTGTGGAGTGGCAGTGTTATAAGGGCATCATGAGATGTGCCCATAACTACCTGTTCAAAATGGTTTTCAAAGGCAGCCCCATGTCGAGTGTGTTGTAATAGTCCAATCTGGAGTTGACCAAGGCCTGAGTGACCATGAGCAGGACCTCCTGGTCCAGGAATGGGTGCAACTGGCGCACAGGAGACAGTTGTGAAAAGGCTTCCCTGGCCACAGCTGCCACCTGCTCTTTGAGCAGAAGCTGTGAGTCCAGAAGAACCCCCAGATTGCATACCAAGTCTGAATTGGGTAGTGCTACCCCATCCAGAATCAAAGATGGAAACTCTGCAACTACTGGATCTGGGGGACCCAAAATCCATAGCCACTCAGTCTTGGCAAGATTGAGCCGCAACCTGTTCTTCCCCATCCATAATAACAAAACCACAGAAGTACACTGTTATACCAAGTCATTCATTTCTTTCCATCATAACAGGCCACCTAACAGCATTTGCACATCTTAAAATTTATATATCCATTTCATTATCTTTCACAAGAATTCCATCAAGGTACACAAGTTCATCTACTTGTTTTGCTTTTTTTCACCATTTACGTATAATTTAAAACCATATAATCCCTTTTCCTTTTCAAACACAGCTACCTTGAATTTTTGAAACATTAATTTTCAGATCCATTCTCTACCCTGCTCCATATAGTCTAACATTTGCAAATTATTTGAGTTCTCAGCCAAAATCATAACTTCACCTGCATATAAAAGTGCACATACATCCACAACACAGACCACAGACCTCTAATGCCACCACAAACTTTCTTATATATTTATACCTATATTAAAAACCAAGAGGACATCACATATTCCTGTCTTATTCCCCGTTCAATGCTGAATCATTTGCTAAGCATTCCATTTATTCCAACACATTCTTTACTTCTACCTTCTACCTCATGCATTCAGAAATGAATTTTCAAATCCATTCCAGATTTTAAATTATATTATGAAGCATGTGGATTACTATGGGTAAAAGAGTGGAAAACTTTACAAAATTATAGATTATCAAATCTAGAAGGCCACGACCTGAAATTTGGTTGGCATGGATTCCTATGGTATAACAAATTGAAAGTAAATAAAGTATTTGACAATCATTGTATTAGAAAGTCCCTTCTTAGAATTTGGGAAAACTATAAATCTACTTTAACACCCACTCTACCATTATGGATTTCCCTGCAAGAAGCATATAGTAGGAGAGAAAAAACAGGAATTTGCAAATGGCTAAGATATTTGGACCTAATAAAATTTGAAGGGGCTATATATAAAATGAAAAGAAGAGATGAATTGGAAAATGAAGGACATCCATGCCAGTGGTTTTTGTATTTTCAATTAAAGGAACAATTTAAAATATATGCCCAAAGTTACAAATTCACAAAAGATTTAACCTGGTGGGATAACTTAGTTTATGCCAACAATGACCACGTGATTTCCAAAATATATAAAATGTTATTACAAATAAGAATGGCAAATGTACAAATTAAACAATGTATGATTAAATGAGAGAGAAATCTTGGACATCACATTGACTATGATGTTTGGGAAAGAATGTGGACCAAAGGGCTGAAATTTACTTTAAATTATAACTTAAAAGAATTTTTTTACAAAATGATGTACATGTGGTACATTACTCTGGACAAAATATCCAAAATGTTTCAGAATACTTCAAATGTCTGCTGGAAGTGTAAAAAAAGAAACAGGAATATTTTATCCTATGTGGTGGACTTGTAAGAAGGTGAAAAAATTTTAGACATCTATACACAATATAATTTGTAAAATGTTGACTAAAGAAATTAATAGAACACTGGAACTCTATTTATTGGGCATCATGGACAAGGATTTGGAACATGAACATGGAAAACTTTTACGATATTTGATCACCGCAGCTAGAATTACATATGCATCAAAGTGGAAGAACTGACCCCCTCAATGGAAGAATGGACATTTAAATCCCTGGATCTGGTGCAGATGGCAAAACTTACGGACTAGCTAAACAATAAAAATGTGGAAAATTTTCAAAATGACTGGACCCCCTTCTTCAACTACGTAGAATCGACCCAAAAATTAACGTGAATGTGTAAAATGTATGAATATAATACAAGATGTAAATATTATGTATTTGACTTATATAATCTCAGTAGAACTGTAGAATTATTGTAACCAAATTAGTGAATTGTGAAAAGAAATTATTTAGTTAAGGTATAAAATTGTATCACTTAGAGAGCTGGAAATCCATTTCCTTTCTTTTAAACCTCTTCTTCTCTTTCTTCTTTCTCCTTTCCTTTTTTCTTTCTCTTGTTTTTGTATTTTATGTTTATTGTTGATTTGTCATTGTATGTTTGTATTATTTGTGTAAATAATTTAATAAAGACTATTTAAAAAAAAGAAATGAATTTTCAAATCCATATTGATATAAAATATTTCATAATTCAGGCACTTAATTTTATCATAGACTTTCTCTAAGTCAGCAAACATATAATACACTTTCTTACATTCACATACTGCTGAACAGCAGTCCCTGGCAGACATAAACCCATATTTCACTAGCCAGGTTTTGCTCCTTGTTACCTCTTGTGCCCTTTCAATCAAAATTCTGCCAAACACAATCACAGACATACTTAATGAACCAATTCCCATGAATTTTTGCATTCACTCTGGTTACCTTTCTATTCATACAGTGTAACAGCATTCTTCCAATCTCCAAACACAAACTTCACATAGAAATTAAATGTCTTACAGCTACTTCATAAGCAAGCTACATCCATAATTTAAACTTTATTTACAGCCATTTACACCTGCAGACTTATTATCCAACATTCTCATAGTATTTGTGATTTTCCTTTTATCAAGTTTTTTCTTGGACTCTAAAATTTATATCACTGATTTCAAAGACGCTCTTTGACAGATCACTCTGACCACATGCAGATCTCTAGGATACTCCTTTCAGTATCCCTCATTTCAGTTTCACCTCAATTTATTTCTCACATTTATTTTTAATTCCATTCATTCTATTAGGATCTTCTTCTTGATATGATCTTCACTCATATCTAAAACATTTTTTATTTCCATCTCAATCACTTTGCATTTACTCTGCCTCTATTAATCTTAACCTTCTGAACTACATTCTTTGCAACTTTTTCTTCTCTACAGTATATACATTATATATTTCAGTCTCATTTTTTCAGCAATCATGTTGATATATGCATTTCTTTCTCATCTACAACTTCTTTCACGTGATCATTTCACTAAGCTTCATAGTTCATACCTTTCCTTTACCAGAATTCCACTCTTCTATGGCACTCAGCAATATTCTTTTCACTTGTTGCAAGTAGTTTCCACATCCTCTTTCCATTCATTCTGTTGAGATTTATTCTATTTTCTAATACTTTGCCATAAGGGACTCATACTTCCTCTATCTATAGTTGTTCAATCTTAATTTGTCTACTTTTTTCCATATCCGTTTTTTTTTAAAAGCAGGATCCTCTTTTGACACTTCAAAAAGCCTTCAGAACTTCACTAATCCTCTCAATTTTTCATCATAAACAGTCATGTTTTTAGATTTATATCCATTCATTTGCCAGGTCTCCATATGAATATATTCATATTTGAACCATGCATTCAGAACAAACAGACCTTTCCTAAGCAGATATTGACTAAACAGTGACCATTCTCATTCATTCTCAGATCTCTGAATGGCCCAATCACTTTTTCTCTCCTTTCTTATCACATCCTTTCATTCTTGTTACCTAATAGAATATATATTTCTATTAAATAACATTCATTAAGAATGTTTTTTCCCCAAAACTCTTCCTTGGTTCTTTCATTACCATTATTCACTGGAGCTTAATATATAGTAAGTGGGTGTAGTAGTTAAGGCACCAGGTTAGAAACCTCAAGACTGTGAGTTCTGATCCTTCCTTAGGCATGAAGCCAGCTGGGTGACCTTGGGCCAGTCACTCTCTCTCAGCCCTAGAAATGAGGCAATGGCAAACCACTTCCCAGAAAACTGCAGGGACTTGTCCAGGCAGTCGCCAGGAGTGAACAGACTCGAAGGCACAAATAAATGAAATAATAAATTCACAGCACAAGAACATGCAGAGTACAACTATCATCAACCTATGGCTTCTTCATATGTACTCACAACCACCTAAATAATACCAATTTATACTTTCTGACATACATGTTAGTTCTTTCATTTATAGTTAAACCTAAACCTTCACCTCTCTGCATATATTCATCAATTCCACTCCACAAAATCAGACCATCTTCATTCAGATCTTTTAGATCCCCCCCTTTTCTTACTTTCACAGATATCCAACATATCTATTGTATTATTTAATTCATTCATTTATGTCCTTTACCATTTATTCATCTGACATTTCAAGTCACAATCTCCCCTGTGACTTAGTTTTTACTAAGTGGACCCTAGATAGTAACCTCCAAAGCTCATTATGGCTTTGACCAGGTAAAAAGCATTCACATTATGCGTAAGATAGAAAATGTGTTGATTAGGTTACCAACCTTAATCATACAAAAGTTACATGCTGCTTTCCCTGCTAAAGGCAAGGACGATATTGCTATATTTTGGCACATCTTGCACAGAAACAACCAAAGCCCAATTGTACCCCAAGCATGCTTATGCTACACTATGTAAGGTAGGATCTCTAATGTAGAGGCTACCTTGCAAGCCAACAAATAACTGCCTGCAATCCACAGCTTGAGAATATAGGTTGTTTACTGACAGAGAATAAAGTTCACTTCCTTTCAAAAGAAAAGGAGAATTGGATATTACAGATCTGTGACTTCTACATCTTGTGAAAGGTGACTTCTGTGAGCTTCAAAAAACAAAGCAAAGCAAAGCAAAACAAAACATGCACCTTTCTTGCTTGCACTAGATGAATGTGTTGAATCATAAACTAATTAGACAGACTATATAACAAGCTGAATCACAAGCTACCTTTTCACCTAGTAGGTTGTGTGCAATTCTAGTCAATTAATATATGCACATCCAACCAAAAATGCTATAAGGGATAGGGCACTGGTATGGAAGCATCCCAGGAAGTATAGTTCTTCCTAGATGCAATGTTATTTCAGATTAAGCAGCAACTACACCTTTACATCTCCAGACAAAAAATGTAATGGGCAGTAGGAATAACCTTGAGGAACAGGAGCAAGACTACATGGTCAGTTAAAAGAAATTTGAGTCCACAGCAGAAATGTAATTTGAGAAAGTGTCTCAGACTTGACTGTCCCTAGTTCTCACAAAGATAAAGGGAGCGAGGGGAAAGATATTCAGACTTGCAAGATTCTGTTACTGTAACCTTATAATAAAAGTTGTATTAGCATTCATAGCTTTGGTTTTCTAGCTTGGCCTTACTCAAAGGGCTGATAGAAAAGTTCCCTGGGAGGGCAAATTTGGAGTAGAAAAAGTAGTGCAATCTCCTTTTCTATGTTCTCAGTTAGCCAAAGCTGAACTGCCCTTTCTGTCTGTAAAGAGGGCTTACTGGCCTACTTTACATTTCAGCGTAACATTCACACACGTATTTATGTCTCAATGCATGCAGCTAGGCAAAACAGAGGAGAAGTCCTCTAGCTTACAATTCATGCAGAGTTTCTGCAGAATGCAGCTTCTTAAACCATGTAAATCAGTATCT
This sequence comes from Candoia aspera, assembly GCF_035149785.1. Classification (NCBI taxonomy): domain Eukaryota; kingdom Metazoa; phylum Chordata; class Lepidosauria; order Squamata; family Candoiidae; genus Candoia; species Candoia aspera. The sequence goes on along the minus strand of NC_086153.1, from coordinate 60,542,955 downwards.
TTCAGGATTTGAAGCAGAGGGAAGGGCTTCAGGCAGGAACTCTCAGATTTCCTTCCCTGAATCTACCCCTTTCTCACCACTGTTGTCACTGTTCATTTGTTTGCTTCTCCTTCCTGGCCTAAAAGCTCATTCCTCCAGAAAGACAACATAAAATTATGCAAAGTGGCATGACACAGCCTTTTTCAGACTACGGGCCACACAGGGCTTTTGAAACCATGCCAGCAATAAGGTTGGGCTCTGATTTTAATTGAAGCCATTTAATATAATTAATTACTCTCTCTATAATTAATAATTTCCTCCCTTCTGTCACATTAAACATAACAATTCAGCAGGAATTTTTAGACAGGCTAGGGTTTGTCTTCCATGTGGCGTAACGATCATTCTGTGACTTCCTTTTACTGTTCACAGATTTGCAGATCAGGCTGAAATAACAAGCAGGAGAAACAGCAGTAGTAGCAAAAGATTCCAGCTGATTAGCACTGAGCTCCTTACTTAAATGTGGTCCCTGGCAGCTGCCTAATAGTACTATTTACTATCATACTATAAAAAGAGTAAATTACTATTGTACTATTTACTATAATACTATTCCCCTCCTCCCCTGATTGAGCCACACAGAGAACCAAAATCAGCAGTCCTGGCACCACAGCAATTGCTGGAAACCCCAAAGCCTTGAGTTACGAACTATCTCTGCCTGGCTTCTTGTCCACCGCTTCCCAAAGTGGCATTCAAGTGGCTGAAAAAACAGCTGCCGGCTAGCACCCTTAGAAGTTTTCTTCACTGAAGTTTCAAGCTTCAAAAAAGCAATTATTTCTTAAATAAATAAATAAATAAATGATGCAACTATGCCTGTAAATCTGCAGGGAAGAATTTCATTGATCAGATGTTTAGGTTGTTGTTGTTCTTTTCTTTGCATATTCCATCAAAACTGTGCTGGGGTCAACCTAATTTTATTTCAGAGATTCAAATGCACTATTCATATCTGGTATATTGCCACTGTCCTGTTTAGACTATGAGGTGGCCAAACAGAATTATTATCAAAACTTTATTAAAAGCAACTATTTACAATAATAAAGTCCTGGTGAATAATAAGGCAAGACTGTTCCACTCAAGACCACCCAGGCAATAACAGAAAAACAGGCAATGATGCAAGGTCAGACTGTGGCAGAACAGCGGGGCAGAATTCAACTGACTCGCTGATCGAAGATGTTGAGCTTGATGAGGCTAGAGTGCGTGTCAAGGCAGGAACTGGAGGTAAGGATCTGTGAGCTGACACACAGATGGGACCAAGCTGGCACTTGGAGGCTAGGCAAGACTGAACTGGAGCCAATGGACAAGACATGGCTCTGGAGGCCAGGCGGGACTGGGCTGGAAGGCCAAGGCCATGCTGACCTCTAGGAGCAAGGCTGGGCTGGAGAGTCAGGGCAACGCTGATCTCTAGACGCAGGACTGGGCTGGACTGGAGAGTCTGGGCCATGCTGGTCTCTAGATGCAAGGCTGAGCTGGGCAGGAGAGTCTGGGCAATGCTGATCCCTAGAAGCAAGGCTGGGCTGGACTGGAGAGTCTGGGCCATGCTGGTCTCTAGATGCAAGCTGAGCTGGGCAGGAGAGTCTGGGCAACTCTGGTCTCTAGAAATAAGGCTGGGCTGGACAGGAGAGTCTGGGCAATGCTGATCCCTAGAAGCAAGGCTGGGCTGGACTGGCGACTTTGGGCAAGGCTGAGAGCCGGAAGTGAGACTGGACCAAACTGGAGATTCTAGGTAAGGCTGAGAGCTGGAAGGAAGGCTGGACTGGACTGGAGATCCTAGGCAAGGCTGAGAGCTTGAAGCACGACTAGACTGGACTGGAGACTCTGGCAATACTGAGAACTTGAAGCTCAACTGGACTGGACTGGAGATTCTGGACTAGACTGAGAGCTTGGAACACGATTGGGCTGGACTGGAGATTCTGGGCAAGGCTGAGAGCTTGAAGCATGACTAGACTGGACTGGAAACCCTAGGCACAACTGGGAGCTAGGAGCAAGGCTGGGTGCAAACCTGGATCATGCTGGAACATGGCAGAGCTGGACATGAGGCTGTGCTTGGCAGGGGCAGCAGGGAAAGGATCCTCTGGAGCAGCTTGTACAGAAGGCAGTTTCTTGGAGGTAGAAGACACTGGCACTGATTCCACTCTGGCTACAGGCGAGGCTTCTGCTGCAGGTAAGGACTCTTTGGTGAAAGCTGTGAGCTTGAAGGATCAGTTGTCTCTGGCAGCTTGCTCTTTGCACGTCTGCCTTTTATGCCAAACCCTTCTGTGCTTTTTCTCTCCAGCAGCCAATTGGGCTGCTTTCTGATTCGCACGCTTTTCTGCATGCCTTTCCTGCATGCTGATTGGAGGATTCAAATCCTCCTCCGAAGACTGGCCAATCAGCGTCTTGAACTTCTCCCGTGCTGCTGAGTCACCTCTGGGTTTTGCTTTCCTGGTTTCTGCCTGGTAAGTTTCTCTTTCCCCTTCTGACTCAGAAAGAGTTTCGTTTTCTGAGTCAGAAGCTGGCTGAAACCTCAACAAATGCTGTAATTGTCTATTCTTACTTTTCATTCAGGGAAAACTTCCCAAATTCATAACTGTTCATTCATGCAGGACATGACTATAATTGCTTCTCTTGAAGCCATTTACACATTTTATATTCTGTAGGTATACTTTGGGGGTCAGCAATTACTTCTGAGTCAAAGTTGCTCTCCCCAAAGTGTGTGTGGGGTGGGGGGGCTGGGGAGAAGACAGGTAGAGCAAGATAGTTGGCACTCAAGTCCATCAGATGCCTATTGAAAAGAAATTCTTAGGGATATTTTCCCATCATCTTCCTTCTTACCCTTCCAATAATTTGTCATGTTTTCACCTTTTAGTCCCATCAATTGGTTATCGTTAATCATTATTAAATAGCTTAAGAATTAATTTCAGAATAAAATTCACTACTTTTCATCCATTTGTTGATAACGTTCACACTTTAATTCTAAGCTTTCATTAAAGCTTCCTTTCCACTCCCATCCATAAATCATTACTGAATTATTATAGTTAATTACAATTAACAATGAATTAAATATAAATTTTAAATATCATTGTATCTATTTTCTTAATTTCTTCCAATCCTTTATTTATAAATTACATTCCTTTTCTCCTTCCATTAATGTTTTTATACATTTTATGTCTACCATATCTGGGCTGCAAAAATCCAGATAACTAGATAGCAGCAAACAGACCCAGAAAACGCTACTTTCGGCTGACATTGAGTGGCCATCCACGTATTTGTAGCCCAAACATAGTCCCCTCACCTCGAATACACACTAACCTAAATGCTATTCTAAACACACTTACAGTATCTGTCTCAGAAGTAGCTGTGTCTCTCTGCATAAATTGTATTCATTGCAGCAAACTCAGCTTCTGGACTCCAGAACGTCTTCTGCAGAGATATTGTCATGAGTAAGGATGGCAAGCAGGGGGCTCCCTTCCAGACTGTTAAGCGCATGCGTAGCACTGAGGAATTGGTGAGCCATTCCAAGAGGCACAGATCGGGACCGCCTTAACCTGCGGGGTTTATATGGCTGGGTTTTTCCCACGCTTGTTCAGTTTGTTAGGATTGATGTCCTGACTCCCAGGAAACACTCTGAGACAGGGAACTGGTCTCTAATGTTTTATTGCTAATACATAACAGGAATCCTAACAAACTGAACAAGCATGGGAAAAACCCAGCCATATAAACCCCGCAGGTTAAGGCGGTCCCACTCTGTGGCTCTTGGAATGGCTCACCAATTCCTCAGTGCTACGCATGCGCTTAACAGTCTGGAAGGGAGCCCCCTGCTCGCCATCCTTACTCATGACAGATATTCTAGAATTAGATGGGGCAGGATGAAAGGAGAAAGTTGGGTGCAGTTAATAAGTAGACTTAATATCACTGCAATATTGGCAGCACTTAGAAGAACAATTTAATTTGGAATAGCTTATTCACTTATAGGAAACTCATAGTGTTGAAATGATTGAAAGTCTGGACATTAGCAGTACCATCACAGAAATGCAAGTCATAAATTACTACTGTTGAAGGGAAGTACAACAAAAAAGCAAGAACTCTTCAGCATCAAGGCTTAGATAAGAAATTCAGCAAGAGGTAGGCTGAGGCGATTAGGAAAAATTTCTATGATTTGATTTCTGTCCCCAACATATTGGGCACAATTTAAAATTTGGGACAATTGGAGAACAGAGTCCGGGTGGGTGTGTGACTCATGAAAAGAATACAGTTCAACAGCTGAAATGTAGGATTCAGCTTCCCACATGGTTGATAGAGAGCAGAACTTTAAGAATGAAAGGCCTTTCCTCTAAGCAGAAGGGGGGTGGTGGTGGTGGTGGAGGAATGTTTCCTTGCCATTTCCTGAACAGAGGAAAACACCTGATGTCAGTCAAAGGTCAGAGCCATCATTGTATTATTGCCTAGCTGAGATATTAGTGACTCACTTGGCAAAAAAAAGTTGATTGCCATTCTAAAAGAGGTACAATGATGTGCAGTTACATTAAATCAGGTCTACTTAATAATGAGCAAGTGATGAACCAAGTTGGACTATCTATGCACTATTTCAAGCCAATGTAAATAAATATGTTGGTGATGAAAGAAATGTGAATGTTCCTTAACTCATATGATTTGGTCTTGTTTTGTTATAGTTGTTTTGTTATGTATAGTAACATAATGTTGGGAAGAAATACATTTACGGACCTCAGTGTATTGTTGAATTACTGTATATTTTTAAAATATGCTATTTGTCATTTTATGAAGAGCTTTGGCTTTATTAGGTTTAGGGTATAGCAAAGAGGATAATCCTATCTAGCGGGAAAGAAAGTCACTCTGCTAATTTTAAGTAATAGATTCATGAGATGAGTTTGTTACCTATTTTTGAAAAGTCTTCATGATCGAAAAATGAGATGACACATTATGTTGCTATATAGTCCAGATTATAAGATCAGTGACTGTCAGGTACTTATACTTATTAAATGGATATTTTCTTTTTTCCTTTTTTTTTTGGTTAGGTTTAGTTCATTTAACCACTATATTTAATACTTTTTTCGTGCATGGTATTATCACTATGTAATGTAGATTTTTATTTTATTTTGTATTTTTGCATTTCACCATTTACAAACTAAGCTAAAATCAATTGAAATAAGTGATAGTGATGAAAGGAAAAGTACCAGCCCAGTGATAAAAAAATAGCATGTATATAGCTTTCTAAGATCAGTCCTTGACATTTCCAGTAAAAGGTCCCATAACAGATGATGCAGGGGAGGAGAGAGGAAAGACGTCTCTGCCTAAACCTGGAGAGCTGCTGAAAAGTCATGGATAGGCAATCTGATATTTTCGATTACAGCATTCATAGCCTCTTGCCATTAGCTAGTAATCTGACCTGATGCATAGCAACTTCCTATGTGCCAGAGCTGTAATGGAATCAGATATAATTTAGGTAGGAAAGGTAACCCAGCCATTGGAACCAATGGAATAACATAACACAACACAACACAACACAACAAACAATGACTCATGGCATTTTTTTATTTTACATTTTTTTATTTACAATAAAACAATAAAAATAAAACTCTATTAAAAAACAAAAATTATCTGCCCCAGTGAATGATCTCAGTGGCAACCATCATGCCCCTAATGTTCTCTCGAATAATACTGTTTTAAGCAGTCTTAAACAAGAGCAGTGTGGGTACCCATGCTTAGTTTGGTCTGATTAAATATTAGGTCCAACTGATAGGGTATGTAAACCATGGTTTATGGCTTAGTATATTTTATGAACTCTGTATTTGCCTTTGAGTTTGCTATTGACTGGTATAAAGGAATATGGACAATATGATATTATATTGTATATTTATATTTATAGATATTATTCTGATTTTATTGAATTTTATACTGTTTTACTGTGAACCGCCCAGGCAGTAATAAAAATATGATAGATAGATAGATAGATAGATAGATAGATAGATAGATAGATAGATAGATAGATAATGATGCTGTGTGGTCAAGGTTCAGCTTGTTTAAACATTGAATAGGAACTTTTATATAGTTGTAGCTATTGTATTTGATTTAGTTTTTGTGTGATATGCTTTTTGAATTCAGTCAAATGTCTAAGTGTCCCACCTTACTTTTGTAAGTCCTTTAGAATTATACTGCTTATTGAAACCTTCTTATTCTTCTTAGCATTCTTTCTGCACTATGGCAGCGTCCGCTTGTCGGCATATCCGTCTCCATTTGACTCGGTCCAAGGCATCTTCAGGGGTGATATTCACGCATTCCATGTCCTCCTTAATGTGGTCCATCCACTGTTCCTTGGGTTTACCACAGGGCCGCCGGCCACCAGGGTCCAAGTGCATGGCTGTTCTTGCCACCGAGTTTTCTTTGCCGCGTATGACATGTCCATACCATCTAAGCCTTCCTTCCTGCAGTTTTGCCACAATTGGTACAACTCCCAGTCGTCGGATGTCATCGTCCATGGCGTGGTCAAATTATTGAAACCAATGAGGAGAAAAGAGGGTTTCAAAGGATTTCATCTTTGTTTTATTGCTTTGCAGTCCGCATAAATTATTATCTCTCCTCTGATCAAATTTCTTTGTAGATTCTCCTTTATGAAAATATTTAATATTGAAACAAGGATGTCCATGTTCAGTGTATCCCATTCCAAGTAAGGCTGAAACTGGCACTCCTGCCAAAGCTATGCAAAAGTCTTCCTTGGCCATGGCCTCCATCTGTTCTTTGAGCAGGAGGACCCCCAGATTGCACACTTTTTTTTTCTCAGAGAAGCACAATCACATCAAGAACCAAAAAAGGTGCAATCCTGGAATAAGCCAGCCTCTCCAAATAGGGACTCCAACTTGTATGGATTGAATCTAAGACTCTTTTCCCCTCCAGACTTTAATAGCCTCCAAGCATTGGGTCATTACTTCTATTGCATCTCCCAATGAACCCAGGGTGGAGATGTATAACTGAGTATCATCTGCATATTGATGATACCTCATCTGGAACAGAAAGATGACCTCTCCCAGAAGTTTCATGTAGATATTGAACATGGGAGGGGAAAGGACTAAATTGCGAGGCATTCCATAACAAAGTTCCTGCTCCAATAACAACCAGACATCTAGATAGGAACAGAACCATGCCTCCAACTCCCAAACTTCACAGCAGTCCAGGATACTGTGGTTGACAATACTGAAACCTGTTGAAAGGAGGACAAGAATGGTCACACCATCTCCCTTCAAGCCCTGTCAAAGGTCATCCTGAGAGCAACTAATGTGGTTTCCATCCCATATCCAAGTTTGAACCCAGGCTGCCATGGGTCTAAATAATCAATATCCTCCAGGGCTCTCTACCATGCAGCCCCACCACTTTTTCAATAATCTTCCCCAAAAAGGAAGGTTAAAGATAGGACAGAAATTGTCCACTTTTGTTGGATCCAGACCTGGACTCATAAGGAGTGGGTAAGCCAGTGCCTTTTTAAGGTACTTTTCAAGGAGGGGTTAAATACACCCTGGATCCAACTCCCAGCTCTATTTCTGGCTATTAATCTGTGTTAAATAATTTGAAATATTCAAATTTACCAAGAAGGGTATTTTCCTAGGAACAGTTATCCCCAAATATTCAATAGAAGCTGAACAAAAGAATTTTTTTTACAAATATCTTTAAACACCCGTCCGTCATTAGCAAAATAGTCTTTGCCTTTATTATTGAAGGCACAATTTCTTTGGCATCCAAATTCTGACAGCGTAACCTAGCAGAGAGCAATGAACAAATTGTGGAATTTAGTTATATTATAAAGTGATAATGAACAGGAGCTCACCAAAGTAAATTGAGACAGCTTCTGTCCACTCATGAATGATTTTGAATAAGGTCTTTATGCAAAAAAAGAAAAAAAAGAAAATCCCACAGCCTTAACCATAGCTCAATATTTGTGACTAATTAGTTTTGGGGAAAAACAAATGTATTTATAAAGTGTGACATGTGAAGGTTGTAGATGCTTCTATATGAGGCTGTAATCAGCAGCAATTCTTCTAATTACCAGAACTGCATGGGTTGGGGAGGCTGAGAAGACTTCACCTTCCACTCCTTTCTGTTTGCCCATTTTCTCCACCAAGTAGGCAAAAAGGTTCACTTGGAGCACTGCCAGTCAGAGGAATATGCTCCAACGGTGCCTATCATCTTTGTGTGTTTTCAAGTGGGGCTGAATAAGGTATTTTTGGGAGAATTTACACAACTATTCTATTTTTAATAATACAATTAAGTGCATTGTAAAATTTGTTGATAGTTGTCTTAGAAGATCCCTGGATTACATTAAGGTAAGTAATCTTAGGGACCACGCGCTGGCAGCATGAACATTTTCACAGCACATTTTCAGATTACAGGATTAGTTATTGGCAAACTAACACTCGAGAGCAACAGCACTGGGCCCGGGAGGACGGATTAACACAGAGGAACCAAGAGGTCAAGATTCTTCTCTTCCGAAAAGCAGCCACGGGGAAAGCTGCATCTATGGACCGACGCGTGAGCCTAGCGCCCGTTCGGTGGCCAGTAGACCCGCACCGCTCCCACTCAGCCAGGGGAAATACCAGCTACTTCGAGGCGTAAGGCGCAGAGCTTGCTATTGCGTCGCCGCGCGTGGGGATGAATGGAAGAACTGGGCGGGCCTTCGAGTGCGCGAGCGAGGCGTGCGCCTTGGAAACGGAGAGGGAGTGCAGGGGTGGGTGTCGCGGTCGCGCTTCGATTTCTCCCACTCCAAAGGCAGGCCCCCGGGCGCGTGCTCTGTCTGGAAGCGATTGGCTGGAAAGCGGCGCGCCGACCGAGTTGGGCTCGGGGGCTCCCCCTCGCCGAGCTTACAAATGCCGCCAAGCTCGCGCCGCAAACTTCACTCAAAAGTCCGCTGCGCGCCTCCCCGCGTGGAGCTGACCCCAGCTCTTCCGCACCTTCTGTGGCTGCTCAAGGTAACTTCGCGGAGCGGAGATGCCCTCGGCGCCGGCTGCTCCCTGGAGGAGCTTCACCTTGGCGTTGCTCCTCGCCGCGGCCGGAGCACCCTCGAGCAAGGTGAGCAGGCGGGCTGACTGGGAGAGGGTCCCGCCGTCCTCTGAGCCGGGGGCCGATTCGGGGTGTAGGGAGAGGTGAGGCTGTTGCAGTCTCCTGCGGTTTCGGGTCTCTCGTTGGGTTCCCGAGGTGCAGAGACGCTTGGCAAGCCCCTGCCGGCCGGGGATTTGAGAGAAAAGCGGAGCGCCGCTCTTGCGCCGCTCGTCCCCGAGGAGGCAAGAGACGGAGCAGAACCCCCTCGGATGGCCAGAATTGGAGTGAATCCCTGTGCAAACTTCAGCGTTGCCTCTCCCACTAACTCATTCCGGTCTTCGATCTTCCAGGAAGAAGAAACCGGGATCGAGGAGTTTTGAATTGTAACCTAGAAAGTACTAAAGATCGAAGTGATGTGATTTTCCTAAGTACCAGCTCTGCTTTTTTTGTGTGGGGGGGTAACCTTTGTTTTCAAGTTCAATGGCTCCTCTGATGTTCTGACGTTTCCCTAAGAGCCAGTTGAGGTGTTTTTGAAGCGTTCTGTCCAAAGAATTACTGTACTTTCCTAAATATCAGCCTTCCTGTTTTTAAGGCTTCCAAGTTACACCTAAGGTCTAGTGCTCAGGAGTTTCCCTAAGAGCTACTCAGGGTGTTTCCAGATCAGGCTTTTCCTTGTGTGTTAGCCTCAGTTTGTTAATGGCATTTGATAGGCTCCAGATGCTGCCTTCAGTCTGTAACCCTCCTATGATTTACTGCTGTTATTTCTGCTTTTTTGTTCCCTTGAAATATCCATCAGTGAGGAAGAGAGAATAATTGTTCATTATTGCTGTTGTCTGTCTAGAAGCCCTCAGTTGAATCACTTCTGCTCTGGATTATCTGAAATATATTATATTCTGAACTTCATTAGCTAGTACATGAACACCATGCAAGCATATGTATGACCTTTTATGGATTTTTCCCCTTCTCATTTCTGTAGTGTGTTTTTAGAAGGGTACTGGTAAGTGGAACCAGCTAAGGGTAGTCACTTCAATGGGTTTCATCGTGGGGGAAAATCAGACACTTGGTTGGTAAGAAGTAGCTGATTTTAAAACAATGCTCAAAGATAATTTTAATTTCTTTAATAAGCATTACTTATCAGCAGCATAGAGAGCCAATAGTTAAGGTCAAGGTGGTTCAACTGGTGGACTAGGAGGAGGATGACCCACGTTCTAGTCCTCTTTTAGGCATGGAAGCCAGCTGGGTGGCTTCAGGGTAGTCACTAATCAGGCACTGCAACAAACTATCTGAAAAACAAAAACTCATGTTGCATCCGGCACTGAGAACTTCACCATGAAAATTACAGCAAGGGTTGTGCAAAACAGGCAGACCCTGCAACTAGGTAGAACAAGCACTAGGAGCAACAACTTGTCAGCAGCATCTATGCTGGGCTGTGCCTGTGCCTGTTGCTTGTAAATAGGTGCTGAGTTCGCTAGAGGTGAATGACTTCAAAACTGTTGTATGCTCTAGGTGTTTATAATTATTCTTTCTGCATATAATTATTCTAGCTTAGGTCAAACTTGACTTGAAGTTTGTTTCCAACATTATTAAAATTGGAATGAAGTGGTACAGAATACAAATGTGTGAAAAATTGGGATGCAGTTCTTGATAGTCTGTTCTTTTTTTTAAAAAAAAAAGGATGGCATTTCTTAGCATTTTGACTGATATGGAACTAAGGGCTTAGAAATGCTAGGCTTTACATAGTTAAAACTATATTTTTATTGATTTGTTAAATTTTTACACAGCCTGTCTCCCAATGACTTGTTATTTGCAAATAACATGTGTACAATAGGGAACATTTCCAAGGCAGTGGGCAGACAAGAAGTCTTGCGATTTGAGGAGTTTCCCATAATTAAAACTCTGCAGAATAACCAAAATTTACTTGCATCTACTGTGAAGGAGATTGGGATCCAAGTTGTAACCCAGACATCTATTTTTGTGTTTGTATGGGTGACTGATATATGACTATTGCTTTTATCAAATGGAAGTTGTAAATGAAGGTTCAAGTTGTTAAAAAAGCATACAGTACATCACATAGAAAAATGGCAGAAAATTTTCTTGTGTTTATCAGATTTTTTTCATATGAATAATAGGTTTTCTACTGCAGTGGGATAATTCTTTTAGCTGCATTAGTAACTTATTATCAGCTTATTTGACATGTTACTTCAGCCTACTCTTGTTCTGATAAAAAAAACAAAACTTTGAAACTAATTATAATAGAGAGGATTCTGAGAAAAGATAAATTTTAAATAGATCCAAAAAGGTAGCATGAATTTCAGTTAGCTGGTCCAAAAATAATCTTTATTTCCTCCAAAGAGTTACCTCTATGCTGCAGTGTGAGCTAAATCAGAACATTAACAAGCAATGCATGAAGACAAGGCTGGATTGCTAGCTGTGGAAAGCATTGAAAATAAATGATTTCAAAGAGCAAAAGAGGCTAAATGTCAGCAAAATATATGGTATGTTTTGTTTCAGGCACATTTGCCATTAGCGTTTAAGAAAAGTAGTTATAGAACCAGTATTTTGTTCAGTAACTATCTGTAATGGTAAAAAACTGGGTATTTTAAGGTGTTGCAGCTACATCTTTCTTCCCTTGTACTATTAAATATATACACGAATAAATAAAGTATATAAGAAACTGGCAGGATAAAGCCACTGGGATATCTTTTGACTCCTGAAGCTCTGCTTTTCAGGAACTCTCCTCAGACATTGGAGTCTGTTGGAAGAATTAAGAGTGAATTTCTTTTGTGAATCAAGACTGAAGTTAACACAGAAAGAGAAAGAGGACTAGAGGAAATAAAGATGGGATAGTGCGGTTGGATAATGGGAAAAAAAGGAATGTGTAGGATCTTTCCTTAGTATGGCTTCTGCAGCTTGTCAGTCTTAGAGGGAATTGCATTATGAAATGAGAGGACAGGAAGATGCCACAGTTGACCAAGTGAGAGAATTAGGACATTTCATCAAAAAAATTAAGTACATTGAGGCTTTGAAGGTGCAGAATAAAATGTAAGGAAACCCTCAAAACTGTGTTCCATTTCTTTAGGAGAGCAGTCTCAAGATGCAGACTTCCTTGACAAGACAAACTCAAGAGTTTACGTTGGATAAAGGAAGATGGGTTAGACAAGTACTGTTGTAGCAACCCAAGTAACTGCTTAACAAGAACAACTTGAAAAATCTTTTATCTCTCATCTTTAGTATTATTTAAGTTCTGAGTACGATGTCATTACCAAGCTTTTTGACCAACCAACTTTTCTCTATTGGATTTTAGCAGTGTCTTTTGGTAACATGTCCTTGTTCTGCTACTTGGTGCTATGGACAAACATTTTTAAAAGGCTGCATCATTAAGCTGCAGAAAGAGGAATCGGTGCCAATATGGCTAAAAAAAAAGCTTTGCAAATTGTAGTATTTAAAGTAGCCAATATCAAATTGTTTGAAGACAGAGGCCTCTGATGCCAAAAATCCCTGCATGTATTAATTGCAAACTTATTATTTCCCTTAACTAACCCTTCAACCTTTAGATCTCAAAATGTATTCTTAATTAGCTATCCACATCATAGTGTTGCTATATTTGCAGTACAATTCTACAAGGGCTTACTGAAAAGTAAGCCACATTGCGTTCAGTGAATCTCACTCTGAGATAGCTTAAATGGGATGCTTGAAAAACGGTAATCCTCTTCCCCCTATATTAAAAGTTTATTCCTCTTAATTTTTGTTTTAAAAATTTTCTTAATAAAACTATCCTAAACTTTAAATTAGTTTATTTTATTTCATGTGCTAATATCAAGGACAGTGCTCACGTTTAGTTTATTTAGAAAATGTATATGGCTGCCCATCTTAACTAACTCTGGATGGCTAGTTGTATTTCTAGGAAGCATTTTCTTTTTCAGGATCACATAATTATCTTTCTGGAGATGACTTAAATATATATACAGGTACTCCTACTGCACAATTACTCTGTTAATCAACTCAAGTTTAAGGTCAAGTGTAAGATCTCATCCCCTTAACATCGACCCATCCCACCTGGTCATGCAGAGAGGGCATGCTGTGAACCCCGCCGGTAAGGGAATTCCACCTGGCGGGGTCCAGGAGGTGGGCCTTCTCTGCAGTGGCACCCGCCCTTTGGAACATTCTGCCCCCGGAGGTAAGGCAGACCCCTTTGTTCCCAGCCTTCCAGAAGAACTTGAAAACCTGGTTCTGCTGCCTTGCCTGGGGTGGGAAGGGCACCAGTTCTTCTTGGGGGGTGGCTAGCACCATAGATCTCTCCCTACCGAATAAGAGCTTCACCCCTTGGGTTTGGTATCTATTCTACTGTATTCTTATTTATTGGTTCATATATTGTAATTTATATTTTATGATTTTAACTCTGATTTTATTGTAAACTGCCCAGAGTCCCCCTCTCTTGGGGGAGATGGGTGGTAATAGAAATTTGAAAAATAAATAAAATAAAAATAAATAAAATGTAGTAAAAGGAATTAATTAAACTGGAGCACTGCAGAAAGGTCTTATTTCTTCCTACATAATTTTATTTACATGATTAGCCTCAGCAGGTGGCAGCATCTAGCCTACCTTGACTGATCTCAAAAAAAGCTAAGCAGGGTCAGACATGGTATCTGGATGAAAGACTATCCAGAAATCTCAGGATTGTAGGCTAGATTCAGAAAAATAAATATCCCGGAAGGTAGCAATGGCAAGCAACCCCAGTACTTTTGCCAAGAAAACTCTACGGATGCTTAGCTGAGCTCAACTTGAAGGGGTGGTTATCTTACCTTTAGTTAGTTTAAATAATTGCTTTTATGGCAGTCTTTAAGCATGTATTTGACTCTCCACAGAAATATTTTAAAAGTGCTTAATTCTGATGGATTTCTTCTAATGAGAATTAAAATAAATGCAAATTTTGTTATTTTAAAGTTTATATCTGTTTGTCATCCGTGCAAGAATTATCTGAAAATGCATGTAACAAATTCTTTACTAGTTGTGATCAATTTAGTGTGCAATAAATTATCCTTGAATCTGAAGAAACCAATTTGTTAGCATCAAGTGTATTGTAACTGACTGATGCATTTTCTTGGAACTAAACTATATTTGTGGGAGAACAGACTTTAATTGGGAGTTGGGTAGACTTAGAGTGGTGACATCAACATGGAAAGGTAGATAATTTATAATGTGCATCACTCTATTGTTGATTAGCCCAACTGAAATAGCTGAGAGAAGTTAATGATAGGAAGAGTCCTCCAGCATCTTGAAGAAAACATTCCTTCTGAGGGTATTCTTATATTTTTAAAAATCATTTTGAGGGGACACTGCCCTCTTTTAAATAGAACAAACTCACCTGGTGCTGTGTCGATCCAAAGGTTCCTAATAGCTGAAAAGCAGTTAACAAGCAATTTCCGAAAGTGATTAGACAGGCAGGAGGTCATCCTGGCATAAAAAATTAAATTAATTCCAGTCAGTCTGCACCTAAACTTTTAACCTTGCAGACGGAACCATGGACTGTCCCTCTACAAATCAGTATTTACACCTTGTATTCCTGTTAGTTTCCATAAACCAACAAGCCTTGCAGTTTCAGAGATGAAGAAAGAGAAAGAAAGAAAGAAAGGAAAGAAAGAAAAAGAAAGAGAAAAAAGCTACTGCGCAAGAGAGAGGCCTTAACCTCAGAAGCAGAAAATATTCTTCCTATGCATCTACCATTACTTAAACCCTAAATGTAAATAACATTGACATCATCAATACTCAGTGGCAAATAAAGAGTAATCATGAATCATGTACAAACAAAGCATCTCTTTTTTAATCCTTGAAGTGCTAAAGGAGCAGCAAAATGGCAGTATATAGGTAAAACCAATGAGTTCAAACATGCCTGTGCCCCAGAATGCACCATGGTCTGCATTAACAGCATACAAGAGCATCATCAGAGTGCACCTTTACCTGAGTCTAGTAGGCCAACTAGTGTAGACATTTTTTTAAAAAAAATTGAAATTGACTTTGAAGTTTCCACAAACAAAAGGGTGCAGTGGAATGCAATAAATACACCAAATTCGCATTGGTGAATGAACAACACCAAAGTAAAAAATTCCAAAACAGTCAAAGCAAGCCATCATAGATTTTAGGGGGTGAAAATATAATGCACATGTTGATGATAGCTTGTTCAGTTTAGCAGCGCATGTGCATTATGTTCTTTTGATCGTGAAGTTTCAGAGTGCCTTCAAAAACGCACGCACAGAAACCTAACGGACCAACCAAATCAAATGTACTAGTATTTTTTTCCAGTTACATCACGTGTGTGTGAAGTTAAGCCAGTTGGGTGAGTCTGGTGGTCCCTCACAGCAGTTTCTTCCTCTGTAGCTCATTCTCCAATTACCAGTCTTTCTCCATTGGCATAGATCAAGAATGGCACCCTATTTTGGCACCCTAACAAATACCTGTTGCTTCATTTGAAAACTCCTCTAGATCACATTCCACAACACTACTGCTAGCTTAAGCCAACAGCAGTAGGAGCATGATAAGATAACATGGTTTACTATCTCAGGTACAAGAGATAAGACATCATCCAATCATAGCAGCTAAAACCATGGGATATTCAAAAATTTCTGTCCCGAAGAGCATGTTTTAGGCAATAAATGAAACTAACCAGCCCTGTTCTGGAATCAGTTCAGTGCAAAAACAGCTCAAATGTGCATGCTTGGTTTGTTTCAAAACCAGTTCTGTGCATCTGGTTCATAGTGGTTCATCTGCAGGAAACTGAATGTGAGATCCTATTTGTGAAGTTAGGCTTTAGGGATCATATGGGACAGCTGCTAATATACCAGCCTCCCTGCCTGAGGTGCTTGATGCTATGTCCAGCTTGGCGGTGGAATTTCTCAAACTTACAGTATGGTACTGGAACTTTTCAACATGACTTCTCTAGGTGCAGATTCAAAGGCAGCTCAGGAGTTCCTGGCCACCATGAACACCATGGACCTGACTGAGATTGAGGGGCAAGTCACAGTGAACATCACACACTAGATCTGATTTTTGCCTCCGGTGGTGGTGATGTGAGGGGTGTTACCATCAGTCTCTTGTCAGATCACTCCCTGTTGGCCTTTGCTGCAGGGAGGAAGGTCCTATTTGATTGGTTCCCAACACATGCCTGATGTGCCCAGTTGGGTTTCAGAGAGAACTTTGGTTGTTTCTGAGACTCTGGTGCATGGTTCAGCTGAGGCTATAGTTGATGCCTGGAATGAGAGGGTGATGACAGTCTTAAATCGGATCACATCTATGGGGATTCTCTGTGTGCATGGACCATGGTTTTCAGAGGAATTCCAGGTGATCAAGTGGCATAAGAGATAGAGTCCCACAAAGCCATTCTTAAGGATTACCTTGTTGCAATAAGAACAGCAAAACATAATTATTTTTCCACCCTTATTATGCCATGGAGAGCCAGCTGGCAGCCCTATTTAAGGGGACCTGGTCCTTCTTGGGCAAGAACATTTTGGGGGACATGAGGACTATATTAGGGATCTGTCAGTTAAAATTGCTTGGATGCATTCAGAGTTAGACTCTGGCTCTGTGCAGATCCTATGGAGTTGACTGAGGCACAGTCTTTTCTAGTTATTTGGGAAGAGTTTAGCCTGTTATTCCTGATCAGGACAGGGTCCTTAGGGCTATGAATTCAGCTATTTGCGTTGTAAATCTGTGTCCCTCTTGGTTGGTCAAGACCTCCTGGGAAATGACACACAGTCAAATCCATGCAATGATGAAAGCTACTTTGAGGGATGGGTAGTTATCCTGACTCTGAAAGAGGTAATAGTCCACCCTCTCATCAAGAAGCCATGGCTGGATCCAGCAGACTTGGATATTTTTTGTCTGGTCTCCAACCTCCCCATTTTAGGGAAGAATTAATCTATCCATCCATTCAGTTTGGATGTCATCTGACTCCATCTGACTCCTGGTTGTTGAAAAGGAGGTCATCTTGCAGCTGGAGAGGACTCTGGAGGAAACAAATTGAGTTTCAGGTCTGATTGTAGTACTGACACAGCATTGTTCACATTTGTGGATGATTGGGAGGACTGGGATGAGAGTGATGCATTCATCATCGCCATTCTTGATCTCTCAGCATTTTTCGATACCATTGATCATGGTATCCTTCTGAACTGGCTTACAGGGGAGCACTGTTTTGTGGTTCTTTTTCCTTCAAGGCTGTTTCCAGTCATTGTTTGGGGGCAGAGGGAGAGGGCTGTACTGTCTTCCCATTTCTTTACAACACCCATGTAAAGCTGCTGGGTGAGATCATCCACTAGCATGGGATGAAGGAACAATAGTATGCTGATGATACTTCGTTGTATATCTCTACATGGGCTGACCAAGTGATGCTGCTGAGGTTCTTTCCCAATGTCTGGAGGCTGTGAGAATCTGGATGGGAAAGAACAAGTTGTAGCTCAACCCTAGCAAGAGTGAGTGGCTATGGGTTTTGAGGCCACCCGGATCTGGAGATTTTCTACCTCTATCTCAAAATGGGGTAGCATCCTCCAGACAGAGCTGGTGCACACAGTTCCTGCTTGAGCAGGTGGCAGCTATGGTTGGGAAGGCCTTTACACAAATCCGTCTTCTGCGCTAGTTATGCCCATTACAGGGTTGGGAGGCCCTGCATATGGTCACTCTTGCCTTAGATTATTGCAATATGTTCTACATGGGGTTGCCCTTGAAGAATATTCGGAAGCTACAACTAGTTCAGAATGCAGCAGTGTGGGCAGTTTGGGGCATTCCACAGTATGTGGAGTCCTTGGTACTCTCTGAGCCTTGTTGTTTTCTTGCAGATGTTTCATTGTCAGACTAGGCAACATCTTCAGTACCACTAGGCACTGAAGGAAGAGGGGCCGATCAACGGCAAGATGGATGGGTGATATTCTAGAGGTGACAGACTCATCCCTGGGGGAGCTGGGGGTGTTGACAACTGACAGGAAGCTCTGGCGTGGGCTGGTCCATGAAGTCATGAAGAGTTGGAAGCGACTGAACGAATAAACAACAACAAAAGGCACTGAAGATGTTGCCTAGTCTGGCAATGAAACGTCTGCAAGAAAACAAAGCTCAAAGAGCACCAAGGATTCCACAGTTCAACCCTGAGCTACAAATAGCTGCTTCGATTGATTCCACAGTATGCTCTGCTCTGCTGCTTGCACTGGCTAGTTGTGTTCCAGGTGCAATTCAGGGTGCTGATAGTCACTTAAAATAAAGCTGTACATAGCATAGGGTTGGGTTCCTGTCTCTGATTCTGCTTATCCCAAAATATATTAGGTTGTTTATGGGCATGATCTGGGCCCCCTCCTTGAAGCAGTATTATCTAGTGGGACCCAGGAGATGTGCCTTCTGTCACAGTGGCTGTCTGTCTGAGTTGTACGGTGTCGCATTAGAGTCCTTTTTGATGGCTGTGGCTGCCTGGCATTAGCACTTCTTTTTTACAATTTAGGTTTTATGTTATGGTTTTCATTTATTGTTAGCTGCCCAGAGATACAGAAACAAGATGGGCAGCCATATAAATTGTTTAAATAAATAAATAAATAAATAAATTTTGCACATCCCTAGAACTAACTCATTGTCATATAGAAGGTATTGTAAAGATCATAGTTGAAACTGCTCCTCCTGTATAATGTATTTTTAAAAGGTTGCATTTTTATACATAAATACTTTAAATGATATATAAGCATCTTGTTGTGAATGGCATTGAAAGCAAAGCTTTTTGATGCAAGACTCTGTATGGAAACATGCACAGCATTGCAATACCCGTGTAAGTGTTCTTCTAGTTTTCCTAAATTTTAAATTGTGGAAAACTACTGTGCCAGTATTGCCTGTGATGACTAATGATTAAAGATTGAAGGTCTTTAAATAAATAGAATTGGCCAGAGCACATTCTATTGCTCATAATGTAAAATTAAACCTTCATTACATTACTGGCTAAGTTGCTCTTTTGTCTGTCACATTTTAAAATTTAAAAATGACATTAAATTCTCATTAAATTCCAATTAATCTTTTCCCAGAGAAGTGGAGAGTGTTACTGTACTATTAGTATATCTGTCTTTGGTACAGTGTCCAGAGTTTAAAGGGGTAGGGGTTGCAGAATTTCAAGTTTGCTACCGTTTGCTAGCCTGTTCATGGTGTTTTCATCATTAGACGATATCAGTTTACCTGGGTTCTTAATCTGATTTGTTTTGACTTAAGAAATGCCCATATATTGGCTATATTTGTATCATAAATAAAGCCATGCCATTGCATTATTGGTCAAATTGCTTTGTTCTTCTAGGAGTCCCATTTCTATTGTACGAGCTGTTCCTTTACATGCAAAATAAACTTATCTGCAAACCAGCGTACTGTTAAGTGAAACACAAAGGTCTTTGCAGACCATTTTGAGTCAATAAAGTAGGATCAACTGTCAAAAAATGGTATAGCCTTTTGGCTAAGATCAAACATGTGTATCAAGAAAAGGCAGGAAATAAAGCTGTGCTCTCTCCAGAAGTGTCTGGCACCGGCATTTGTAATGTTTAAAAGTGAAATTGTGTAAGTTTGAGGGAAAATTGCATAAATGCCCAGGATAGTTCAACCTGAAAAGTTACAGATCTTGTTCTATTCCTTTGTTTTGGTTGTTGAGATTTCTCCTACTCAGATAGGCATAAATGTTATTATTTAGCCACATGTTTTGTTTAAATAAACGAATGCAGTGACCATCATTATTGCCTGAATTGGAATACTGACAACCGGTGATTTCTAAACAATTCAGTGTTAATGTACTGCATCTGTCTGCAATGCTCTTATGCCTTTTAACATTGGAAGTAGAGTATCATTATCATGTGTTCCTCCAAAGGATATTGAAACTGTGCTGTGCTGGCCTGAATTTAATACTGGTTAGAAAAAGTAGTTCTATTAATGATGAACTCTGAGAGTTGATATACCTTCAAAACCGATGTCATATTTTTATGCTTGCTTTATAGTGTTGGTACCATCACCTGCAAGTTAGTAGTTACATATCTGAGTGAGATTGTCAGCAAGTGAAGCAAGACGTATTATTTCCTTACTGAAGTAATGCATTGATGGCAACAGATAAAGAGTAGCAAAATATTTTTTTTTGAAGAGACATTTATATAGGCAATATAGCATGGCTGTATCTCCTTGGAAACATACACTTTTTTCCTCTTAATGACAAGTATGTTAAGGTTAATTCCTGTCAGAAGGAGAAAGCACAGAATACCTACCTTTTTATATCCTACAATGGTGCAACAATGAAAGCTTATAATTCCAATGCAAATCAATAAAACATAATAGTGCATTCCACTGTTTTGAAGCCTGGCACCTTTTGCTCATTTTATTACCAAGCAAAGTATGTATGATATTGTGACTACTTTGATTCATTAAATCACATTCTCCTTAAAGCATTTTAAGCACTCAGTTTACTGTAGTCTGAATCTCTTTGCAAATGATAGCAACTTCCGTCTGATTTCCATTCAACGTAACATTATCTGGTATGTTTGAACTGATACCACAAAATAGAAACTTTTGGTAGCAGAACTGATTTGAACTATATGCTCATTTTTGTCTTTCTCTTGTTTTGCAGGTCTATAGTCAGTTTACCTTCAGTTTACTTGATTGCAAGTTCTTGGATGATTGCAAGTTGATTGCAAATTTTTGGATTGCAAATTTTTAATCAGAGGACATGTTCACAGATATCTGCCAATATGCTTTTTATCATAGGAGCAACTCAGTGAGGATAATTTTGTGTAGACAAACGGTCAGAAGGAAAGTTTATTTATTTATTTATTTATTTATTTATTTTTGCTTTAAAAATAAAAAGAAAGGTTGAGTCCGAAACATATACAAACATACACAAAACATACACTGCTTTGTATGAAGCAGTTAGTCTATCAGTTCATCAAGTAATCATGATCAAGAGCTAATATATTTATGTCTAGAATGTGTCCCATTAGAAACTAAGTTCAGAATATTATGATTAAGTCTATTTATGAAAGTAAATAATAATTGAGAGTAATTTAATTGAGAGTCCTCTCTCAAAAGGTCCATGGTATGTGGACTAGATGGCAGGCCTTCTTGGAGGAGGCCTGACTTGAAACACTTTTCCCTGATGGTCTGCATGGTTCTTAATCGGCTCATGGTTAGATAACAAGTAAAATCAATATTCCAACACGCATTCAGTTCTGGTTGATTATTTCTATCAGAGCAGATTATGGCTTTTACAGTTACTTGTTTTGTTTTTACTCTTTTATGCATAATTCTTATTATTTTGGTTTTAACCTTGTTTATGTTGCAGCCGCCCAGAGATTGGGACAGATAATAAATGCTGTAAAATAAGAAATCAATAAACTTCCACAATTTACTTTCCAAGACAAGACTAAGAGACTAAGGAGAAGTCTGGCTCATGTGGAATTATTGTAAATAAGGAGGTAAATGGGAAATGAGCCAGGTAAGATTATACTTCTTTAAAAAGATAGAAATCTGGAAGTAAACTCCTTATCACCATATAGTGAAGTCAAATGCAGATGTACTAGCTTTTTTCATGATTTCCAAAAGCCTATTCCTAGAAAAAACACTTGAGATTGTTCTAACTGTATGGTGGTAATGCAGCTTTTCTTGACTTAATAGAAGTTACAGTAGATGTGGCTTGAAAATTATGAAAATTGTATTCCATTGAGTGGATTCCAGGCTGGTAAGGGAACTGGAACACTTAGGTGTCCCATCACCTTGCCTACGGATAGATAAGAATGAAGTGAAGAAATGGTGATGTAATGTTAAGTGTCTACTTAAATCTAAATATTGAGGTTTCTGTTTAAACTAATAGCATCAGCACTGTCTGTAAGATAGCACGATTGCATCAAAGTGAGATCAACTACCTGTGAAAGCTTCTCAACAAGAGATAATTGTGCCAAACAGTAATCACAATGTTATATTGGACCTCATGTTAAAACAAGTAGAAATTATGGGAGCACAATGACACAAAACAGGTATTATTTTGTGTGCCACCTTCTAAGTCTTCCCTTCCCATTTCATTTCAAAACATAGAACAAGTGTAGCATTATGTACTCCTAACTTCTTCAAGCTGTGTAAAATCCAGGAACTATACAACAGAATTTTGTTTCTTTTAGATGAGAGTGAGTACTGGAGACATGCTTCTGTTTCTGTTTACAAATATACAAGTAGGTAGAGTGCTTTGGGACTCAGCAGATTCCTAGGAAAATGCTGTGGGTGCACTTTCTGTGTCAGGTTCTTAGAAAAGAACAACTAGCATACTGGGGTGATTCACCTTCTTCCTACTTCATATCTCTTCTACGTGCTTGGTCTATCTCTGAATCTTGAGTGCAAAAACTCCTTGCCCTTTGACTACCCACCCATCAAAGTATGATGGTTCTTTTTTTCTTTTCTTCAGACAGCCTAGTTTCTACTGGGAAAACGTGATTTGTCATGTGGGACCAGGAAAAATACATTTCCACCTTGTGCCTTTTCTTCCAGACTTGGACCTCCATATATACAGTAAATTGGCCATCTCTAGATGAGTACATATGTACACAAGGATATGAGCTTATTGGAGAACAATAACTATTTGCATTATAAATCTACAGTATTCCTGTAATTCTGCATAGTAGAAGCAGAATGTGCCCAGGGAAAACTACTTTTTCTTAGATACCTACTAACTAATAAAAATAATAGAAAGCATCTGGACAATTTTCAGCAGGTAAAGCTTGCTTCTTCCTCTGCCTGTATCTCATTTCTTCCCAATTTTAACTGAAAGAATAGAAATCTTTATGGGTAAAGAGCTAATGTGGCATAGACAGAATGTTTCCTTGGAAACTCTTGTGTGGGAGGGACATTATACTGCCAAGCAATTTGATTAAAAGAAGTCTGAACTTTGACAATGAACTGAAAGAAATAAATCACTCAAGGTTTATTACTCTGTGTTTATTAAGCAATCAAATATACATTTTAATGGGTATATAAATATAAATCCAAGTTCAGTCCAGGTCCGACCCTGTTTAAGTTTTTGAAATCAGCCAAGGTTGGCTCAAAGGTACAACAGTTCTTAGAAAAGATATACACCACATCAAACTTCGGGGGTCTTAATTACAAACAACAAAAAGCAATTGGCAACAAAAATACAGTGTGAAGCCTAATAAAAGTTTAGTGAATACAAAGTAAAATGTGTCTGTGTGTGTCTGTGTGTATACATGTATACCCACACTCCCACACTGACACACACATACAATTATTAGTTGTTGAAATCTTAACTGTTAATTGAATCCTTGACCTGCTGAATCTCTACAAGACTGTTCCCAATAGATTGTGCTTCATGTAAGAATGATATCTCAAGTAACTTGAAAGATCCTCAGTCGTCTGGTACTGCCTGATTACTGTGTCCTTGCTATTGGTTACAAAAGTCAGTCAGTCAAGCTATTCACATAATACTGGTTTTAGGTCGCTGGATAGATTACACTGCTTTTTATTCACTGCTTAGGTGCATTTCCCATGAACTATTTCCCTTGGTTTAACTCTTCTGGAGTATTAGGCAGATGCTCCTCCAGTGTTGCTTTTTAACTCCCCCTTTTGAAAGCTAACTAACGGAACAGCCAACAAGACAACTGAAATTTGGTAATGTGATCGTTTTCTCTCTTCATTCCCTATGGTCAGATTAGAAAGTTAGATCTGCCTCAGACTTGTGCCTGCTTTTCCTTTGTGTCATGCCCATTTTAGTATCCTTTTTCCTGATCCTCTACATAAAATGACTGTTTGCCATGAGCCAAAGGAAATTATGGCTGGCTGCAGTGGTTTTTTTTCCCCCCTTACTGCAAGTAAATCTAATCAGCCACAGTTATTCTTGGAATTGATTTGCTCTGTGTCTCATTCCCCTGCCAAACTGTGTTGTACCTGGAGATCTGTGAAGGACAATCTAGACTAAAGTGTACTATAGGTTTGTTGATCTTCCTGATCTCAAACAAGCCTACATTGGTGTTCCTTTTAAAAGTTTCATAACTGATTTTAACCATACAGCAGCTTTCTTGTTTCAAGTTTGAGTGCCAATAGGTAACTCATCTGGATTATGGCTGAAGATTTCCAGGGCATAGAGTTCAGTTTTGGTAAAGAATCAGGAGTGTAGTGGAACTTTTGGGTAGGAGAAATGATGAGCTGACATACCTCCGATGGTCGGAAACAACGCTGAGGGGCAGATTGGCAACCAGCTGGTGAGCCCAGATCTGTGGAGCTTCTCTGGATAAAGGAGAAGCCAAGAAATCACCCACATATGCTCCAGAAGGCTGTTCCTTGTGAGGAAATCCATAGGATCCAGAGGGAGGCTGTGGGCAAACTGGGTAGAGTTCCAGGAGCTGAGGAAGAAATATCAAGCTCTCAGTCTCATGCAGAGACTGCATTAAGAACACTGGGCTTGACCAAAACTCCACTTTCTAAAGCACATTTGGATATAAATAGCAGATAAATAAACAGCTACAGAGATCTTCCAAACAGCAGAGCAACTAGACCACATGGTGAGTGTCATTTCAATCCAGGATATAATTAAAGAGAAAAGTAAAGAAATAACCAGATAAATAATCTTAATCTATTTCTCTGGAATTGTAATGCAAAGAGTAACATAGTCTTGGGGGTGATGAAGAGAATGCCTTCCTTACTGAGGATTCAGTGACTGATGGATGTGCCCTCAAGTCATAGTAACCCTTAAAATCAATAAGATCATTCATCTGACAGCATCTTGGGGAATGTAGATAGCTTTGGGATTCAGAAATCATTGATTTTATCATTTGCTCTGTACTATGGTTCTGCCTTGTTATCAGCTGCTTATTGTGAGGGGTTGTATGAGAATTAGGAAGCTGACCTGGTAAAGAAACAAGCTGAAAGGAGATGAGGTATTTCAGCAAAAGGACAATGTGAAACTTATCTCCAAATCAACCATAAAGCACTTGCAGGAAAGGAAGATAAAGATTATGGAACGGCCTTCACAGTCCCCAGCTTGCATATTACTGAAAATCCATGGGGAGATTTCAGACATGCAATGCATGCAAGAAGACTTAAGAATATTCCTGAGCAAGAATAGTTATGCAAGGAAGAGTGGGGGGAAATTCCAAAAATGGGCTATAGGAAGTGTTTGCAAGCTGTTAATGTTGCCAAAAGACATCTCAAATGTGCTGACTGAAAGGGTGTGCAGATTTTGCACTTCCCCTATTCATTTTTTTAAAAAATTGAATCTATAAACAGCCACACTCCTCCCAGAGAAGGTCTGCCTATCTATGTGGTCAGTAAGAATTAACACAAACTTGATTCCACATAATCAAGCAACTGCACGTGAATAGAAAGTATGCATTCAAGTTTGCAGAAAGATTTGTTTATACCATCCAGCGGTTTTGTCAGTTTCTGTTCACTTAAGAATTTGTTGAAACATACCGTGTGACTAAATCTTTCTATGCAGCTGTGTGCTTTATTAAGCATTTATTTCTGCTGAAAGTTTTTTATGTAGAGGTTTGATTGCTAGGCATATTGGCCAATCCCAGTCTATTTTATTTATATATTTAGAAAATATATGGTTGCCCACCTTATGCACCTAACTGTCTGGCTTGCAACCAATTTTTTAAAAAGCCACAATACAAAAACCCCATAATAA
The DNA here is from genome assembly GCF_035149785.1 of Candoia aspera. Classification (NCBI taxonomy): domain Eukaryota; kingdom Metazoa; phylum Chordata; class Lepidosauria; order Squamata; family Candoiidae; genus Candoia; species Candoia aspera. The sequence goes on along the minus strand of NC_086153.1, from coordinate 60,517,232 downwards.
AACAAAATTTTAAAAATTTTGCAAAGAAAAAGTATGTAACCATTTAACAATTTCACAGACACACGTACATTGGGGTCCACTAACGTCCTGGGCCTAGTGCTTGGGGGGAAAAGCCAGGTCTTAACAACTTATCAGAAGCCCTCTGAATCTCAGGAAGGAAGCTATACCGTAGGACAGGTGCTGGGACATGGAAGGATAATCTTGATCCCACAAGATGACTGTTTAGAGGGGACTTGGATCATGCCTACCCTGTCAGTTATGGTGGAATGGGCAGAATCCCTTGGAGACAGGCAGTCCCAGAAGTGGGCTGGCCTTGTACAATGCATGGCTTTAAATGAAATAACCAGCACTTTGAATTACACCTGAAAGCATATGGAAGCCAATGCAGCTAGCACAGCAGTTGTGTCATATAAGCAAATGCCTCAAAACAGCACACAGCACTATAGAAATCCAATGAGGGAATCACTAAGGTAGTGAGCAGGGCCTGTCCAGCAACAGGGACATCTGGCACAGAAGACAAATCTGCACAAAGCCCCCCACCCCAATCACAACTTTCATCTGCACTTTGAGCAGCATCAGTGAGTCCAGGAGGATCCCCATATTGTGCACCAGCTTTGAAAGGGGAAATGCAATCCCAACAAGGATTAAAGATGAAAAATCACCAGATCCAGGGAGGCACAGAAACCCAGAGCTCTCAGTCTTGCCAGAGTTAAGTCACAATTAGTTCTCCAACTCTACCCATCCTACTCTCTCCAAACCATCTAAAACGTTCTGACTTCCTGCTTCAGCCCTGTAGAGTCTGCAATGCAATTGCACCAGGTTTGTCACAATTTAACAATACTTCCAAGTCCAGTGAATAAAACAGAGGGGACTGTCAAGAGTTGCTGCTCTACTTGGTTGGTTGCAAGGCAGCCACAGACATGGGTTGGAATTTCGACTTACCGTTGTGTGCAAATTCAGCCTTATATGCTAGCACTTACATAGAGTGAACATACAGTATGTTCTGTAATACTGGTATCATGCCACACTTTCCCATTTCATGGGCATGAAGCATGACACATTTCAATTTAATTATATTTATTTATTTGTTTGTTTGTTTGTTTATCATATTTTTATCGCCGCCCATCTCCCTCATATGGGGGACTCAGGGTGGTTCACACTAAAACAGTTTAAATTTCAATAAAATCATAAATAATATCAATAAATATTTAACTTTCAGAACTTTCAAAACTCTTAGTACATGGGACTATATTTAGGACTGGTTTAATGTTAATCTTTTATGACTAGGTATATTGAAGAATAATTAGTTTTTATTTATGCATTAGACAAGTAAACAAAGAGAAGAAAGCCATCTAGTATCTGCATCTGTGTAGATACGAACACACAAACCAATACAGTTTGGTGCAGAGGTTAAGGTGCTGGACTAGAAACCAGGAGACTGATTTCCATATAGGGAGATTATCAAATGTCTGTATATACTTTTATATCCTCCCCACTTAAACAGTAATCACTTGAGAGGCTGAGTTTAGTTTCCTGCACATGGGAGCATGCACTGGATGCCAAAGGCTTTGTCTCTATTTCTGCCTGGAAGTTACAGCTCTCCATCTGCTTGTCTCTATCCACTCCAACTACTGCATAATAGACTCATAATCCAAAATCTGCTTTTTGGTGCTTCTACCTTTTCCAGTAAGATGGGTATCTCCTCACAAACACTCAAGAGTGGCTCTTAGTGATCGCTAGACCATTATCTGTCATTAGCTCCCACTTGATGAAACAGCAGCCACCATCCTAGCCTATTAACCAGCAAATGAATGGTCAGATTTCACAAAAGTATGGGTATATTTGCATTCTCTCTGGCCCCTCTGGTAGTCAAGGAGCTTTAGCTTAGAGAAGCAAATCAAACATCAAAACTTCATGGGCTGAGCTGCCAGGAAATGCAAAAGAAAAGAATCTGATGAATCATTCTCCTCTTCTGTGACCTCAGTGCTATCTGTATAAAACCTGGAACAGGACTACAGTAGTTGTTATTTCCATTCTCTACATGTTAGAGGACTTGAGTCAGGCTCTTAAGGACTTTACTTCTAGTATCTAGGTTATTAACACCTATCTGACAGTTGAAGCCTGGATTATTATTATTTTTTTTAGCATAGGGTATTCCCCCCATCTTCTAAGCATTTATAATAGTGGTTAGGAGAGAACCAAACATTAAAAACAGGAAACAGGAATAATAAAATACTTTGTCATGATCACTGGTGCTTGAATACATAATAATGTGTTAAACTATGGCTGATGAAGAAAAGAAACATGGCAGATGCTTCTCAGATTTAATCTTAAAGCAGACCTTTCTTCCTATTCACCTGATAATACTGCTTCCATGCTATAAAGTAAGCAGCTACTTACTTCAGCATCTTTGAAGGGTAGTGTACTTATTCACCATGCAGCTCTAAATAATCATTTATAATTAAGTATTTGTCAATTCATTAAAACTTATTTGTTTTTAAAATGCCAGTGTGATGGTTGCTCTTATTCCAATAAAGCACAGACTCACTAGCCAGGGCTAAGGATTGAGAATAGAATGCATACACTGAGAAAGACGGGAATGAGCACATGGCGTGCGAGGTAGCCTGTAAATACCCGCGGTGCGGACGTGGTCCTTCCCCACCCCCCATTGTCCCAAAGTCCTGCCCGATGGTGAACCTGGAGTCTTGATGGGCGATCGGGGCGATTCCGGAGCCTCAATGGGCGATCGGGGATTAGCGCCAATTACTTCTGTCCTCTTCCTGTGTCCGGAGCAGGTGTGTCTCCCGTGGCAATGCAGAGATGTCAGGGAGATAGGATGATGGCTTCCTGGGTCAGGGCAAAGGTATGTTTCCTTTGTCCTTTGTCTTGTATTGTCTTTCGGTGCTTACGGGATTAGCCCTGATTCTTTCCTTCCCCTTCCTCTAAATCAGTAAGGCATGTTCCCCATTATGATGTATGTATACATCGCAACGGGGGACATGACATACTGCCTCCCCAAGAAAAACTTCAGGGCACCGGTTTTGAAGGATATGCTGCATGGAAGCGTGTGACTAGCCGTTGCGCTGAGACATCCCGGGCGTGCACCCACTCAGGGTGAGGGAAATGTCTCCAGCGGACCAGCTACTGAAGGGTGCCCCGTAGCCTTCTGAAATCTAGGACCTCCTTTATTTCAAAGTGCTGCTGCCCATCGATCATGATAGGAGGAGGCGGGGGGGCTTCGTTATGCCACTTTGAGGAGATAGCCGGTTTCAGTAAGGCACAATGGAACACCGGGTGTATGCGTTTCAAGTTGTGTGGCAATTCTAACTTGAAAGTTACCGGGTTGATTTTGTCCACTATTGGGAAAGGGCCAATGAATTTGGGGGCTAACTTCTTTGAGGGCTGCGGAGACTTAATTCATTTAGTGGAGAGGTAGACCTTATCTCCCACTTTGAAGTCTGGTTGCGCAGCTCTGTGGTTGTCCGCATACCGCTTGTAGGTTGCTTGGGCTTCAGAGAGAGTAGCTGAATGATTGGCCAAACATTGGCTAGCTGAGCAGCCCAGTCATCTGGGGAACAAGGCGGGGTAGCTGGCTGTGGCAATTCCGGGATCGGGACAAAGTCTCTTCCATAGACTACCCGGAAGGGGGTGTGGCCCGTGCTCTGGTGCACTGCATTGTTGTATGCCACCTCAGTGAAGGGGAGTAGGTCTACCCAATTATCTTGCTGGTAGCTTATAAAGGAGCACAAAAATTGCTCCAGGGTGGAGTTAAGGATTTCCGTAGAGCCGTCTGTGTGGGGGTGCCAAGCAGTGGACAATGCCTGCTTGGTGCCAATCCACTTCAGGAATGCTTTTCAGAATTGTGAAGTAAATTGTGTACCCCTATCTGTGACCAAGCGGGAGGGGGTACCGTGTAATTTGTAGATGTGATTTAAGAAGAGGCGTGCCAGCTGTTGAGCGGAGGGAATGGAGGCGCATGGGACAAAATGTGCCTGTTTCGAAAAGTAGTCCTTAACCACCCAGATGACCGTTTTCCGCTGGCTGGGTGGCAAGTCTACAATAAAGTCCATTGATATTTCCTCCCAAGGGTGGGAGGGGCTTGCCTCCAGCTGCAATAGTCCCTGGGTCTTGCTCACTTTTCGCTTGGCCATAGCACATGTAGGGCAAGCAGCGACATATTCTTTTACATCCTTCCTAAGTGTAGGCCACCAGAATTGTCGCCTTACCAGATGTGTTTTAACAAAGCCAAAGTGTCCTGCCGTTTTGTCATCGTGAGAACGGCTCAGAACCTCTGCTCGCAATTGCTCCGGCACGTTCAAGCTATTTTGTTTCCAGGCCAAATCATTTATAAAAGAAACATTGTTTTTATTGGTTTGCAACCATGTGTCCGTTTTTAAAGCTTGTACGAACTGCTGTTGCAATTGCGATGAAATTGACATGCGTCTCCCTTCCCTTGCGGGCGGTTGTGCCGGGGTGCGCTGCGTTCCAGTTTGGCTGTGCGTGACGGCTTGGCAACCCAGCTGTGTGTCAGTCCACACAGTACCTACAATGTCTGATGCCTGACTGGCATCCTGGGGCCGTCTAGAGAGAGCGTCAGCCAAGACGTTCTTTTTTCCTGGTATGAACTTCAGTTTAAAATTAAAGCGGCTGAAAAACTGAGCCCAGCGAACCTGCTTGGGGCTGAGGCGTTTCGGGGTACTGAGCGCTTCCAGGTTTTTGTGGTCCGTCCAGACCTCAAAGGGGCAAGTGGCCCCTTCCAGGAGGTGTCGCCATGCCTCTAAGGCAGCTTTGATGGCAAAAGCCTCTTTCTCCCATACATGCCATCTCCGCTCTGTTTCGGAGAACTTGCGGGAGAGGTACGCGCAAGGCTTCAGCTGATTATTTAAATCCCGCTGAAGCAAGAGTGCCCCGATTGAGAAATCTGAGGCATCTACTTGGACTACAAAGGGCTTGGTGGGGTCGGGGTGTTGTAGAACTGTTTCGGCTGTGAACAGGCTTTTGAGATGATCAAAAGCCCTTTGGCATTCAGGTGTCCAGTTAAGTAGCGCTCCTGGGTTTCGTGCTTTGCACGTGTCTCCCAAACCCTTGGTGCGGAGTAAATTAGTTAGGGGCAAAATGATTTCCGCTAGTCCCTTGATGAACCCCCTGTAAAAATTTGTAAATCCCAGAAAACTCTGTAGTTGCCTCCTAGTGTGCGGGCGCTCCCATGCCAGGATGGCCTGGACTTTCCCAGGGTCCATTTCGATGCCCCTCTCAGAGATTCTATAACCCAGATAATCTATCTGAGATTTATGAAACTCGCACTTAGAGAGCTTGGCAAATAGCTCGGCTTTGCGGAGTTTCTTGAGCACCTGTTTAACCAAGCGTTCATGCTCCTCTTCCGTCTCAGAATATATTAATACATCGTCTAAATACACCAGGACCCCCTTGAACAAGTGTTCATGCAAGACCTCGTTAATTAACTGCATAAATACCCCTGGTGCCCCTGCCAAACCAAACGGTAACACTTTATATTGGAATGATCCCAGTGGGCAATTGAAAGCCGTCTTCCACTCATCCCCCTCCTGTATGCATATGCGGAAATAGGCTTCTCGCAAGTCCAGTTTGGAGAAGATTTTCCCCTTTGCCAGATGTGCTAATATGGTAAAGGATATTTGTTGGATATGGAAGCCGCATTCAATCCACGGTAGTCCGTACAGAGTCTTAATGTCCCATCCTTTTTCTCTCTGAACAAGACTGGGGCTCCAACTGGTGAGTTTGCGGGCTCGATGAAGCCTCGTGCTAAATTCTTGTCCACAAACTCCCGCAATGCTGCCAGTTCTTTCTGGGTCATTGCGTAAATTTTGGGCTTTGGCAAGGGTGTGTTGGGAACCAGTTCTATTGCACAGTCAGTCTTTCTGTGGGGTGGGAGTTTGTCTGCTTCTTTCTCCCCGAACACATCTGCAAACTCCGCGTACCTGTCTGGCAAGCCTTCCAGGGCCGCTGCCTCCAGGTGTGTGGTTGTAGACGCCGCCCTCCCCACCGCAGCACGGGGAATTCGGTCCCCTGTAGGTGCTTGGTAGAAGCTGTCTGTAAACGTGATCATCCTGGTTTCCCAATTTATGTAGGGGTTCCTTTGTACTGGCCACGGAATGCCCAAGATGATTAAAGGTTGGCCCACTGGTGCTACGACAAATTTCAGTCTCTCCCGGTGACTGCCTAACTGCAGCATCACTTCGGTGAATTGGGTGACCGGGCCCCCTCCCGCTGCCGAACCGTCCAATTGTGTGAACACTATGTGGTGCTGAAGTGGACAGCAGCGGAGATTTAAAGCGGCAACCACGTCCGGGTGCATTAGGCACCTAGAACGGCCCGAGTCTATCAGGGCCCAGACTTCAATTGACTTCTCATTGGACTTTAACTTAACTTTTACGTACAGGGTGGGACAGTTGGCACTCACCCAGATGTCGCTGCGCCCATTCTCCTCCTCCACCTGCCCTCTGGCGCTTCTTAGAGCAGGTGGCTGGTGTTTCCCGCAGGCTCTTCTTGGTCGTTCTCCTCCTCGTCGCTGGAGTAAGGTAGTTCTTTTGCTCCGATCTCTCCTCTGGTCACTGGTATCTTTTTGTGCACTGCGGGTGGTTTGCCCAGCAGTTTTCTTGGTGTGTCAACTACCTTGGTTTTCGGGCACGCCGCCGCTTTGTGGTCCTCTTTCCCGCATCAAAGGCATTGCCCCCTGGTGAACCGTCTCTCCCTCTCCTCTCTCCAGGGTTGGGATGTTGTCCTCACTGGTCCTGCAGCGGTTCAGGGTCCCTTTATCATCACCTCTTGTTGTGCCGCCCTCTTGGCTTGCAGGAAGGTTTCCTGGGCATTTTCCACCTTACCGGCCAGCAGTATCCACTTGTGTAGAGTGTTTGGGTCATCTCTGCATAATGCCCATCTCAGAATGTTCAAGTTCAGGCCCTCTTTGAAACGTTTGATTAGGGTAGACTGCGACCAGTCCACCACCTTTCCTGCCAGTGCTTTAAAGTCCATGGCATAATCTGCTACAGATCGTTGCCCTTGACTGATTCTCCTTAGGGACCTCTTCGCTCTCTCCTTTTCCAAGGGGTCTCTGAAGTGCAGATCTAATGCCCAGAGGAACTCGTCGATGACTTCGAGCTCTGGGGCATCTGCCTGGCATAGCTGCACATACCAGTCAGCCGCCCTTCCCTTAAGTTTGTTCGCAATGGCATTAATTTTGCCCTTTTCTGAGCGAAAATATGGCCCAAATTCTTCCATGTAGTTCTTTGCGTTCGTCAGGAAGAAGGATAATGTTGCTGGGTCCCCGTCGAATTTGACCCCGAGGTCTTTCACCCCTGCTCCCAGTGGGCTCCAAACCACATCTGGGCGTCTGGGCGTACTTCGGGCTGCTGGGGTTCTCCGGTCTCAGTGTGGGGATTCCCTAAGCCGGACTCCGGGCGGCATTGCTTCCGTTTCGTGCCGGCTCCAGCCTCTTCCCAGCGGTTGCATCTCCAGGGTGGGAAGGGGGGAAGATGACCTCCTGGTGGGTTCCGCGATGTGGACTCTGCCCGGCACTGCCTCAGCCTCCTGCCATCTCCTTCCTCTCCCCGCCTGTCGCGTCTCAGGGGTGGGAGGGGGGGTGATGAACTTCGGGTTCCTGGTTCCACCTCACCCCTTCCTTGGGATTCCCACACCACTGACCATCTCAGGAACAGCTGTTCGATTGACTCCAGCCTCGCCTCCATTATCCTCAGCCACTCAGCTGTCTGGGAGCCTTCCTCAGTTCGTCCGGTCTGGCGCCTTCCCTCGGCTCCTGCGATTGTTGGGGACAGCAGGTCCCGCGGCTTAGACGCCCCGAGCGTCCCTGGCAGGGATCCCGGTGTTTCATCCATGGTGACCCACTCACCCTGCAACTCTCTGGTGGCTTCAAGTGTCCAGCTTCTTCCGGCCTCCTCCTCCTCCGAGCTTGATCCCGAACCCTCCTGGACTTCGTACCGTCTGGGAACAGGGTTCTCGCCGATCACCCATACCGTGGAGTCGGGAGTCCCGTCACCGGCCCTCCGGTAGCCAGCTCTTCATGGGTTGAGTTTTTCCATCGCCAGCTGTTGATCCCTCACAGATGAATTCTGGAATGGTGCTAGCGGAAAAAATTTTTTTTGGATTCCCGTCTTTATGTGATGGTTGCCCTTATTCCAATAAAGCACAGACTCACTAGCCAGGGCTAAGGATTTCCGGTTTATTGAGAATAGAATGCATATTCTGAGAAAGACGGGAATGAGCACATGGTGTGCGAGGTAGCCTGTAAATACCCGCGGTGCGGACGTGGTCCTTCCCCACCCCCCATTGTCCCAAAGTCCTGCCCGATGGTGAACCCGGAGTCTTGATGGGCAATCGGGCGATTCCGGAGCCTCAATGGGTGATCAGGGGGATTAGCGCCGATTACTTCTGTCCTCTTCCTGTGTCCGGAGCAGGTGTGTTCCCCGTGGTAATGCAGAGATGTCAGGGAGATAGGATGATGGCTTCCCGGGTCAGGGCAAAGGTATGTTTCCTTTGTCCTTTGTCTTGTATTGTCTTTCGGTGCTTACGGGATTAGCCCTGATTCTTTCCTTCCCCTTCCTCTAAATCGGTAAGGCATGTTCCCCGTTGTGATGTATGTATACATTGCAACGGGGGACATGACAGCCAGTCACTACTGAAAAAGCTGTCCCTAATCGTTTTCAGATTCAAATACGAATCTTTCACATCTGAGCACCAGTGCTTAATGGATGTCTTTTTGCCTGCCTGCCTGCCTGCCTGCCTTGCCTTTTTATCAAAGACTGCAGCCAGAGTGATAATATAAAAATTATGATAAACAGACTATACTGATTTCTTTTTTCAGCTTAGATCTACTTTATATGTAAATGGGTAACCTAGAGGATGATGGATTCATGTGAATATAGGGTTAAGTGTGCACAAGCATGCCTGGATTCATGAGCCAGCAGCAAATCTATGTCTAGGATAGTTTACACATCTGGTTATTTAGATGTACCTAAGCATAATAGCCAGGTTTGACATCATAGAAAGTTTTCTTGATTTATTGGTCCTCGGAAGGGAGAAGCAGAGTAGGAAAGGGTTTCTTACATGTACTTCTATCCAACTCATTCCCACAATGATTTATTAAGCCAAACTGTTTTAGCTGGTCGTTAAATACAAACAGTGTTGCTTACATTTTCTGTCTTGATCTTTTCTGATGATCTTTTTACCTGCTGGTTGGCAACAGCTTACCTTTACTTTGATTTAGTAGTAAAACATCTGCTCTGCAGTGTTGCTCCATATTTTCTGAAGCAAAATTTTATTATAAAGCTAAATTAAATCATACAGTATTCTCACACATTAATGTTGCATTTTAATTCTCCCCATCTGTTTTTATCTGTAGCATTACCTGAAAGTACCACTGCTATCTCTAGATTTCCTTCAGAAGTGCTGTTTCTAAATCCTGTGTCTCATTCTTAACAGTTCTTTCTTAAGGGTAGGGGCAGAAATGTATTTACAGAAAGCAATAATATGCACAGATTGGGCAATTTTTCTTGACTCTCCGTCCATGGAAGGAGGAGTACAGTGAAATACAGGGTTGAGAAGGGTGGCTATCTTGAGTGAAATACTGTAGATGGTAATATAAATTTTTGTCTAGGCATTAAGACCATAAAACAGCCACCTTCAGCAAGTTGCTTTCCAGTATTCATTCATTCAGTTTGTATCCTGCTTGCTCCCTCCTCCTAATTTTCCAACAACAACCTTGCAAAATTGGTTAGGCTGTGAAAGAGCGTGATTAACCCAGCTGGACATGGACACTCTCTAGGTCTCCTTGCTCCTAGTCCAACACTTTCACAAGTACCCAGTGCTGGCTCTCAGTGTGTTGATTACTTGTGTTGGACTAAGCATTCATTCTCAAGTACCTTTGTTTGTACTGTCTGGGAAGGCTGGAAGTTATAGTCTACTATATTTGGAAGTTAGCAAATTGGGGAAAACTTGCATAGAAAAACACACACACTTGCTTTTAAAATACTGACACTTCTATGAAGGACAAATCAGTTTTCAGAGAATTTAATTATTAATTAACTTTGCAGACAGAGTAGGTGAGTGTGAATAAATGCTTATGCATATAAATGCAGTGTTTGGCAACTATGCACAAAGCTTACAATTCTGAGAAACTTGGATGCCAGATGCTTTTATTAAAACTTCCTAACCCTAAAGGCTGTTACAATGGTTGGAAGGAAAACTGTTAGTGGAAGATCCTGAGCTTGGAATCTTTAGCATTTAGTATTTCCGGTAATGAGGACTTCAGTGGCTGTTCTAGTGCTTTCCCACCTGCTTGTGTTGCTGTTATATATTTGAAATAAACAAACCTGCGGGCACACTTCAGAATTGAGACTTTTTGGCACTGAATTGGGTTACCTTGGTACATAATTTCCTTTTCGCACAGTCTGTGCAATTTTGAAGTATAATCATAAATTGTTTTTGTTAACAACATAGAACTTTAAGGGAGATGGTGGAAGGAAATCTAACTAGCACTTTTGTTGTACTGGTTTTGTTAAAAGATATCCTGGTTCAGTGATTTTTTTTTGAAAAGAGAGAAAATTTGTCCCTCTGATAGTGCAAGATGGGCGTGGGAAAAATATTCTGAGAACATCCAATATGATCACCTGCTATTTAAGTTTGTTCATGAAAAACAATTTCAGGTACAATGCTTCCAAAGTTTCTGTTCTGTTCTGTTCCTCTTTTATTATTATTTTTCTTTTTCCCATTACCATCTTCTCATGGGAGCTATTTCTTTTTTGATTCCCACCCCACTCTAGTATTCTGAGGAGGAACAAGTAGAATCTTCCTTCTGATATGATCTGCTAGTATACTGGCTGTTGACTGCTGGTTATGCTACAATTATTTATTGCGTCATTGTCTCATAAACTTACAAGATGGTGAACACTCAAATATAATTAAATGCATAGCAGTAATAAAATGTTTTTAAGTTTAGGAACTTGCCATAAAAATTAGATACATAAATATTCCATGTCAAAATATATTTCATGTGCCTCACTAAATTTAAAAATGTGTTAACTGCTTTGCACTGACTTTCACACAAAGCCAAGAAGATGGTCAGAAGTGCATATGACTACTGAAAGGTGTGGATCTATGTTACTACTAACTCTCTTGAGTGTTTTGACAGTGAAATAGTTTGCTATAACTAGAGTAGGTGGTATGTAAAATTCTGGATATCTATGTCACATACCTTTCTTAAAACTACTGATTTTCAACTTTATTCAGTCATGTAAGTTAAGAAAATGTTCTTTATTTAACAATATGTATAACATTCCCAATCTATGTGTATGAGCTGCATAAAATATTGAGAACAATCTATAGCATGTTAACCAACTCTTGGCAAGATGACTGCAACCTACTCTTTGCAAATTAGTAGAAGCATGAGGAAATATCTCAGCATACAATAATATATGTTCATTCTATAAGAGCTTAAAATGTGAGATTTTGGCTTCCTCTGTCCACTCCCAGCAATGCTCAGCAGGATCCCTCAAGAATCTAGAGAGGCTTCTCCAGTGGGGGAGGAAAGAGGAGCTGAGAATATTCCTTTTTGTGAGCAAGATCAAAATGTAAGACTTGACAGCACATGGGGATCAAATACATGGATGCTGTTGATAAAAAAAAAGTAGTTTGAAGGTTAGTTTTCAGATAATCTGCATCAAACATGAAATTCAGGGTTCTCTTGTTTTTGCAAGTAATTTTCTTTTGTATTTGGGATTCCTAATTGTTGCTGCAGGTCCAAACACTTTTGGTCAGTTCTTTGAACTATCTTAGTTTCTTTGGTAATCATTTTCTCTTCCCAGCTAATAAACAATTAGAGGAATATATCACTTTTTTGAAACTAAGATTTTGGAAAATTACTGATAGTGTATTTGGTAGAGAAGAGTATTTCTCATATTCCTTCTTCATTGTGATAGCTTATATTGTCGTATACCATAGAATATTGGTCATTTGTAAGAACAGTAGTTGGTCAGATATTTGTTACATTTTTGTGTTATGTTTCTATTATGCCTTTGCTTATAGAGTTGGTATCCCTTTAGTGCTTTAGTATTGGAGTAAATAATTTGTCATTTGAAATTGGATTCAGCTTTGTTTCCAGTCAGAAGGATTTTATTATATGAGCAAAACACAGTGGAATAGATGGATAAATCAGTAATCTTTTGTTTCATGTAGAATATTTTCAGAGATGTAAAAACTGTATTCATGAGCAATCCATTTAGAAGGTGATTTGAGAGAGATTCTGTAAGGCAGGGGTAATCAAACTGTGGGACAACTCCTGGTAGTTGTGAGCAAATTGGAGGGGGACTGCATGTCTTTTGGGCTTGCACACATCAACCAGGTTTGCTACCTGAACTCTTCCCGGACAAACTGCCTGTTAAGTTGGAGAAGCAAAACAGAGAAGAAAACCTGGAGAGCAGTTGTGCAGGACTCCAGATTTGTGTGTGCAAGCCTCATGGCATGTACACTCAAAGCTCGATTGCTGTCAGAACTTGCTTCTGCTTTGCTTGGACAAGCTGGCAGCTGCCTTGTTCAGGCAAAGCAGGAGTGAATTCTAACAAGGTTGCAGCTGTCCAACTGTATCCCCAATGAAATCTTCATTTTTATTCTTAGAGGGCTCAGACAAATACATATATCATTTAGCAGGTGACTGCCTTGAAAATTTGAGAGCTCCTTATTAAGGTATCTTTTCAGAAGATGACATTTATTTGTGTCTCTGTTTTTCTTAACTTCTGGGGAGTCAAAGAACTGGATAGTTTTCAATAGAAAGAGGTCTATTGGCTTAAGGCTAACATTTCTTTTTTATTATCTGTTAAATGCCTCTTCCAGTTTTCCTGGCAGCTTGGCTATTGCTGTAGTTTCTTTCTACCCAATGGTATATTGATAATGGTTATAAATGACATTACTGTGCAAGTTAACTAGCCAGAAGCAAGATTCTGAAAGACTTAGCTGGAACATCAAAAATTTAGGTGCTTTTCGAATTAGAACTTCGAATAATCTTTCCATGCTATTTCCAGAATTTTATTTTCAAATTATTTATTTTAGATTAGGGGAGAGATTAATCCTAAATATAGGAAGTGGATAAAGAGAAAAATGAATGGAAAGAGAAGAGTGAAATGTGGACTATAAGAATTCACTTGTAGCCACAGGAAGAACAATAAATAATGTGTCACTCTAATAAAATTTAACTCTTACTTTGTTCCTTTTTAAACTTTGTTTCTTTAGGACACAAAAGCTACTAAATTAATTTGGTAAATCTGTACTTTATATAGATTTTAACACATAATCAGTATGCTTTATGCAGCTGCTGCTATTTAAGGGGCTAATCATACAATCATGGAGTTAAAAGGGACCATTTAGGCCATTGTGTCTAACATGTCACTCAGTGCAGGAACACAAATTATTGTCTACCCTCCAATGTTTAGCATCATATGAAGGGGAGCATACAATCTGTCTGGATAGCTGGTTCTACTACCTAGCTGAACATCTCTTATTCTTAGGAAGGTTTCCTAACGTTCATTTGGAATTTGCATTCTGGTAATTTAAATCCATTATTTTGTATCCTGCACTTTGGAACAATGGAGAACATTGTTGGCCATATTCTGTGTGACATGCTTTCAGATAGTTGAAGTGTATATCATATCTGCCTTAGTTCTGTTTGCACAAAGCTGAACATTCCCAGTTCCTTTAATCTTTCTCCATCAGACTTAGTTTCTAGTCCTCTCATCATCCTTGTTACCTTCTCTGAATCTGTTCTAGCTTGTCTTGTGCCAAGAATTAGTATCAAGAAATACTCAAAGTGAAATTAGACCAGTGCAGACTAGGATAAAACTATTGCTTCCTGTGGTTTGGGAATTATACTTAGTTGTATACTAATACTTATAGCTGTATATACTTATAGTTGTATAGTTCCTGGTTAAATTATGTTTGCAGTTTTGTAGTCATGCTGCACTGCTGACTCACATTTAGTTTATGTTCAACTGCTTTTCCAAAATCTTTTCTAGGAATACTGTTGCTAAGCCAGGTATCTTTTATTCTATACATCTGCATTTGATTACTGATCCCTAAGTGAAGAATTTTGCATTTGTGCCTTGTTAAATTTTATTCTCTGATTTTCAGTCCATTTCTCTAACCTATCAAGATCATTTTAAATTTTACTTCTGTCCTCTGGGATATTAGCTACACCAACTAATGTTGTGTCATCAGGAACTTTGATAAGAATTCCTTCCATTTCTTCATCAAATCATTAATGAAAATATTGAAGAGTACGACTGAAACTTACGATACCCCACGTATTCCAATAGGGAAACATGGAGTAGTGTCTTTGAATACTACTTTCAAGCTGACATGCATCTATTTAATTATTATGCCGTCCAGGCCTGCGCTTGACTAGATAGCTAATCAGGATGTCATATGGTACTTTATCAATGCTTTGCTAAAATCAAGATATATTCTATCTAGAATATTCTCAAAATTCACTAAGGAAGTTTATTATTTATTTATGAGGTTACTCTTTCACTCAATTCAAACAGACTCTGGGCAGAAGATAAACAATAATAGATATTAGTAATAAAATGATAATAAATAATGCAAATTTTAATATAATAAAACAACTATTGGCACCAATGACTCCACAGTCAATCTCTGAACATCTTCCAGAACAGCCTGTTTTTACCAAGTTCTGGAAGACCATGAGAATGAAGGTCATCCTCACCTCAGGGGGCAGGCTATTCCAAATGAGGGAAGCCCTCTGTGGTGAATTTCAGCGGTGCCGCTGGTTCTCAGGAAAGAGGGAGCCCATTCCAAGGAGGTGAAGGAGATAAGTGGAGGCACAGTCCAGGAGGCAATGGTGGGAAAATGAAGAGCTTCAGGATAGCCCCACCCTAGAGTCCCCCAGGTTATTTCCCTTTAGGTTAGGTAGAGTAGCTTTAGTCTGGCAAGATTCTGTCTATACGGTGTGAGCAAATAAAGAAATGGAGTTTGAATAGAGTGACTCTTCGTTGCTCTTGGGCTGGACCTGACATCCTCACAGAGAGCATCCACTGTTGGGACTCTCTTGGGGGAGATGGGCAGTAACTAAATTTGAATAATAAATAAATAAATAATGATGGATGGTGACTCTTTGGTCTTCTGGACAGGGTGAGCAGAATCTGTCTGGGAAAGGAGGTATTTTAGATACCCAAAGCTAAAGTTACATAGGACTATAAAGGAAGCAGTGGGACCTTGAATTGTACTCAGAAACACTGCTTGATTGCCCAGTCTAAAAATGAGATGATTAACAAGTCCACATTAGTGATTTGTTTTATAATTACCATATTGTTGTTTTCAAACAGTTTA
This sequence comes from Candoia aspera, assembly GCF_035149785.1. Classification (NCBI taxonomy): domain Eukaryota; kingdom Metazoa; phylum Chordata; class Lepidosauria; order Squamata; family Candoiidae; genus Candoia; species Candoia aspera. The sequence goes on along the minus strand of NC_086153.1, from coordinate 60,501,845 downwards.
CAGATTCATCTCTTTATGAAGTGCTCTGGAATCTTCTGAAATACTCATGTTCTACTGAGTAATCTGTAGTCCCCTGGATCTTCCTTTTCCCAAGATGGAGAATATTTGCTGTTCTCCAGTCATCTGGTATCTCACCCTTTCTCCAACATTTCTCAAAGATAATAGAGTTTTGTGAAAGAGTATTCTACCCCTTTCACATTTTTTGAATGCTTATTAAGAAGAACATTAATTCTCATCTCAAGTGATCGGATGATTTCTGAAGGATTGTTCTGTAGACAATCAATGAATCAAAAAACTGAAATTTTTTGTAGAGGATTGCAGAGATAACTTTGAAGAAGGTACACAGGATCAAGTACAGGAAAATAAATCAATCCTGGAAAAAGAGAATACATGAGAAAGAAACTCAAAATAACTGTGCTTATTTCTGTTTGGTATAAGAGGAGGCAGAGGGAAATTCCTGCAGCCTTTCAAGCTTCTATTGCTCTATCCTACAAGAACAAATAGCATTCCAGTAATCCTTGCACTGTTTTCTGATCTACCATGAAGGGCTGACATTTTTGGATTACATGAGTGTGTTTTGTCTGGTGGAAACCAAACCATGCGTACCACTATAAGAACCCCATAGCATCTGTCAGGCATGGAATGGTGGTTTTTAGAAATGCAGCAAGGCAACAATCCCAAGTATAAAAACAGGTGTACAAGATAATGAATAAGGAAAAATAAATGTAGAGTTTTGAAATGGTCAAACCAAAATCAAGACCTGCAACTCATAGAAATGTGCAGGACCTGAAATGAGCAATTCATGCTAGAAAACTCTAAAATGTTATTGTTGAAGCAGTTTGCCATGGGGGAATGGGCCAAAATTCCTATACAGCAATGTGAGAGTCTCACCGACTATTACAGGAAGTGTTTGGTTGTGTTACTGCAGTTAAAGATGATTACTTTTTAATACTGCAGGTTGGAAGCAAAAAATTTAGAAAACCCTAAAGAGACAAATACTTTTTCACAGAGTTATACAATAACTTGTAATAACAATACAAAAACTTGTATACAGTGTACAAGTTTTTGGCAGACAGTAATTTCAGTATCATAGGATGCAGTTCAACTACCTTGTATAGCAGGGTAAAAGCTACACTGAAGCTTTGAGCTGGTCCTTCTCCATCTTACTACTAGCCACCTCCCAAGAAGCTGTTTAACGAATATTTTTAATGTTGGTAAATTATCATGCATTGGAATTCCTAAACTGTGGCTTTTCTGTGAAGATAGCTTATCAGTCTTTGGACTGTTGATAGCTGAGATGCTATTTTACTTCTTCCAGCTGAACCTAGTGAAATTTTGTAGGTCTCAGTGTTAACTGAAAGCTGTAGATCAAAAATACTATTGAGAAGGTAGGTGTTTTTACCGTGTTCATTGACAAGATTTGTTGACTGATCTGGCATCATGATATTGGACGGTATACTTCTGAAAGCTTAGTGATATTATGGCACAGTTAGCTGCTTGAGAATTTATTCATTATCTTTGCCTATGATGTATTTTAAGTATCCCAAAGCATTAGGGAATGGGAACAGAATGCAAATTATGTTATTTTATTATTCTTACTATTCAAAATCCTTTTGCAATCCTGCAGCATATTAAGAATATCAGAGGAAACTAAGAATAAAAAGTAAATTTATTGTAGCTTAAAATGTTAAAAATAAGAGTCAAAATTGTGGTGAAATTACCAAAAGACTAATTCAACTATGTGGTACCTGTTTTCTTTCCATATCTAATTTCTGCTTGACTAATCATAAGAGAAGACACCCAAATGCAAATGAAATATGGTAACTTGGTAGGGTTCTTCTGTCTCATTAATATGTGTGTGTCTGTGTGCTTTTCTTTACTTAGGTATCTGAACATCAGCATTTGGATTACCCAACTGAAAAGCTGGAGCAGAGTGAGAACAATGGTTCGGTAAGATTGCCAGTATTCTTACAGTAATTCTCTCTTGTTTAATCCAGATACCATTAGTGGGTGTTCTGTTTAGAGATTTATATTTTCAGCATAATTCACATATCATGTGAAGGCTCAAGGTTATTTGTTTTCAGTTTAGTATGATATACAGACTCACCCATTATGGTATAAAGTGATATGCAACCAGGCCTCTATGGTTTGTTCCCTAATTGATTGATAGATTGATTATATGCCGTCAAGGCATTGTTAACTCTTAGTGATCACATAGATAGATATTCTCCATGATGATCTGTCCCTAACCTGATCTTTCAGGTCTTCCAATGGTGTACTCATTGCCATTGTAACTGAGTCCATCCACCTTGCTCTTTTTCTCTTTCCTTCCAACTTTCCCAGCATTAGAGCCTTTTCCAGAGAGCTAAGTCTTCTCATAATGTCTCTGAAGTAGGATTATTTGAGCCTTGTCATTTGTGCCTTGAGTGAGAACTGTGAGTTGATTTTTTTCAATGATCCATTTGTTTGTTTTCTTGGCTGACAATGGTATTCTCAGGAGTCTTCTCCAACACCAAAGTTCAAAAGCATTAATACTCTTCCTATCCTGCTTCTTCAAAATCCAACTTTCACTTCCATAGAGTGTCATAGGGAATACCATGGCTTGCATGATTCTGATCTTTGTAGGTATAGACACATCACTGCATTTGAATATCTTTTCCAAGGCCTTCATAGCTGCTTTACCGAATGCTAGTCTGCGGCATATTTCTTGACTGCTTGTTCCTTTACTGTTGGTTGATCATAAAAGGCAGAAGCTCTCCACTACTGAAGCAAAAATGTGTAGCTCAGGGTTGAACTGTGGAGTGCTTGGTGTTCTCTGAGCCTTGTCGTTTTCTGGCAGATGTTTCATTACCAGGCTAGGCAACATCTTCAGTTTGCACTGAAGATGTTGCCTAGCCTGGCAATGAAATGTCTGCCAGAAAATGACAAGGCTCAGAGAACACCAAGGACTCCACAGCTCTCCACTACTTTGATATCTTTGTTGTCAGTTCTAAGGTGGTTGTTCTACCTGTTGTCATTAGTTTGGTGTTCTTTATGTTTAATTTTAGTCCCCTTTTTTCACTGTGATCTTTAACTTTTAGTCCTAGGGCTTGCAGATTTTTTGCATTTTCAGCTATCAGGATAGTGTCATGAGGATAGTGCAGATTATTGATGTTTCTTCCTCCAACTTTAAAACCACACTTGTCTTCTTCCAATCCAGCTTCCTTTAATAAATATTCAGCACATAGGCTATATCCTCCCCCCTTATTTATTCAACCTGTCGCACTCCTTTGCCAACCTGGAGCCGGTCTGTTTCCCATGTTCTATCCATACTGTGGCTTCCTGACCTGTATTTAGGTTTCTCATGAGAACAATGAGATGTTCTGGGATTCCCATTTTTCTGAGCACATTCCATAGCCTGACATAATTAACACAATTGAAGGTCTTTCTATAATCAATTAAGCACACACTGACTTCTTTTTGGTATTCTTTGGCTTTCTCAATTATCCAGTGTGCATCAGCAATAATGTCTCGTTCACTAAACCATGGTTTTCAAATTGAAGGTATGTCATACTAATGCATGCAGTATTAATTACAATGAACCTTAGAATTTAAATAATAGTACAAAGCACTCAGTGGAATTTATGTCACTGTCCAAAATATTTGGCTAGTCTTAGGAACGAATATAAACATGAAAGGATGCCTGTAACTTCTCTCCCTCTTTGAGACTCTGCTGTCCTCGTGCAGAAGATAGAATCTCTTGCTATCCTCCCCAGCTACAAGTTTGAAGCTATAAGGGATAATAGAAGTGCTGCTCGTATCTGTTTAACAACCAAGATACTCTTGATTTCTTGATGATGCGAGTCTTATCACCTTTCCTGTAGGAAACAGCTGTGTCAGTTACTAGTTTTGTTAGCTGGCTAAGCCCTCTTCCATTTTGTCTTGCTCTATAACTGCCTATATCAAAAACTCTTGCTGTTAGAAATAGGCATGTGCAGAGATTAGTTTATTGGAAGACGTACATGACGATCATCACGCTCATGACATAAGCATCCGTGAGCATATGGGAATAGAATATAGCATGCATGAAGTTGATACATGGCAAACGCTTTTGCTGTTAGTCTGGCAACACTAAGATGCCATAGTCCAATTAAGCATCGTTAAATAATAAGTACTGTGTTGTTTACAGCCCAGCTAGGTGGCAGCACTTAGCTGGATTTTGCTGATCTCAGAAAACTGAACAGGGTTAGTACTTGGAAGGGAAATCATCAAGAAGTCACAGGAACGTATACTAGACTGGGAAGTTGAAACATGATCTCAGAAGGTGGCAATGGCAAACCACATTCATCTAGCTCCAGGAAAATACCAGGGAAAATGCCCAGGAAGTCATCAAGGAGACTTCACCTTTTATTTGTGACTTTCAAACTTTTAAATGCTTAGTAAACTAAAGTGCCTATGTGCAGAGCAGCCTTTAAAATCAGATTGCTGGTGAAAGTGGCTTATTTCCCCTAGCACTATTTCTCCCAGAATAAATGAGGCAAAGCTACTTTGGCTTCAGGGGTAAGGGTAGATTGATGTATGTATTTCCTCCTCAGCATGCAGGGTAGGGCAAGTGTTAAATACTTGGATGGTGAAAACAGCTTCACTCCATTTCCAAGAGGAGAGAAGTCCCAATGCATGCATCTGTTATCTGTGAATCTGTCCTGACTACCAGGAAACACACTGAGACAATGACTTGGTCTCTAATATTTATTAGTAGTACTTAACAAGAATCCTAACAAACTGAGGAAGCGTGGGAAAACCCAGCCATATAAACCCCAAAGGTTAAGGCGGTCCCGATCTGTGTCTCTTTGAATGGCTGAACAGTTCCTCAGTGCTACGCATGCGCTTGACAGTCTGGGTGGGAGCCCCCTGCTCGCCATCCTTACTCATGACAGAATCAGATACATGCATTAATATACAAAGGTAATTTATGGACTTACATACCTTCTGGCATTCTTCTCAAATCTTCTGTATGGTGTTTGCAAGGTGATTTCTGAATGTTTAAAAACAATCATGGGAGGAATGGCTAATGAGGGCTGATCAATACAGTGGATAAACGGTCACTAGACATGGAGGACAGTGACAGTAGCTTCAGAGGGAGTTACCCTGGGCCATAGTTAATCAATAAAGAAATAAACAGCTTCCTTCAGGTGGAACTGCAGCTTTTGAGACATAGTCTTATTCTTCACTTGCAATCACTTACCATTAGGGGATGCAAGACCCGTGAAATTATATACTAGTAGAGAGTATGTTTAATAGACCTAAAAGGTTAATGTTGGTGTGTCCAGAATAAGTAAACAGTAGTGAAAATAGAATAATTTAATGAATTTTGCAAAAAAGTTTTGAAGCTAGTAATTATTGTGCAGCTCTACAGGTTCCATCCCTTTAAATTTCTCTGCTTGGGCTACAGACTCACATTTATTTCTAAGATTTTTATACTAGAAATTAACTGTTCAACTGATGTGTGAATTGTAACAAATTGTTCCACTTTAATTTTTAATTTTTAATAGTTTTATTTTAATTATTGTTAGGTGTTTTGTAGCTTGGTGGAACAAAATTAAAATATAGTAAATTAATTATTCATTTGATGAGTACAGTGAGAATTGCAATATTCCACGTGTCTCTTATGTCAAATAGGGAGAAAGGAAGTGTTAATTATCTAACCCATTCCAGACTGCTTTCAGGCCAAAAAACTGATCCACTTATTGACAAGTATTCAGTGAGAAAAAGGTGAATATAAGTACTTAATCTGAAATAACAACAAAGCATACATAAAATACAACAAAAACAATAAAAAGGCCCACAACAGCCAACATGTCTAGACCAATAAATCGATACTAATATATCAACTGGAATTAAAGCCATTGAAATAATTATTGTAAATATAGAGTAATCTGTATTTTCAGTAATTATTTAAACGGCTTTAATATTCTCCAGTTATATGACTATTTTAACAATTCTCTTTGCTTATTTTTCTTTCATTTTCACAGCTAGATTATCTTGGCATTAACCTGTTCAGAACTACATTCAGTCTGTTGGTTATGCTTTTGACTACTGATGAAGGCTAATAAGCCGAAACATGTATAGTCAGCATTATATCTGTTAGTGAGCACTGCAGTTGAAATATTTATGTCTGTTTATTGGTCTAGACATGTTGGCTGTTGTGGGTCTTTTTATTGTTTTTGTTGTATTTTATGTATGCTTTTATAATCCCATACAAAATATTAGTAAATGGCATTGTATACTGTATTTTAACTTGTGGCCTACCATATTTATATTTACTTGACCTTGTTGTTATTTCACTTTGTGTTTTTGGTTAAGTGGGTTCCCTTCTTTTTGTTCTATAACTGCTTAATCCTCATGAATCATTCAGTATCATTTCACACCCTTAATATTTGTATCTTGCTAGAATGACTTGGGAACTGGGATGTTGTTTCAGAGATCTTACTTCTTTCAGGGTTGCTTCCAGTGAGCGGTATTAATAGAGTTCTGTTCACATTCACAGGGAAGTGGGGTTGGGAAATCCTGAAGAGTTTTATACTTTTCCTCAATATGGCATTTCTGGGGCTATTCGTCTTCCTGTTCTGTCTGAATCAGGTGGAATATGGGTTGACTGCTGGTGGCTGGAGAACGTGATGAGCTGTCAGACACTAATAAATTGAGACTGGTATATATTGCAGTAACTATGCCCACTGGCTCGCAAATCAGAAGCCAACAACAAACTGTGGCTTCTTTCTTTAGTGTATTCTGAGAGTAAACCAAGTATAGTCCCCAGTTCAGACAGGAGCTACAAAAACAACTGCCTGTGATTTGCTAGTTATGCCTGCTTGCAGAAGGCACTAGCAGGCTTTATTTTGGGGGTGGGGTGGGGGGCTGGAAATGAACCATGATACCTTCTCACGTTGTGTAAATTGGCTCCAAAACCTGAGTGGATTACAGAAATTATTTTACATTAACTAAATTAATAAAAATGAAAATTGCTGTTGACCTTGTTGAAAAGGTACCGGGTTTCTAATCAAGCTTAAGCAGGCATGATACATTCTGTCACATATTATCTCACTGTTTACCTCTGCTTCCAGTTCCTTATTCTTTTTGTGTTATTCGTTCTATATTGAATTTTAGATTGTAAGCCCATCAGGGCAAGAAAGGATGTGTTCTCTGAAATAGCTCCATTTCTGCTTTTGATATCCTTATCTTTGTTCATTTGCCAAAACTCAAAATATATCAGTCACCACCACCACCACCATCTTCATCATTATCCAAAAACGTACTTCTCTCTCTTTATTTCTTATATTGCAGAGCGATGTGAAACATAAGGGTCCAATTGCTCCCCCCATAGCAGGCATGTAATGTTTATTTGGTTTTAGTTTCAGTTTGGTTAAAGTTGTTTTAGTTCTTGTATTCCTTAAAAGTATGAATCATTAATGTAGGACATTTTTATTGTCTTATGCTGAGAGTTGCATGATTGCACTGGTGTAAAAATAAAGAAATAAGCTTAAACTAAAACAGTGGCATTCATTGAAATGCACTACTGAGTGATTGCTACTGGCAAAAAGAGATTAAAAAATGATATGTGGTCAAGTAGCCTGTCGTGAGTGGCATTGCAGCATCTATCTGAAGGGACAGAATTTTGCCCAGGAATCTTAAAAAAACAAAAAAAAACAAAATATATTTATTTATCTCTGCTGTGTAGCAACCTCCCTGCCTGAGCTGCTGGAGGCCGTCTCAGGGTTGGCGGTGGAGTTCTCCAGGCTTATGGTTCTGGGGGACTTCAACCTGCCGTCCCTGAGGCGTGCCTGGGAGACAGCTTGGAATTCATGGCTACCATGGCAGCCATAGGCCTGTGTCAGACTATTCAGGACCCGACTTGAGTCAGTGGCCTCACCCCGGACTTGATTTTCTTGTCGGAGCAGTGGCAATGTGACCTGAGGGGAGAATTACAGCTATCCTATTGTCATGGTCAGATCACACCCTGGTGGCCCTGAGATTCTCCTATGCTGCCCCCCTCTGCAGGGAGGCAGGATTCATTTGACTGGTCCGGCCCCGGCAACTGATGGACCCAGTAGAGTTTCAGAGGGAGCTGAGGGTCATACCGCAGGATCTGCTGCATGGTCCAGCAGAGGCCCTGGCTGCTGCCTGGAATAGGGAAGCGGCCGGGGCCTTGGACAGGATCGCCCCTGTGCGTCCTCGCTTGTCCCATCAAACCCAACACTCCCCATGGTTTACGGAGCAGCTGAGGGTTCTGAAGAGGACTAAGAGCTGCCTAGAGCGCTGCTGGAGGAAGACAAAGACCGAACCCGACCGAACACAAGCTAGAGCCGCTATTAAGGCATACCTTGAGGTGGTAAGAGTGGCGACATTTCAGTATTTCTCCGCTCTTATTGCATATGCAGAATACCACCCAGCAACCCTGTTTAGGGTCACACAATCCCTCCTGGGGAAGGGGGGTTGGTGGCCTATCTTCAGGGCCCTGCTGAGGAGTTTTCTAAGCATCTGCAGGATAAAATCACTTGTATCCACTCTAAGTTGGACTCCAAGCGTGAGGCAGAGTCTTGGGAGATGCTGAGGGAACAGGTTTACCTTGTTATCTGAGAGCAGTTTGATCCTGTTGGGCCCGAGGAAGTGGACAGGACCCTCCAGGCTGTAAATGCCACCACCTGTCAACTAGATCCATGTCCCTCCTGGCTAGTGAAAGCTGCCAGAGAGGTGACATGTGGTTGGGTCCAGGCGATGGTTAATGCATCCTTGAGAGAGGGGGTGTTTCTGACAGCCTTTAAGGAGGTGCTGGTGCACCCCCTCCTCAAAAAGCCATCGCTGGACCCTACTGTTTTGGACAATTTTCGTCCAGTCTCCCACCTCCCCTTGCTGGGGAAGGTGGTTGAGAAGGTGTTGGCACTGCAGCTCCAGAGGGTCCTGGAGGAAATGGATTATCCGGACCCCTTTCAGTCAGGTTTCAGGCCTGAATATGGGATGGAAATGTCATTGGTCGCACTTATGGATGATCTTTGACGGGAGTGGGATGGAGGCAGTGCATCCATCCTTGCTCTTCTTGACCGCTCAGCGGCTTTTGATACAATTGACCACAGTATCCTTTATGGGTCAGCTAGGGGAGTTGGAGGTGGGCGGTGGAGTCTTGCGCTGGTTCACCTCTTTCCTCCAGGGCCAGTCCCAATTGGTGGTGATAGGGAGCGAGAGGTCCGACCCTCAGCCCCTCCTTTTTGGGGTGCCACAGGGCTCGGTACTCTCTCTGCTCCTTTTTAACATCTACATGAAACCTCTGGGTGAGATCATCATCACGGGATGAGGTATCAGTATGCTGATGATACTCAGTTATACATCTCCGTCCCGGGTGAAATAAGTGATGCTGTGACCGTCCTTTCCAGGTGCCTGGAGGCTGTGGGGGTCTGGATGGGGAACAACAGACTTCAGCTGAACCCTGGTAAGACGGAGTGGCTGTGGGTGGGGGGCTCCTCAGTATCTGGGAATTTAATATCTTTGGTTCTGGAAGGGGTTGCACTGCCACAGACAGAACTGGTGCAGAATTTGGGGGTCCTACTGGACTCACAAGTCCTGCTCAAAGAGCAGGTGACAGTCGTGGCCAGGAAGTCCTTTGCACAACTTCAGGTTGTGTGCCAGTTACGCCCTTTCCTGGACCGGGAGGCCCTTCTCACAGTCACTCATGCCCTGGTCATCTCCCATATAGACTACTGTAATGCGCTGTACATGGGGCTACCCTTGAAGAGTATCCGGAAGGTACAGCTGGTCCAAAATGCAGCCACTGGTACAATTATTGGTGCCCCTAGATCAGCACATATACAACTACTTCACAAGCTGCATTGGGTGCTGGTTTGCTTCTGGGTGCAATTTAAGATGTTAGTTATTACCTTTAAAGCCCTACATGGCATGGGACCAGGGTACCTGAGGGACCGCCTCATCCCCATTACATCCACCCGTCCCACGGAGGGCATGTTATGGACCCCGTCTGTAAGAGAGTTCCATCTGGCAGGATCCAGGAAGCACGCCTTCTCTGCAGTGGTGCCTGCCCTTTGGAACACTCTTCCCCCAGAGATAAGGCAGATTCCATCTCTTGTGGCTTTTTATAAACAACTAAAAACCTGGTTTTGCCACCTAGCTTGGGGCAGGAGGGGGAGTAATCACTCCTGGAGATGGTTAGCGCCCTAAATGGCCTTTTAGACATATGTGAGTGACTTTCCAACTATCGTCGTCATCTGGATTTCATACTATATTTATTTGAATATTATATTTGTATTTATATTTTTTATGGTATTTTAATGTTTTATCCCAGTTGTAAACCACCCAGAGTCCCCACTTAGGGGGGAGATGGGTGGTGGCAAAATTTGATAAAATAAATAAATAAATAAATTTATTTGAATGCTGGAATTATTGTTCTTTGGTTACTAATAAATGTATCGGCCTATACATTCTAAAACTGTAGGAGTTTATGAAATGTAATTAAGATTTGTCCAGAGTAAGCTAGCACTATCATAGCATTTTCTAAAGTAGGTCTAGGAAGGTGTCATTAATGCAATTTTAGTTGATTAATGAAACTGTTTTTGTGCAGGGTTATTTCAGATTTCCATCAATTTTAGTTTATATAAAATTTTATGTAATTTTACAATTACATAAAATCTATAATTTCAGTTGATGTAAAATTATAGTGCTCCCATGGAGGTTGGCATTATCGTTAGAAATGGTTATTTCATTCCTCTACTTCCCTTGTCTAAGGAGCAGATTCTGTTGCATATAATCCAGCTGTGGTTTGCACAGTGCTTTTGGAGGAGCAGCAGGAAAGGTGTCAGGCTTCACTCAGACAGATGCTTAAACTAGAAGGGTTGTGGGCAAAGATTTGAAGACACAGCTCTCAATGAGATCGTTCTATTGCAAATACTAGAAAAGTCATTAATAACAAAGTAACTATAGGACTCAAGCCGTATATTCAGCAGACCCATCATTCAAATCTTCCTCTTGTCCTTGCATCACAGTGGACTGAGTCATTTGTTTCTTACTGGGAGCAGTGGTTAATTCCCATGGATTGTTACTGTAATGGACCAGTCTGGTCTCAGGCCCTTTCTTCTGACCTTGCCCATTCAGGCCTTCAGAGAAGCATAGATCTCCATCTCTTAGACTTGAAATCTTGAAATTGCTTTTGATGGAACCTGGTTGTGTTACTATTATGGGATTAAAAATGAAGGATTGTCTCTATGTAAGCAGCCTTGAGCTGGAGGTATCCATAACAAACTCCTGTATGCTGACAGCAAAATGACAAGCCTTGTGTGATGACATTGTCAGGTAAATAAAATAGCTCTGCACTTGCAGCAAAACATCTGAGGCAAGTGTGTCAGTTGCATGGTGACATCATCATGCATGTAGCATCATTTTCTTCCTCCTCCTCTTGCCACCATATGAGCACCATGCCATGAAGGAAAGGCAGACTATAATCTAATCTATAAATTAATAAAATAAATGTCTTTTTCTATATTGAAACATGTGTTCGGGTTATAGGGAATTAGGGATTTCCTGTCTTGAATTCAATATTTATATATTTTAAATCTCTATGGTGTATTCTTCAAACATTTTAAAACTGAATTTCCTTTCAAGGCTTCCTACAGCTCCTTTCTGTTCTTCTTTCGCCACTGCACTGAGTGGTGTAAAGATTCCATCTTACAGCATACATGTGTGTCTTTTATTGCACACAAAAACTATGGATTTTTAGCTCTGGATCTAATTCTACTGTTGAGGCCAATATTGCTCTGCATGAAGATTACTAACTTGCTTATTTACTGTATTATGGTTGTTTGGGTTCCTTTTGTTCTCTTTGTTTGGAAATAACTTCTATTTTCTGAAGAAATCTGGGAATGAGTTGTTACTTTCATTTCCAGAAAGATTCACTTATCTTACTACTCTTCTTCACTCAGGTTCTGAAGTCACTTTAAAGAATTATTTCTGCCCAGCAAAGATTAAACTATATATTGGATATCCTGCACAGCTCTGTTAGATTTCTATTTCCTTTGCAAGTTCTTGTTCCTGTGTTTACTTGGAAAGTTATTTAGTGTTAATAGGAGGAAGGATTGTGACTGTTTTTGATTCTGTGTCCTCTTTCTACTCATGTACGTACTTAACTTACTGCTCTGCCTGCAGTCTTATTATTGCAGCATTTTGTCAGTAGAACTGAGAGGCTCTTATTCATGGAGCCTTGTCACTGAAATAAGAAATAAGGAAGAAGAAAGTTATTTTACCAATTTCAAATTTATACCTCACCAATGTACCTTTGCTTTGTTGCCCCTTGTAATCATTTCTAAGGTGTTGCTGCCCTTACTGTTTCCTGAGGGGTGATGGTGTAACTTCACTTAATACAGCCAGATATACTGGACTACATTCTCATCATCCTGACCACTGCAAAGTTTGTTAAAGTTGATACAAATTGTAGTCTAGGACATATAGAGGGACGAGACTGGGGAAATTTGTGTTATTAGATTGCTGTTTTGGTGTGGTGGGTTGGGATGTTAGTTTCTTTTTAACAATTCAAAAACAATTGCCAGTTTTGACTTACTGTTTTTTGTAGCTCTTGGGCGGGCCTTTAAAATGTATGTGATTATTGTGTAATGTTCATAGAATGTTACATTAATCTACTCATTATTTGCATAACGAAAGCATTGCTGTTAACTTTATTTCTAAGATCCGATTTATCGGAGGAAAATGAAAACTTTACAGAGGAGATGTGGGGAATAAGAGGAGAGCCACTTGGGGCTTCATCGTCTCACAATCAGGTACAGGGAAGAAAGGCTGGCCCACTTGAATGAAGAACTCAACTGTGGACAAAGTTGGGGATGTGAGAAGATGATTATGAGATTTGCTTGGCTATGCCTAGGGAAGAGATGAGCCGTACCTTTTCCTGTTGTTGCTTCCAGAATTCATCCTGGGGAGCAGAGTGATGAATTGGACAGCAGCTTTCCTTTGCCTTCTTACTTAAATAATTATTTAGTCTATAAATTAATAAAATACATGTCTTTCTCTATATTGAGACATGTGTTCGGGTTATAGGGAACTAGGGATTTGCTGTCTGGAATTCAGTATTTATATTTTAAAATCTCTATGGTATATCCCTCAAACATTTTATAACTGAATTTCCTTTCTAGGTTTATTAAAGCTTCTTTCTGTCCTTCTTTCACCACTGCGGTGAGTGATGTGAAGAGCTCTTGGACCATAATCTTTGCCCACTAATCTGCAATTATTTGTTGTTAAAATAGACAGTTAGATATAAAAGATACATGCTTGATTGATGTGAGTCAAGAAATTTTCTTTGTTCTTCTTGGATATTTGAAATACTGAAGTATTTTAGTATTTATTTAAAATTTTATTTATTTAAAATTATGGATATGTTGGAGTTAAGAGTGCATATTTAAATGTGAACTCGACTTAGCTGATAAGCTCTTTCGCTGCTGAATGCCTAAGTATGTGAATTCTCATTATTTGTGTGGGAGGATTCAAGTTACTCACTACATTTATTTTGTGCTTAAAAGCTAGTACAAGCCTCAGAGGCAATATTTCAAACTGTAGGTAGAAAAACATAGAAAACTGTGGAGCTCAAATGTAACGTATTTATAGTTAACCAGTGTGTCCAAAATATGTTTGTAAGGTATTCTGATGTTTTCCCCCGGCCTTAAAGGAAAGGAGTATAAACATTTCCTCTTATCCTACCACTAAATTATGTGTCTTCCTCCTCCTGTTCCTTGGAAGAAGAGGACCTCCATCCATTAGAGACAATAAGCAGCAACTTTGGAGGCTGAGCCATTTTCACATTTTAACTTCTCTTTCCATCTTATCCAATTCTACACCAAAATGCCTTTTTTTGAAATACAAGAAACAAAATAATTGTTTTTTTTCGCATTTGCAACACAGAGCTTTTGTCCTTCAACTTATATGTATCTTATCTCTAGATTGTCCGTAAAGAGGAGAAATGGGAATTGCCTGCTCCCCAACTTATACCTTCATCTCCAGTGAGTATCTTCATTTGCTCTTCAAATAGTATACCTCTCTTTTTCCCCATCTCTTTTTTCCTAGTCTTCAAATAATTAAGCTCATATTAGCTATTCCAGTAGATGGAACCAGGCTCATGCCTTATTAGTGAAGTGGTGATGTATTTCATTTGGAGCTGAGATTTGGGTTAGTGCCTCCTGTGCCTCGTTCACTTTAGTTGCAACCTTCTAATCTTTCAAAAGACTTCCTGTGTCAAAGCACTGTTTTGTGATTTGACTGGGAAATGAAAAACAAACAGAGAAAGAATTCTGTAATAGTTGCTGAATGAATCTTCATATATAAGACGTTGTAATGCAATCACCTGAAAGGCTCGACACCATTTTGGCATCCAGCAAAATATGAAACATGAACTGAAGGCATTGTCGAATTCTGTGAGAAATCATAATGTTCCCAGAAGTCCATGTACTGTAAATTGGTCCCACGTCCCCTTACATATAACACCTGCTTGAGCTTCTGCCTGTTGAGATCTCCTTTACTTTCCCTCCAGTCAAGTCACATTCTGAGCCCTCACTAAACAACTTGGGAGTCTTGATTCGATTAGGGAATTTAAAGACAAAGTACAATAAACTGTTGTGAGTTTAAAAATTGAATAGAAATATACAAAACCTAATATTCTACCCACCGGTTTTCACCATGTACACAATATACATTTATCAATTTCTACTGGACTCCCACAATGCTAAGGGCTCCAGAAAAACTCTCTGGATTATCATTATATCACAGAGCCCTCCTGTGTAAGAAATATATAAGGTCTGACATGCATTCTGTAAAATGAAATGTGAAATGGAATATAACTGCCTTCTGATAGAAATTTGGTAATTTAGCAAGAGGTCTTAATATTTGGTGGAGCAAAAGATTATATCAGACTTACTAGTGCCATACATATTGACATATGATGTAAGGCCCTTTCCTGGTACAGATTGTGTTAATCAATTAATGAGCTTTGCAGTTAAAGAAGCAATTACATTCCGCTAGAAATCTGCAAGTGCTGTCTTCATTCTGGATTGTTCTGAGCTTATTTAGTCAGAAGCATTTGACTAGGCTTATATATTTTAAGGAGGCTGAAAAAGAATGCTCAGATTTTTTGAAAAGGACTTTATGTCAAAACAAAATTCATGAAAATGTTTATGCATATTCATTGTTTTCACTTGTATAGTGTCTTTTTATGTGTATTATGTTTTAATGTACAGTTCGATTTGATTTTCATTCTTTCATAGTAATTTTTTTTTAAAGTCAGTCTGATATATGTCGTCTGAAAGGTGTATGAAGAAAAATGAGGAATATATTTCTATTAAAATGGAACTCTACAAATTAGCCATTCTTGCAAGAGGACCTATCAGATTATTTTCTTATTATAGTTTGCTAATAACATTCCAAAGTCTGGCTAGGCATAATATAAAAACCACTCCAGACATGATATCTAGTTTTGATTAGGAGGAAAGACTTTTGCTTAAAGTCATAAAAATAGTATTCTTTCATTTCATTTCTTTAGATGGGATTTATATAGTTATTTTAGCAAAAATTACTTTGTAAAAAGTTTCATTAAACTTTCACAGTATGTAATAGATCTCATTATTGAGACCCAAACATGACACACTGGAGGCTAACAAAAGTAGAATTGGCTAACATACAATTCCTTTGACATTTACTGGACTTTATAATGTCAAATATTTGCTAAAACTTATACTCTGCAGTATAAATTTGAAATGATTTCTTTGAACTTTGGTTCGTATTTTAGTTATTTTTAGTTAATAACTACGTAAGTCAGATAATAAAAATAAAATAAAAAATCTAGCTACAATCATACAACTGGAAGGGATTACAGAGCTCATCTGAGAGCCAGTTTGGTGTAGCGGTTAAGGCATCAGGCTAGAAACCAGGAGACCGTGAGTTCTAGTCCTGCCTTAGGCACAAAGCTGGCTGGGTGTAATGGTTGCCTACTCCAATATACTCAGTCTCACAAGCCCGAGCTTTAAGATAACTGATTTATTAAAGGAATAGTGTGCAGATACAGACAAAGCTGAGAATAAACCAAAAGCGCGCAAAATACAAATCAAATACTGTTGCTTCAGTCCAACTCCGCCCCGTGCCTCATCGTAGCAACCACCCCATCCCAGATGTCAACCATCGTCATACACCGGCCTGGGAAAGTAACCTTGAATAGAGTCACCAACCCAAACATGCATTCCAGAGATTACAGCCTCGCAGGGCTGGAAATTTCCAACAGGGAAACACAGATCAGAAGAGTGACATGTGAAACGTTACGATGTATACAGGACATTGAAACGGAGAACATGACATACTGCCCCCCTAAAAAAAATTACGGAGCAGGTTTGGAGGGATAGGCAGCGTGAAATTTAGCGACGAGGTTCGGGGAACGCACATCGGGAGCGGCGACCTACTCCGGGTGTGGGAAATGCTTCCATCGGATGAGATATTGTAAAGTAGAGCGTTTGCGACGAGAATCAAGAATGTCCTTAACTTCAAAGTGTTGCTGAGTGTCAATAAAGAATTGAAACAGGGAAAGTTCAGTAAAAGTGTCCGCACCCCGGGATTCCCAAGCCGCCCTAAGTCGAAAAGTTGGGGGGAGGAGAAAGAACGCCGTTTTGCGAAAGGCCAGTGCTTGCGATGTGGGAAAGAAGGGCATCGTGCAGCGGCGTGCCCAAGAAAGAGATCCGAGGACCTTGGACCAGTCCCTCTCTCTCAGCCCTAGGAAGGAGGAAATAGCAAACCACTTCTGAAAAACCTTGCCAAGAAAACTGCAGGGACTTGTCCAGGTAGTCTACAAGAATTGGATATGACTGAACAGATTAAAAAAAAAAATACAGAGTTCATCAAGTCTAACCTTTGCTCAGTGCAATATCTGCTAAAGTGTTTTCAGAGAGATGGCTATCCAGCCCCTGTTGGAAGATTTCCAGTGAAAGACAACATGCCACTTTATGAGGCAATATATTTTACTGGATGACAGCTCATACCATCAGAAAATTTCTCCTAATATCTAACCTGAATCTACTTTTCTGTAGCTCAACCGATTGATTCTGACCCTATCCTCTGGACCAAGAGAAAACAAGACCCCTCTTCCTTTTGTTATCTCTCTGCTATTATTTCAGTTGTCTTCTACTAGTGAAACAAAACTTATGGTCATGCCTTCCAGTCTGCACACCATCTTGGTAGTCCTCCTCTAAACTCACTGCAGTTTAAAAAGGACATTGAAAACCTGTAATGCCTGGAATTGAACACAGTATTCCAAGCTGAATTTGACCAAGGCAGAATACAATGGGATAATTATTTCTTGTGATCAGGACTCATACTCAGGTGTTTTTTTTTTAATCTGTTCAATCATGTCCGATTCTTGGAGACTCCCTGGACAAGTCCCTGCAGTTTTCTGGGCAAGGTTTTTCAGAAGTGGTTTGCTATTGCCTCTTTCCTAGG
Source organism: Candoia aspera (assembly GCF_035149785.1). NCBI lineage: Eukaryota > Metazoa > Chordata > Lepidosauria > Squamata > Candoiidae > Candoia > Candoia aspera. The sequence goes on along the minus strand of NC_086153.1, from coordinate 60,484,334 downwards.
GCTGAGAGAAGGTGATTGGCCCAAGGTTACCCAGCTGGCTTTGTGCCTAAGGTGGGACTAGAACTCAGAGTCTCCCCCTTTCTAGCCTGATGCCTTAACCACTACACCAGAATGGCTCTCACATACTCATGTTAATAGATCCCAAAATAGCAGGTGCATCACACTCTTGGCTCATCCTCAACTTGCAATCTACTAGAGTATCCAGTTCCTTTTCATATCCACAACTGCCAAGCCAGGTCTCCACCTTGACATTTCTCTCTGTTAAAATCATCCTGTACAGTTTGGCCCTTTATTCAAGACTGTTTAGATGTTTTTGAATCTTTTCTTCTGGTTCTAAAGCAATAACCATTCCTCCTAACTTTGTGTCATCTGTAATGCTTCTTTGGTGATTTGCCCTTCTTGACATTTCCCCTTTTTCTTTTCACCATATTAGAGAGCTCTGTGGGTGTGCACAGTCATCTCCTTAGATGCCATTCATTTTCCATTTTTAGTGGAGGTAGCTCATGATTGTGCCTTGAGTATCTTGTTTTGCAGGCTATTCCATCCTTCCTGGACATGTTTCTCTTTCAGGTTTTCAAGCTATTGGACCTGACTTCTGCCTGAATTCAGATTACATTAGTAAAATCTTGTAAATGAACATGTCTCAGAAGTCCCCCATAAAATTGCAGTGGTAGAATTTTGAATGGGACTAGTAACCATATTAAACAGTTCTGAGCTGCGTGTTCAGTGAGATTTAATTTAATGACTGAAGTTTCTGTGTCTCAACCTATGTATGTCATATGTTGTATCTAGGTAGCATTATATTTTTTAGAAGCCATTACTGCCGCTCTCTGCTTGGTTTATCTTTAATTATGTCTCTTATACCACTATAGAACAGTTATTTTGAAGCTGGTGTTTGCTTCAGCTAATGTAAGCCTTTAAAACCATTTCCATCCAGTAGTGAATAAATTTTATTTTAGTAGGATACTTGGCTGTATCATTATTCATACAGCTCTTTGTATGGATAAAAGGATCATGCTCCAAAATGTTTCAGTAGTTATATCCAAATCAGGTTGAATGTAACATTATTACCCTTTATTTGTAAAAAAATCTTAAATACGCCCACAAATTATTCAAGCTAAATCTGCTTGTGCTGAATTTTAATTCCTAAATTGGATCCTTGGATGAAGTCCAGGTTTCAGCAAGAACTATGCTGCCAAGGATTAGAATCACAGTAGGGAGCTTTGCCTTGACAAGATAAAGACAGTAATTATTATTAAAAACTACACAAATAAAGGCAGTTAATAAATGTGCATGTTGTGTAACAAGCACATTGGTTGCATTTCCTTTTATGATTCCCTGAGAGCATCTTTGTGATTGATCATAATGGTTTATAATGACATCAGCTTGTTTGTTATACAAGGGCAGTCCCGCCCTCCCCCCAACGTCTTCTCCATTTGAAGGCTGGACAGTGGTGGCTTTTCAATTGCTTCTTTTTTCAGTGCTGACTTATGTGCAAACTAATATAGAAATGCACAGCAGAAAATGTGCATTTCACTTTTCCACATTCACACTTTTCTACAGTAACACTAACTTCTGTGGAGTACAGCGGTCCTGGTTTCAGTGCTTAATTAGTCATATTGGGAGGTACAAAGAGGTAGGAGATGTACCTTTCCAATGTACAAGATATGTGGATTCCAGTTTTTGTAGAAAAAATATAAAAATAGGTTTCTGGAATATAAAAGGAAGCACCATAAAACTATCAGTGTTGTTCAGCATCTGCTCAAGTAAACTGCTGTAAGTAGTGCTTCTAAATTAAAGACATACAGAATCTATCTGCAGTCAGTCATGAAATCTTACACACAGTTAAGTGTAGAGTAGTCCTTATAGGACACAACAGGACTCTTGGGAGTAAATGCAAATAGGACAAACCTGTGTAGAGTTGAATTTCAGAGTAGTTGAAAAGGATTCAAATGTTAACATTTTTGGTAAACAAAAGATGGATACCATTTATTAAAACATTTACCCTGTCTTTCATTCATGTAGATCTTCATTCATCTAATAATAAGTTGTAAGCGGGTGGTAAGCATATGCAACAAGTAGAAACAGTGGGCCAGTTGACAGAATCCAAAAACTGGAGAAGCCCAACTAGAACAGACAGTGAATTGTTGCTCAGTTATGACACACAGTATACTGTACTTAAATATGTGATCTGAGGACAGATGGAGTTAATCTAGCATTTTGAAGAAAATAATTTAGAAGTCCCTAAATAAGTGCTAACAAGTATTGCTTAACTAACCATAACTACATTCTTGCAACTGTTAAGTATATTCTTAACAAATAGTAAGTCAGCGTGCACTTCAAAAATATTCAGAACCTTTGGACCTCACTCAATGTAGCCCCCTCTCTGCTATTTATTTATCACATCAAAACACATCGTATTACTTGTACATTGCCCACTTCACCATACTCTGGAAAGCTCACAAGAATAACACTTCAGTTAAACACCTAACAATGAAAACATCTTCAGGGCTAACAGAAGATGATCTTGCTTCCAAAATGCCATTAAGAAGGGAACCATTCTCATTTCATTAGAAAATTCCATAGGATTGGCACAGTTTTCCTCTGTGTTGTTATCCCCCAGAGACAGGGAATCACCAGTAGTCCTTTATGAATAATATGCATAGGATGGGAAAATTTCAGTGGAAACCCAGGTGGGCTGAATTTTAAGGAAGTATGCTAAGTATTTTATAGAAAAATTAAAATACGAAGTTTGTGTTCATATATACTGTATGTATATATTCAGACAAAAATGTATGACACATGTAACTTTTTCATTAAAAATTGTGGAAATTATATTCCAAGAAATGCCTTGTTTTTTCCCACTCCTACTTTTCTGCCAGAAATAAAGCATGGATATGCAAAATCAAGTTAACTTTCCTCCCCAAATTCATGCAGTCAGGATAAAACTACAAGAGCTATTAATCCTCTGCTTGGGGATATAGACTTGTATCAACAACTCTGGTCAGGAGACATTTCAGCAATTTAGTGGTAAATTCTGCACAATTAGGTTTCTGCTGATGGTTTTATGACTTTTTCTTTAGCATCCAGCCTGGACTGCCCCGTGTGCAAGGAAGATGGTTTAGATGGGTCATTAGTTATTTAAAGGATTATAAATTTTAAAGTTCATAATTCAGTTTTATAGAATTTTGTTTTAGAAGGCATGTAATGAAGAGGCAGAAAAATGTACCAAAATGTTATCATTTGTAATGCTAGTTAAAAAAAAAAGCAGTCTAATTCATTTCTTCTAAAATATTGTTCCCACTTTCACATACTCTCAAATAGCTACTCATTCTTTGTACTGCAAAATACTTAGTAAAAATGAGAAGTAGAAAATAACTCTTTCTCCCTGTATGAATCACTCAGGTGATGCCAGTTTGGAAGCCTTATGAAAATATCCTTTGTACAGAAGTGTCCATTTAAAGGCATTGTTATTTTTAGCTTTGTTTTGGCTTCCATTATCAAAAGCCACCCTGGTTTATAAGTATGCTTTAGAATGCCCCTTTGAAGCCCAAGATCCGAATGCTACGAATAAGTGAGCATCTCTCTGCCCCAAAGACTTTATCTGTGCTATGTTCATTAACAGAGTAAAGAAAAGTCCATTAAGCCTTGAAAGCAAGAAAACTCTGCTGTCTCTGAGCTTATCTGATCAGCTGTAAGGAGGGTTCTCCACTGAAATAAAGCTAAAAACTTAAGCAGTATTTATTTTTATATAAGATATATCTTGAAATTGCTTTTGATGGAGGCTGTGTTTTGATGGAACCTGGTAGAGTTGCTGCTGTGGGGTCCCCCGTGTGGGGGGGGAGATGGGCGGTGATAAAAATTTGATAAATAAATAAATAAAAATAAATTTTAAAAAATGAAGGATGGTCTCCATGTAAGCAGCCTTGAGCTGGAGGCATTCATAACATACCACACTGACAGCTAAATGATGTGCCTTGTGTGATTACATCATCAGGTAAATAATGCAGTTGCATACCTGCAGCAAAACATCTGGCAGAAGTATGTAAGTTGTGAAACTATAGAAAGGCCTTTGTTATGCAACTATAAGAAAGTTAGGGTTAGAAATAAATATATTGTGTGTAATTATTATTATTATTATTATTATTATTATTATTATTATTATTATAGATGTTTAAGGAGGAAGATAAAAACTAATACAAACTAATATAAAGTAAAAAAAAAGTAATCAAAGAGGAAGGTAAAAGTGCAAGAAAAAAAGGTAAAAGAAAAATAGAAAAGAAAGAAAAAATACTAAATGGTAGATTCCGATTTTCTTTACAGCAGTTATACGTACAATTATAAAATTACCTCTCACTCTATAGTTACAACTTAACTCTCTTCTTTCTATAATATATCCTATCTAATCATTAGAACCATAAATCATAAGTTCATTTTTTTCTGTTTTACACAAAAAGTCCATAAGGGGTTTCCAGTCAATTTAGCCATCTCTGCAAGTTCCATCATCTTCACCAACCATTCCTCCATTGTAGGTAGTGTTGAATCTTTCCATCATTTTGCATAGAATAATCTCATTGCAGTTATGTACAAAAACAAAATTCCATGACTCTTTTTCCAACTGTTTGTCCATCAATCCTGAAAGAAAGACCTCTGGTCTCAATTGTATATTAATCTTTAAAATCCTCTGAATCTGTGTATTTGAATCCAGAATTTTTTAGCCTTTTTACACATCCACCAAATATGATAAAATGTCCCTTCTTGTGCTTCACATTTCCAACATTAATTTGAAATGCCTTTATACATTCTCTGGTGACATATACCAACGGTACATCATTTTATAAAAATTCTCTTTAAGATTATAACATAGTGTAAATTTCAGTCCTTTCAACCACACATTTTCCCATTGTTCCATCTGTATATTATGACCAAAATTTTTAGCCCACTTTATTATACATTCTTTCACTTCTTCTTCTTCTGTTCTGAAATTCAATAAAAGTTTATACATTTCAGCAATTACATGTTCATCATTTGTACACAATTCTATTTCAAATTCAGTCTTACAATGTCCAAAACCATAAATTCTTTTGCCTACTTTAAATCTTTCTAATAATTGTAAATAAAAGAACCAGTGACAACTATATCCCTCTTCTACAAGTTCTTCTCTTGATTTTATTTTGTATTGTCTTTGACACAATTATTATATCTCACAATAGGTTAGCCATTTATGTTTGCCTATTATCTCCCATCTATAAAATGCTTCTTGTGCTGAGAGCCCCAAAGATGTTTTCAGGCACAACCTGGATTTATATCTATTCCATATTCTCAATATGGCATGTCTAGTATAATGATTTTTAAAATCCACATTAACCTTAATGTTGTCATACCAAAAGTATCCATGTCACCCAAATTTCAGGTCATGTCCTTCCAACTCCAAGAGCCTTCTATTTCTTAGTAGCACCCACTCTTTCATCCAAACCAAACAGCAAGTTGCAAAATACAATTTCAAATCAGGTATACCCAGTCCTCCTTTTCCCTCTGCATCTTGTAAAACCTTATAGTTAACTTGTGGTTTTTTCCTCTGCCACACAAATTTAGATATATTCTTCCGCCACTGTTTAATGGTGCATCAGTTGTCAAAACAGGCATTGTGTGAAACAAAAACATCAGGCAAGACATTTTTATCACAGAAATTCTCCCCAGCACTGACAGTTGTAGTTTCTCCCATCTTAACATATATTTTTTAACTTCATTCCATGTCTTAACATAGTTATTTTGAAATAACATACAGTTCATATTTGTCTGGTGATACCCAGATATTTTACCTTCTTCTCAGTCTTAAAACCCATTTTATTCATCAATTCTGTTTGATCTTCTATTTTTATATTTTTGTTAACATCTTTGTCTTCTGTTTATTAAACCTGAAACCTGCTAATGCACCAAATTCTTTTCATTTGCTCAATAATATTTCAGTTCCCTTTAAGGGATCTTCTAAAACCAACACCAAGTCATCTGCTTATAAGTTTCGTTTTTAACCTTTGCTCCCATAATCCTCTCCTCTTGTCTTATATCTCAGTTCAGTATTTCAAAAACCAAGCTAATCAAGAGAAGAGACAGTGGGCATCCTTGTCTTGTTCCTTTTTGTATCTTACAGGGTTTTGATAGATCTCCACTAACAATTCTTTGTGGTTTCTGTGTAGTGTAAATTGATCTTACCCATTTATAAAGGTTTTTTTTCTATTTTTTCTTCCTGTGCCATTAACACTTTCATCTCAAGTGGCCTTCCATAGTTACAATCAGCGTCACAGTCAACATCTCCATAGTTACAGTCAGCATCACAGTCTGGCTCATATTACCTTTATCTTTTGTTTTGTCAAATCCACCAATTGTCTGCACTCTTTAATAGTAAACAAAAAGCATTCCCACGAGGGTCTGGTTTGTCTGTTTTAATTCCAATTCATTCAAAAGCACTTTCACCAAAAATAATCTTTCAAAATCACTATCCCCTTTATCTGTTTTAAACTTTCTTATGTTGACTCCTTGTTAAGCTTTTTGCCAAATATTTTTAAGTCTTTAAAACCTTCTTTATTTCTTTGTAATCCAGAAAGAATAATAACTCACCAAATGGAATTTTTATCCTGCCGCTCAGAAAATCTCTGTAGCTGTAAATTAGTTACATCTGAAAGTGATTAAGAAGTGAGGCTCATGTGAAACATATGCCCATAAAGGATGTATTGCAGCTGTGAGTTTGGTTGAATTCCTCAACTCACAAATAGACCACAAAAACCTCAGTTCCTGCAGTCTACTCATGAGGAGTAGCTGTCTGGAGCACAAGTGGGAGATTTCACAATCTCTCCTTTTTAGGGAAAAACATCGCCAGCCAGAATTCGCTGTCTGTCTGCCAATCTCCACTGCAGTGCTGTCCCCACTCCTTCAGGGACATCTAGTTCTCCATGAATCCTCATCGGAAGCTGAAGGAAGATAGGGTTAGAACTTACCTACCTGAAAAATTCTTGCAGAGCAGGAACTGCACTGAGTTTGGACAAACAAGATGTGGAATCATCTCATAAACATTTGGCCTTCATAGAATGTACTAGAAAAGTCCATCTGAAAGTTTGTTGTTGTCCTTTTTGTCTTCTATGTACAGAAACCTGCCTTCACCCTTTCAGTAACCATATAATCCTTTATTTTGCCTTTCTTTCATTTTTATTCTTCTAACCCAATGGATTATTGGCCAGGTTTAGGCCAGGGGATTGGGGAAGGCCTGTAAAAAAAATTCCAGGAGAAAGTTCCCCGGTGTATCTGTCGTGCTCTCATTGTCATGGGGGGTCATTTTGATTTTCTCCTTTCCTTCAAAATTAAAATATAATCCCATTAATCTAGGGATATTTTCAGAGGAGTTATTGGTTTCACTGCCACCCCACCCCCTTCCCTTATTTGGAAATTCTTTTGCTTTTCTGTCTTTCTGTCTTTAATTAGTTAATTAAGTTTATAAGGCCACCCAACTCTATTATGATGTATTTGTTGGAAATAAATCTGAGATGGGAAGATCTAGAACAGCACAGCTATTTTTAAATGTTTAAACAAGGAAACAAATTCACTTTTATTAAATACCTCCATCCTTTTCTCTATTTTTAGTAAACATTCTACCAAAATATACAAATACATCTACTTGATCTAACTTTCACTATTTACGTATAATTTCTAAACTTATTTTTTTCTGTCAAATACAAATAGTTTGGTCTTTGATACATTAATTTTCAATCTATACTCCTTGTTTTTAATCCATACTCCTTGTTTCATCATACTTTTGCTGAAAATCATTTGGATTCTTAGCTAATCACATCATATCATATGCATATCAAAGAACATACATATTTATGTCCCCAACCAACATGCAGGTAGCATTACCATGAGCTTTCTTTTTTTCTCTCTTTTTTTTAATAGAACTTTATTATTTTTTTCAAAGTATAATTAAGATACAAAAAAGGAAGTATAGAATAGATAGAAAACAGAACTGAAGAAAAAAGAAAAAAACTATAAAAGTGTCAATAGAGATAACAGAAACGCAAAGTGACTTCTGACTTTCTCCAATACAGATATAGATAAATTTACAAATCTAGTCTCTTACCATTAATTAAACTATAATAACATTATTTCTATTAAAACAAACCATTTAATCACTAAAACCCAAAGTCAAAACTTCATTTTTTTCTATTACAAGCAAGTACTCTAAAAGTGGTTGCCAAGTAGATATAAACCCAGAAACAGAGTGTTCTCTTATTAGTACTGTCAATTTAGCCATTTGAGCCAAATCCATTAATTTAACAATCCAATCATCAACCGTAGGTATTTGTGGATCTTTCCATCATTGTGCATATAAAAGTCTTGTATTACCATGAGCTTTCCATATACTTTTGCTTATAAATACAGTAAACAGTGGAAGAGACATCCTCTAATTCTGCTCATTGTTAAACCATTTGCTAAGCACTGCATTTATTTCCAACACATGCTTCAACACATTCCATCATATAGAGCTCTTATCACACTCAACAATGAACCTTCAGTTAGCATCTCTATTGTGAGTTGTTGTCAAACATTATCTAGCAATTTTGTAATTTTGAAAGGATAGTCTGTTCATTAAAGAAGATTGAAGCCCCTACATATTGGAGTCAGTGTGTAATTATAATAAATCATGTCAGTTGCCAACAAAGCATAATGCATGAAGGAACAAGTCATGAATAGTTATTTTGGAAGTGACTAGTAATAGGCAAAGTTAAGGATTATTGTTAGTATCATCTTCTTGCTTTATAGTTAGAAAGGCATAGTTACACAGAGGGAATTTTACTATAACGAAGTTTAGTCAAGTACAGTATTTCGTTGAATATTAATTACTGATTTGTCTCTGGTTTCTGCATTATGCACTAGTTCATAATCTCCAGATGTGAATTTGAGGAGATAACTACATGATAAATAGTTGCTTACCATACTTTAATATTATGGGAAAATAATATCTGAACAATTGGATTTAACTGACACATTTTCTTCCTTTTCAGAAATCATATTCTTCATTTCCTTCCATAAAGCAGAAGTGGGAAGAATATCGGCTTCAGTGTTTAAAGTATCTCCAAGAAACACCCCCTCTTGTGACAGGTAGGGCTTCTCAAAACAAATGGCAGCCATAAATATAGCTCAACTGTATATTGCTTCCTTTTTTTGTCAGAAAAAGTCTTTTCCTGTTCTTTCCTTTCTTCCCAGTTCAGCAACTGTGTCTTGGTCTGCAACATCTTGGTGGAAAGAAAGCATTCACTAAGATCTAAAACTGGATCCACATGATTATCCTGACAAAGAATTGAGTTAGGTGATTTTGTCAGGGGGACAGTCAAAAGAAAGAGCATTTGGCATCAACTTCACTCATCCATATGTGTGCAAGATAAAGATATGTGGTTCTCTATAGACCTGTGTTTTATTTTTTTTTCCCTATGCCATATATTCTTAGATCCTTGGTACTTGCGTAAAGAACAGTGGTCCTTCTTTATCTTACCTTGTATATTTTGCTGAGCTATTCTTCCCTAGATTGTCTTGTTCTCTGTAACAGAGAGGAAACAATAATGCTGATTGTTGATTTAAATATTAAATTTGAAAGAATAGGCCATTCTTTTGTATCCATAAAGTGCTTTCAAGGTACCTTATAATAAAAAAATAAATAAATAAGCATATCAAGTAAGGTATCAAACAACATAGTTGCAAAAATTAATTTTGGTTAAAAATAATTGTTAGAATAAATTTCAGTTAATTTTTTGTATTTTGTTGTATTATGATACTCTTATTGTGAACTGTCCAGAGTTGGCAGGGGTCAGGTGGCATTAAAACTGAAAAATTAAATAATAAAACATTTTAAACAGTTCCGTAAAACTCTAAGAGAATAGGCACCGGTAAGTTCTGTTTCAAAAAATTAACTATATTATTGGTAAAAGGAGGTGGAAGAGCTCAGTTATAACAGGAAAGATGGGGCTAGGAGTTGACTGTGGAACAGATCATGAATTGTTCATGTCCAAGTTCCAAGTTAAGCTTAAAGGGAGGAAAAAAGCCAACCAGTTTCCATGATATGAACTTGACCATATGCCCACCATTTTCAAGTAGAACATCAGCAATCACTTTGAAGTTCTAAAACTCATTGATGGGAACCAGAGGAACTGTGGAATGAAGTTAAATGAGTCATTAAGGATGAATGTGAAAAGAGATTGCCAGAGATGGAGAAACAGAAGAAAACAAACTGGATATTGGAACATACAGTGGAAATTGCCAAAAAGAGAAGCCAAAGCAAGAAATACGAAGATCTCAGGACAGAAGTTTATTTATTTATTTATTTATCGAATTGATCACCACCCATTTCCTCTAAATGGAGTGACTCTGGGCAGTTTACAGCATAAAACAATAACTTTTGTTGTTTATTCATTTAGTCGCTTCCAACCCTTCGTGACTTCATGGACCAGCCCATGCCAGAGCTTCCTGTCGGTCATCAACACCCCCAGCTCCCCCAGGGATGAGTCCATCACCTCTAGAATATCATCCATCCATCTTGCCCTTGGTCAGCCCCTCTTCCTTTTGCCCTCCACTCTCCCTAGCATCAGCATCTTCTCCAGGGTGTCCTGTCTTCTCATTATGTGGCCAGAGTATTTCAGTTTTGCCTTTAATACCATTCCCTCAAGTGAGCAGTCTGGCTTTATTTCCTGGAGTATGGATTGGTTTGATCTTCTTGCAGTCCAAGGCACTCTCAGAATTTTCCTCCAACACCACAGTTCAAAAGCATCGATCTTTCTTCGCTCAGCCTTCCTTATGGTCCAGCTCTCGCAGCCATATGTTACTACGGGGAACACCGTTGCTTTAACTATGCGGACCTTTGTTGTCAGTGTGATGTCTCTGCTCTTAACTATTTTATCGAGATTGGTCATTGCTCTTCTCCCAAGGATTAAGCGTCTTCTGATTTCCTGACTGCAGTCAGCATCTGCAGTAATCTTCGCAACTAGAAATACAAAGTCTTTCACTGCTTCTACATTTTCTCCCTCTATTTGCCAGTTATCAATCAAGCTGGTTGCCATAATCTTGGTTTTTTTGAGGTTGAGCTGCAAGCCAGCTTTTGCACTTTCTTCTTTCACCTTCATCATAAGGCTCCTCAGTTCCTCTTTGCTTTCAGCCATCAAAGTGGTATCATCTGCATATCTGAGATTGTTAATGTTTCTTCCAGCGATTTTAACTCCAGCCATTCCTCAAGCCCAGCATGTCGCATGATGTGTTCTGCGTACAAGTTGAATAGGTAGGGTGAGAGTATACAGCCCTGCCGTACTCCTTTCCCAATCTTAAACCAGTCCGTTGTTCCATGGTCTGTTCTTACTGTTGCTACTTGGTTGTTATACAGATTCTTCAGGAGGCATACAAGATGACTTGGTATCCCCATACCACTAAGAACTTGCCACAGTTTGTTCTGGTCCACACAGTCAAAGGCTTTAGAATAGTCAATAAAACAGAAATAGTTGTTTTTCTGAAACTCTGGAATTTTGCATTTAATTGGGCATATCTCCCCCTATCACTGTTGCCTTTTGCTTTCCTTCTTTCTTGGGCTACTTCTAGTGTCTCAGCAGACAGCCATTTTGCCTTCTTGGTTTTCTCTTTCTTTGGGATGTATTTTGTTGCCGCCTCCTGAACAATGTTGCGAACTTCTGTCCAGAGTTCTTCCGGGACCCTATCTACTAAGTCCAGTCCTTAAATCAATTCTTCCTTAAGAAGAATTGTCCTAAGTCCTTAAATCAATTCTTCACCTCCACTGCATATTCCTTAGGAATATTAGTGAGCTCATATCTAGCTGATCTGTGGGTCTTCCCTAATCTCTTTAGTCTGATCCTAAATTGTGCAATAAGAAGTTCGTGATCTGAACTACAGTCAGCTCCAGGTCTTGTTTTACCGACTGTATAGATGTCCGCCACCTTTGGCTGCAAAGGATGTAGTCAATCTGATTTCGGTGTTGTCCATCTGGTGAAGTCCATGTATAAAGCCGTCTCTTAGGTTGTTGGAAGAGAGTGTTTGTTATGCAGAGTGAGTTGTCTTGGCAAAATTCTATCAGCCTATGTCCTGCTTCGTTTTGTTCTCCCAGGCCATGCTTACCTGTAATTCCAGGTGTCATTTGACTGCCCACCTTAGCATTCCAGTCTCCTGTGATGAAAATAACATCTCTTTTAGGCGTGTTGTCCAGTAGGTACTGCAGATCCTCATAGAACTGCTCTACTTCAGCTTCTTCAGCATCTGTGGTTGGGGCGTATATTTGGATCACTGTGATGTTAGATGGCTTGCCCTGAATTCGAATTGAGATCATTCTGTCGTTTTTGGGATTGTATCCAAGCACTGCTTTAGCCATTTTACTATTACTTATGAAGGCTACTCCATTTCTTCTGTGGTCCTCTTGTCCACAGTAGAAGATCTGGTTGTCATTTGATGTGAAGTGGCCCATTCCAGTCCATTTCAGTTCACTGACACCCAAAATGTCTATCTTTAATCTTGACATCTCACCAATAACCACATCCAATTTGCCCTGGCTCATAGATTGTACATTCCAGGTTCCAATGGTGTGTTGATCCTTAGAACATCGGATTCGCCGTTCACCACCAGCACCATCAGCTGCTAGCCGTCTTTTCGGCTTTGAGCTAGCTGCGTCATCACGTCTTGGGCTAGTTGAACTCATCCTCTGTTCCTCCCCAGTAGCATTTTGACCATCTTCCGACCTGGGGGTCTCATCGTCCGATGGTATACCGACATATTTCTGGTTGTACTGATCCATTTAGTTTTCATGGCAAGAATACTGGGGTGGGTTGCCATTACCTTCCCCAGGGATTGCATTTAGTCTGACCTCTCTGTCATGACCTTCCCGTCTTGGGTGGCCCTTCACGGTTTAGCTCATGGCATCACTGAGGTGCTCAAGCTCCAGCACCATGACAAGGTAACGATCCTTTGCTGAAGAAAACAATAACTATACAATAAAATTCCAATATAAAATATAGACTAAAACAATTATAAAAACTACCAAATATAATAAAATCATGATGGCTATGGTCTCATTCAGTCCTTGTGTAGGAGGGGCACCTCAAGGCACCAGCCAACCCCAAGTATGACTATTCTCCCTGCCCCAAGCCCGATGGCAGAGCCAGGTCTTCAATTCCCTCTGGAAGGCTTGGAGCATTGGGGCTAATCTTACCTCAGGCAAGATGTTCCAAAGGGCAGGCACCACTGCAGAGAAGGCCCGCCTCCTGGACCCTGCAAGATGGAATTCTCTTGCAGACGGGGTCCGCAGCATGCCCTCTCTGCATGATCAGGTGGGATGGGCTGATGAAGCAGGGAAGAGGCGGTCCCTTAGTTAACCTGGTCCCATGCCATGTAGAGCTTTAAAGGTGATAACCAACACCTTGAATTGGACCCAGAAGCAAACCGGTATCCAGTGCACCTCGTGAAGCAAAGGTGTTATATGCGACCTTCTAGGGGCACCAAAAATAGCCCCCCTGGCCGCAATCTGGACCAGCTGAAGCTTCTGGATACTCTTCAAAGGTAGCCCCATATAGAGCTCATTGCAGTAGTCTATATGGGAGAATAACAAGGGCATGTGTGACTGTCCGAAGGGCCTCCTGATCCAGGAAAGGGCGTAACTGGTGCACAACATGCAGCTGTGCAAAGGCCTTTCTGGCCACGGCTGCCACCTGCTCTTCGAGCAGGAGCCGTGACTCCAGGAGGATCCCTAAGTTACGCACTGAGTCTGTCTGGGGCAGTGCAACCCCATCCAGAAGCAAAGATGACAAAGTCCCAGATACGGAAGAGCCCTTAACCCACAGCCACTCCGTCTTACCAGGGTTCAGCCAATGCCTGTTATTCCCCATCCAGATCCCCACAGCCCGCAGACACTCAGAGAGGGTGGTCACAGCATCACTTTCTTCACCCGGGATGGAGATATACAATTGCGTATCGTCAGCATACTGATGATACCTCATCCCATGGTGACGGATGATCTCACCCAGCGGTTTCCTGTAGATGTTAAATAGAGGAGAGAGAACTGAACCCTGCGGCACCCCACAGAGGTGGGGTTGAGGGTCGGATCTCTCACTCCTTATCACCAACGATTGGGACCGGCCCTGGAGGAAGGAGGTGAACCAGTGCAGAACCATGCCGCCCACCCCGAACTCCCTGAGCCGACCCAAAAGGATACCATGGTCGATGGTATTGAAAGCCGCTGAGAGGTCAAGAAGAGCAAGGATGGATGCTCTACCCGCATCCCGCTCCCGCCAAAGATCATCCATAAGTGCAACCAATGCCGTTTCTGTCCCATATCTGGGCCTGAAACCTGACTGAAAGGGGTCTAGATAATCTGTTTCCTCCAGAACCCTCTGGAGCTATAATGCTACCACTTTCTCAACCACCTTCCCCAAAAAGGGGAGGTGGGAGACTGGACAAAAATTATCCAGTACAGTAGGGTCCAGCGATGGTTTCTTGAGGAGGGGTTGTACCAGCACCTCCTTAAAGGCAGTTGGGAACACCCCCTCCCTCAAGGAAGTATTGACCATTGCCTGGACCCAGCGACATGTCACCTCCTGAGCTGCCTTCACCATCCAGGAGGGACATGGGTCTAGATGACAAGTGGTGGCATTTAATGTCCTGAGGATCCTGTCCACTTCCTCAGGTCCAACAGGATCAAACTGTTCTCGGATAACATGGTAAGTATGCTTCCTTGGTATCCCCACAACCATGTGTCACGGTTGGAGTCTAACGTAGAGCAGATCCGAGCAATTTTGTCTTGCAGATGCTCCGAAAGCTCCTCTGCACAGCCCTGAACGGTGTCTCGGCTGGTGCCATACCATAAACCTGGCCGGGCACATTTCCAAAAGGGGCACCCTCCCTTCAGGGCCCAGCCAGATTTCAGTAATACATGCCAGGTCTGCCCCCTCCTCAGTGATCAAGTCATGTATGAGGGGGGCTTTGTTGTTAACAGACCTGGCATTGAGTAGCAGCAGCCGGAGACCAGGGCCCCTATGGATCTGCTGACCAGGGCTTGGGTCTGAGCACAGAAGGCCAGAACACACCACCGGTGACAAACACCAGGGGCGTCTTCCCCATAGATGGCCCACCATCTGGCTCCCGCCATAGCATCCCCTACCCTTCACTACCTCAATAATATGACCCACCCTGCACCCCCCGGAGACTCCCCTCAGCCCCACTCCTGCACTTCCAGAGTCCCCAACTTGGAATAGAGGTCCCTCTATCCACTCACTCTCACACAAACACAATTATCAACAGGGCAATGGCAGGCCCTCCGGCACACCAGCTCACGCTCTCGGTGCCGTCCAGGCCCAGCCATCACCCACCCATTCACTCTTCAGTCATTCACTCTTCAGTCACAATGCTCCTTGTTTGGCCTCTCTCACTGGTTGGCCAGGGGTATCTCATTCACTCCCCCTCACCTCCTGCCTCTCACTCAGGAGGTGAGTGCTCTCCCACACCGTCAGACACTACCAGACTCCCCCCCTCGTCTCTCACCCTAGGAAGGGGTCCTCATTCACACTGGAGGGGCCCCCACAGCTCTCCACCTCTTCTGGGCAGGTAGGAAGGGGATGGCCAAGATCTCCATGCCAAGACCGCTCCACGTCCCCAAGGTCTGTTATGCCAAGGCCTGCACCCCTGGGTCTATCCTGGGGTCTCTCTGGTTGGTCATTGGTTCACTGTCTCGCTGCTCGTCGACCCACTCCACCAGGCTGGCTCTCCAAGTCCCTTCTGCCGGCTCGCTGTGCTGCTGGTCTGCTGAGTAGCCGCACCCCTGCTCTGCCCGGCTGGTCCTCCAAGGTGGGTCTGCAGGTCTATCTTTCCACTGGTCTGCTGCACCGCCAAACCGCTCTGCCAAACTGGCCCTCCAGAGTCAGGCCGTTGCGCTACCGAGCCATCTGTCTGCTGCACCACTAAACTGCCCCACCAGGCTGGTCCGCCGAGGCTGGTCAGCCAGTCTGCAACACCGCTGGTCCACTGCGCTGCCAGGTTGCTCCACTGCGCTGCCAGGCCACCACAGGCCCACCATCCAGTGTCCCCAGGGATCACTGCACCAACACTCCCCATGCCGCTTGAGTCCCCCCCAGGGTCAGTGCACTGCCAATCTGCTGTGCCAGCAAACCTCGCCGCCAAACCTCTGGGGCTCGTTGCGCTGCTAGGGCTTGCCCAGACCTGTCGCTCCACGCTGCTCCACACAGGGTAGGGAGCTCTGTCCAACCCTGACCCATAAGATATGAGGGCCGGGGATCCTAGAAGTCCCCCTCCAAGTCCCGGCCAGCAATGAGACTTGGGGGAAGGAGATGAGACCCAGGAGTTTCCCTCAGAGCAGCAACGGACGTCAGCGTCTGCTCCCGGTCGCCATCTTGGATTTTTTTGTTAATGAAGTTAATGAAGGATTTCAAAGAGCTGTTAGAAGAAACAAGGAGCAGTATTACAGTGACATCTATAAAGACATTGAACATAAAAACAGTCACAGAAAAACAAGGAAAGTCTTCCAAAAGTTCTCTGAACTCAGAAGGAGGTGTCAACCTCAAATTGGTATGCTAAAGTATGCCAGTGGAAAGATAATAACTGATTCCAAGATGGAAAGAGTATACTGAAATTCTGTACAGTAGAGATATCAACATTCAAAATACCTTCGAAGACATTCCCTGCTTACAAGAATCTCTAGTACTCAAAGATGAAGTTAGATCAATGCTCCAGTCATTGCCAAGTTGGAAGGCTATATGAATTGATGGAATATCTGCAGAAAGATGGCAAGCGACAGAAAAAAATCAGGAAAGGTTCTAACATAGCGATATCAACAGATTGGAAGAGATCAATTTACATACCAATACCAAAGAAAGGACACTTAACCAAATTTGCAAACTATGGTATAATATCCTTAATTTCACATGCTAGCAAAATAATGCTCAGAATCATCCAGCACAAATTAGAGCCATACGTGAAGAAAGAGAGATGACAGATGTTGAAGCTGGCTTTAGAAATGGCTGAAAAATTGATACGCACTGGATAATTGAGAAAGTTAAATAATTCCAGAAAGAAGTTAATGTATGCTTCATTGGCTATAGAAAGGTCTTTGACTGTGTCAACCATATCAGGCTGTGGAATGTCCTTAGGAAAATGGGAATCCCAGAACATCTTATTGTCCTCATGCATAGGATAAGAAGGTATAGTCTGGATGGAACATGTGAAACAGATTGGCTTCAGGCAGCAAAAGAGTGAAACAAAACTAAATAATTGCTCCTTATTTGTTTAGTCTATATGCTGAATATATACTGAGGGAGGCTGCATTGGAAGAAGGTGGAAGAAGTTCAGCAAGAAACATCAGTAATTTGTGCTATGGTGATAACACTAGTTTGGATGCTGAAAATGCAAATGATCTGCAAGCTGTAGTATTGAAAGTCAAGGAGCATATGAAAAAAATGGGGCTAAGATTAAATATAAAGAAGACAAAACTAATGACAACCAGCCTTAGAATTAACAATGCAGTGGTGGATATTTCCTGCCTTCTAAGATTTACTGTGAACAGTACCAATAATCAAGAAATATGCTGCAGATTAGCACTTGGTAGAGTAGAAATAAAGGCCATGGAAAAGATAATCAGATGCCATGATGCAGAATGATGCAAATAATGGTTTTCCTTGTGACACTTTATGGAAGGTGGTTTGACTTTGAAGGAACAGGATAGAAAGAATATGATGGTTAGAAAAACAAATAAATGGATCATAGAATAAATCAATCCAGAGGGACAAATAACAAGCCTCAAATTATCATATTCTGGACATGTTATTTATTATTCATATTTTATTACTGCCCATCTCCCCCAAAAGAGGAGATGTTATGCAAAGATCTAGCTCTCTCTTAACCACTTCTATTACTTGTTTTCATCATTGCTTTTTTAAATTTTTTTGCAATGGCCTTAATGTTATGTTAGTGGTAAGTTTCTTAAAACTCAGTGTTTTACATCCCTATTATAGTTGCCTTGCATTTAATTTCTGTAGCTTTTTCCTACTTGTTGTTGAAGGAAGCATTCCTTGGACTAGGCAATTTTTGTCAGCTGTGCTGTAAAGAATATTGTAACAATTTGTGCAGACTTTATTTCATGTTTACAGTTAAGTAGTTATTTATGCTGTGAAAATAAAAACTGAGAAAAGTTCATTTCAACAAGGCCATGCAATTCTAGATTGGCTTTTTAAAAATTGAATTGAGGATCTGAACTGTAGAATTTGGGATTTAATTGTAAGGTTAAATCTTAAGTGTTTCCTTCTGAAATTCAATTTGCTGCTTCCAAACTGCATTTAATAATGAAAAAGCAAGATAGAAATGTTTTAAAGTCAAATAATTAAGCTAATACATTTTAAAACAGTGTTATGTACTTTTTCACTTTTTCTTTGCTGACTTCTTCTCAATTATTCTCTATTCACAGAAGGCAAGTTTTGCAACAGGACTTTTGACAACTATGTCTGCTGGCCTGATGCTATGCCTGGCACCTATGTGAATATGAGTTGCCCTTGGTATCTGCCGTCAGGTAGCTCAGGTAAGTTACTTGCATACCAATCCTGGAAAAAACTTCTTAAAATGTTCGTTCTTCTCACTAGGATGCTAAATTTGTCAAAAGCTTAATTCCTATTAGGCAGTATCCTACAGTATGCTAGGGAGAGTGGAGAGCAAACGGAAGAGGGGCCGACCAAGGGCAAGGTGGATGGATGATATTCTAGAGGTGACGGACTCGTCCTTGGGGGAGCTGGGGGTGTTGATGACCTACAGGAAGCTCTGGCGTGGGGTGGTCCGTGAAGCCACGAAGAGTCGGAAGCACCTAAACGAATGAACGAATAACAACAGTATCCTACAGCCTGTTGCTCTTCAGCTGTGGTAGATCTATAGCTTCCTGAATTACCAGCTGTGCTGGTCATGGATAAGATTAGCTATCATCCCCAGGCATCTAGGGAACAATTACCTCAACAGTTTTTCCAGAACAGGGAAGGTGCTATGATGCAATGGGCTATACTTTAGCTGAGCTACGTACTGTAAGATAAGGTTAGGTATCCTGTAAATGTTGTTGATCTACAATACCCAGCAGTCTTAGCCAGCATGGTCAGCAGTGAGGGATGCCAAAATTAGTGGCTCAGCAGAATCCAGAAACTGGTAATCCCACCTGTAGACATTGTTTCCTACAAAACATGGAAAATATTATGTGGAAAGATGGGTCCTAGACTGATGTGGAACAGCTGCTAGTGAAAATTGGCCTCAGATTGTTACAGATTGCTTGACAGCTTTTAGGAAGCAATTCTAAGAAAAACAGGCTAATTTTATTCATTCTGTTTCAGAGATACAAATGGAAGGAACAGCCTTCTAAGAATATTTCAATGTAAACTTTTATTTAAAAATATGTGTCTAAAACTTAGGAATGTGAGTAAGGGATTGGAAAATCTTTAGGTAATCATAATTACTCTATATGTCAGATGCTCTAAATCCCTATCATTTTAAGATTCCTTTTGTGTAGTATTAATTCTGTCTTATAGCACAGGGTCAACAATCTACGGCCCATGGGTCAGATGTGGCCCACCACCAGCAGTCATCCAGCCCATGCTCTCAAAAAGCAATATAGTCACCTGGCCCACTCAAGAGAGGGAGAGAGCACTTTGGCACTGGCTTTACCAACTGCCTCAGTGCTGGTGGAGCAACAAGTCCCTGCCTGGCATGGGCAAGAGCAAGCCATGAGGTGTAGAAGGAGGAACTGATGGTAGTGGTGGCATGGCCTCTGACCCGTACGGAGAAGGTTGCCATCCCTCTTATAGACAAAAGATGTTGGTGCCAGTAACATAGCATAACTAAAGTTGGTGGATACCTTACAGCATTACATTATTTCTGTAATCAAGATACCACAATCATACTCTTTTTTTAATAACAGAGAGTAATAACTGTCTATCATTAGACAGTTAGTAGATTAGAGTTGAGGGCCCAACAGGTTTACTGTGTCTGATTTGTGATTGTAACTCTTGAAATTTTTCAGTATCTTTTTTTTAATATGTCGAACAAAGCACTCTCTCCAAAATTTCAAAATCAGTTTCTATAATGCCTAAGTATTTTTCTGTTATGTTTTCTAATGGTAGTGACTATTTGAGAATCATATGAAAACTTATTGTACAAGCTCTCTATATTTTTTAGCGTTAATCAGACATGACTTGGTGCTTGCACAGGGGACCTTTCACCTTTCACCAAGCATGTACATTATTTAAAACAATTTAAAATTCTGATTATATTAATATGCAAAATTGTCTACTCCCCAATTAATTGATGTGGGAGCCCATTAAATATTTCAGAACTTCTTCCAATAATTCTAATCTGCTTTTAAATAACACCCTGCATGAAAAATTAGATGCCTTCCTTCGAGCAGCCTATTTATTTACTATCATGGCAGCAATTTGGCTGCTAACCACACTAACAGCCATCAGTGTGGGAAAGAGAACCAAGATTTACCATAATCCTGCACCTTAATAAATTATCACAATGTGCTGCATCTTTCATGTACTTTTGGAGATAAGCAAAAGCTGTGTTATCTGGGGATAGTATATAATTTCATTTTAAAGCAAATTAGTGTTTGGATTTCTGTTGAGTTGGTCATTAAAGGATTGGAAGTCCCTACAGGAGCAAAGTAAGGTTTATAACCTGCCTTTTTTCAATTGCTCTCAAACTTCCTTTTTTTTCCCCTGCCCTTCTCCATTGAAAATGGGATTTTTTTTTTAATTATGAAAAGCTGTTTGGGCATGTATAGAGAGGGAAAGAAACTCTCCAGCAATCTGAGCCCACATACTCAACTCTACCTAAACTTGTTGACTTTTCTTTTTCCTTTTCCTTTTCCTTTTCCTTTTCCTTTTCCTTTTCCTTTTCCTTTTCCTTTTCCTTTTCCTTTTCCTTCTCTTATTCTATTCGCATTGCAACATGCATTAGTCTGCATTATCTTTTTCCTGTACAAACCTTTTGGTCTCAGACCCACATAGTTTAGTTTTCTTCCATTTTGTCACAATACCTGGAGATGAGCAATAGTGAGAACTCTATAGCACAGTAGGATAGTGGATCAGATTATTTGTTCAAGGTGACAATAAAATAGAAATGTGTGAAATGTCAGTTCTTCTCCTGTTGGAGACATCTCTTGGAATGACTTGCACAGACCTGTAACTTTGCAAAGCCAGCAAGCCTGCAGTTTTTGTCTTTTTTTAAAGGCATGTAATACTCACTGTATTATATGGAGGCAAGAGATAGTTCACTATTCTTTCAAACAATCTTAATAACATAACTTTTTTCCCAGTTCAGGATTACAAAACAAAACAAGCCAAAATCTGTTAATTAAGCTAATAATATTTTCTGACCTTGGTAGTTTCTCCAAAATGTATTTTGTTTCCATAAAAGTCATTACAGCTGCAGTAAAATAGGGAGGAGGGATGCTTTACCTTGGGGCCCTCAAATTGGATTAATACAAAATTTCAGTATTTTCTGTAATTGTTAATCATCTCGGCTGGCTATGAAAAACACAAGGAATTTTGTGTACTATTTTGTCCTTCAACTAGCTTTACATGCCCAGATTTTTCCTTCTGCGCATTTATGTTTGCAGTAGGGCCCACAGCAAATCACAGTGATGCCAAAATGACAACATGGAATTGGTGATATCATCACTCAAGATTTATAAGAAATTAGAATCAGTCCAAATTAGAGAATAAGATAAAATGAAAATGATGATAGGTACCATTAGGTATAATAGGAGCACAAAGAGACTGCTAATGGTTCATCTCTTTTTTAAAACTGTAACAAAAGAATGCTTTGTCAGCCCTTCAAAGCAGGCAAGGTTAGGAAACAGGAGTCTTGCAGTGTGCTTTAATGCAGTTACGGTATTGTAACAGAATCTTGAAAGCCTGTCAAGGCCTCTCTCTACTTCATCTTATACCTAACACAGTCAGCTGAGTTTTTCGAGTTTCTTTCTTATGCTTTCCACTTTCCCAGGACTCAAATATCTTTTCTTTAATGGTTCAGCATTCCCTTCCCTACATTCCATCACCTGCCTCATGGTCTGCTGGTGAAGGCAAAAATAAAAGCATATGCTGTTGCCATGATTTATTTGATTTACAGTATATCCCATCTATTCTATCGTAAGGACACTCAAGGCTAGGTAACTGCAATTCTGCCTTGTCACAGAATTATTAACAACATAATTATTAATATTTAATAGAAGACAAAATCCATAAACATAATCCAGAATGCTTCCTAGCTTGGAAAACAGATCACTCCATTCATATATGTGGAAGAAAGGATGTAAAGAAAGCACATTTTAAAAAGCAACGGTCACATACATGATACGTATGAATTAAGACTGCCTATTTTTTTTTCCTGTCTTGGGCACCCAACATGTCACTGTTGCTGGTTTAAAGAAGCTGGGGTTGTTGAGATGGCCAAATCAGCCAGGGTAAACCAGGTTTACTCTGGCTAAGGGCTGTTGTTGTTATTTCTCATTTTTAGTAGACCAATATAATATATAAATATTATAAATATATAATCTGTAATATATAATATGGATTTCTGGACTTAGGAAAATATTTTAAATGCATAAAGGATCTGAGTTATAACATACATTATAATAATGCGTACAATTGTATTGCTTGCTAGATTATTTTTTAAAAGTTACTTTTGTATTGTTTTTGACTTTCTATGTTAATTGTTGGATTTGGGTTTTTTTTTAGTGTTTTTACTTTATATTTTATTCTGCTCGTGTTCTTTTAGTGTGATCCTCTCAGAGAACATTTGCTACTGATTAGATTAAAAATACAAGTCAATGAAAGTGAAGTTCCATGTTGATGTCCACTAGCATGGAGGAACTTTTCTTCACTCTCATAGTCCTGTGATCCTCAAGTTTTGCTACACAGGATTGGTGACTCTCTGCACAGATGTTGAGGCCATGTGGGAGGTTGCAGGGGGAGGAGTAGATCATTTCTATTCTTGGAAATTCACCACTAGATTCAATCTCACATCAATAAACTCAAATTCATTTTCTCAATAAGTGCTTGAAAGGATCTCTTTAAAAACAAGAACAACCACAACTGCAATCAGTCACAGAAGAGAATAAAGCAAATTATTATTTGACTTTTCAGTAAAAAATAAAATAATAAAGTAATAGTAGTCTTTATCTTGGTGTGATTACTGGGCTATGAATAGTTGGGACCATCATCTCTCGCTGTTTCTAAGAGGAAGAATCCTACTGTCAAGGATCACTGGCTACTTCTGGTTAAGCCTTAGCAGTGGTCAAAGTTTCAGTAATGATTGCTTGCTGATTGAGGAGGGGGAAGAACAAAAATTACTGACAGTTAATTTAATTGAGCCTAGACATCTGGCAAGCAGCCTGCTTTGCAGAGCTGCTAGCTGAATGATTGCCTTTAGAGGATTTTATGATTTGGGGTATTGGCTTGTTTCTGCTGTCCATATTCCTATCAATTGTGAAAGGGGACACACATGCTGCCTTTTCTGAATCACACATTTGGTTTTTCCTCAATCTACTTTATACTCTAAAATAGCAACTACATCCCCCCTGCTTTGGCTTTGTTGACAGGTGGCACTTCTGGCTTGGAAGACAACAGAGAACTGCAAATGAGTGGAAATGTATTTTTCAACCTTGTAGCCCAGGGAGAACATTATTTGCTTCCTAATCTCTATGGATGTCTAGTTTTCCTGCTTTCTGTATCCCTATAGAATTAGAAGCCTTAACTTTGCAGCCTTAAAATGGGCATCCTCATTTTCTAAAAGCATGCTATTTAAAATCACAAGGGATACAGAAAGCAGGAAAACTAGACATCCATAGAGATTAGGAAGCAAATAATGTTCTCCCTGGGCTACAAGGTTGAAAAATACATTTCCACTCATTTGCAGTTCTCTGTTGTCTTCCAAGCCAGATGTGCCACCTGTCAACAAAGCCAAAGCAGGGGGGATGTAGTTGCTATTTTAGAGTATAAAGTAGATTCACTCTGGATTGGAAAGGAAAAGGTATATAAAGAATGCACACCCAAGGAGATGCTTGTTGATGCCTCCAGAAAGATCGTGTTTCTACAAAAGGCATCTCCATAAAGAGAACTGTTTTCCTTAGTTAAAAATTATAATAATGTTTCCTGATACAGGTTCCTTCTTTTAGTCAATTTAGCTAAAGTGAACCTTACTATATTGTAGTCACTATAGATGCAAAGGAACATGACTGATATAACCCAAAACATCATGTTACTTGGAAAAGAGCTCTTGAGAGGGGTGGGAAGATGGTTCTTCCAGAAAAATGGATACCCCCGCAACTTTATCAAAAAGTGCCTCACCACTCAACCCACTACAACCCAACCAACAGAAACTACGAAAAGGATAACTCTGCCATACATCAGAAACATCTCACAAGCTACCAACAGACTGTTGCAACCACATGGGATCACCGTAGCACACAAACCAACCAAAGCCCTTCAGAACATCTTAAGCAAATCAGAAGACCCAGCAGCCCAAGAAAGAAAAACAGGAGTCACCTGCAACATACAGTGCAAAGACTGTAACAGCCACTATGTAGGACAGACAGGCAGAAGACTAGCAGAGCGCATCCACGAACACCAACTGGCAGTCAGAAGACATGATGAGAACTCCTTAATCTCACAACATATGGACAGACTCAACCATAGTTTCAACTGGGAAACTGTGAGCATCCTAAACCAAGCCAAATCCAAAAACGCCAGAGAACTCCTGGAAGCCTGGCACTCAGAGCAAGCAGCCATCAACAGACACATAGAGGTAAACAACATTTACATACCATTCAAAAGAGACAGTAGAAAAGCCAAAAGATCAGTACAACTCCTCGCCAACAGTCAAGATATGCAAAAATATACAAAATCAGATATGCAAAAATCAACACTAGGATTAACACCAGATGAACAACCAAACAGCACAACCCTAATCAAGGAACTATTATCTCAGTCAATCAACCAAGAGCAAACAACAGCCCAATCATGGAACTCCCAAGGAGAGAACAACACCCCTACCAACACAAGCAGGGCAAGCCACAGTATATAAACAGAGAGCAAGGCCCACTCCCTGTTTCCACTGAAGATGTTGCCTAGTCTGGCAATGAAACATCTGCAAGAAAACAAGGCTCAGAGAGCACCAAGGACTCCACAGTTCAACCCTAAGCTACAAATACTCGCTTCGAATGGTTCCTGTAATTGACAATGTAATCTCATTTTTGTTCCTTTTTATAATTTAAGCTCAATGGGCAGTAACACTGTGTAAACTAAAAAAAGCTTGGAGCTGCAAAGGTAATCCATTTTACTTTTTATAGCTCCTTCAGGGTCCTGTATATTAATCATCTAATGGTACTAAATCCTGTAAAACAGAAATCTTCCAAAGACGCAAGTTTCAAACAAGATTTATAGGGACTGTAACCATATTTAAAGTTTATGGCTTTTCAGAATAGAGAAAACCTGGTGTAGCATAACATGCCCATGGAGCCTCCTGATGTGTCCATATAGCTCAAGCAGGATCTTTGAGATAAGGACCAGCAATGCACCACTTCAAACTATACTTAACGTTACTGAAGAAAATACACTGAGGGACTGAACTGTGCTAAGACATGTTGTAAATCATACATCTCTGTAAAGTGTGGGTAATACATCACTTTCATTTATATATTTGTAATCAAACACACAATTTATATTTTACTCTGAGTTATGAGTAAAAGAATTCAGGCTCACCCACAGTTGATGTGAGTTGGGCAGCCATACAAGTTAAATGGATGGATGGATAAATGAGGATATGAGTAATTCATTAACTGATCTATGCACAGTACATATTCAAACCAGGAAGCTGTGTCTAAACAAAAGTTCTTCCCAGTCCCACTAGTTATAGGAACCTTTCTTAAGAGGAAGGGAACTTTAGATGTACGTAGTAAGCATCTGCTGTGTGCTTATAGGGGGGATGTCAGGTGAAGCACAAGTGGAGAATCATACCATGTAAAGAGTAAGGCCTATTTGAATTCTTATTCCACAACAGAAGAGGCAACCGTTGCTCTCCTGTCCTGTGTATTGTTGCCTTCACTAAGATGTTGGAGGGAGCCAGGACAGTTGGTGACATATTGGGAGCAATTTGTATTACCCTTTGCAGACAAAGTCAGTCAAATCTATATTGACTTGTCCTCCACAGCTGGGGCATGTCATAGGGATGTAACTTTGACAACTGCTTGAGGATATGGACAGGACGTATGAGAGATGAGAGCCACAGTTTACATACTTGGCCCCCAGTAAAGTGGGCTGGCTGTTGGCCTCAGTGGGACAGACCTTGCTGGTGAGGAGTGGGGAGTTTGGGAGTAAGAACCTGCCCATCCCCTCCCAACCGCCCCTGAGATGGCAGGAAGATGTTAGGGTCCCTTCAGAGTGAGTTAAAGATCCTTCCCCAGGGTGAGAGATGGGGGGAGTCTGGGAGTGGGTGATTGTATAAAAGAGCACTCACCTCCTGAGTGAGAGACGGTGTGGGTGAGGAATGAATGAGTGGCCCCCCCGTTGAGCAGTGAGAGAGTTCAAGGGGGGGCATAGCGAATGGGGGGTGATGGTTGGGCTCTGACAGTGCCGAGAGCTGGTGCTCCAGAGGGCCTACCATCACCCTGTGGGTGATTGACTGTGAGTAAGGATGTATGAATGGATGGAGGGAACCCTATTTTGAGCCAGAGACTCCAGAGGTCCAGGAGTGGGGGATAATGTATTAGGAGTCACTGGAGGCTCTAGGGTGGGGCACATCATTACCATTGAGATGGTAATGGGTAGGCTTAGGACGGAGGTTGGGCCATCTTTGGGGAAGATGCCCCTGGTGTTTGTTACTGGTGGCATGTTCCGGCCCTCTGTGCTCAGACCCCAGCCCTGGTCAGCAGATCCATAGGGGCCCTGGTCTCCGGCTGTTGCTTTTCAATGCCAGGTCAGTTAATAAAAAAAACAACAACCCTCATATGTGATTTGATCACTGGAAGGGGGCAGACCTGGCGTGTATTACCAAGACCTGGCTGGGCCCCAAAGGGGGGGTGCCCCTTTCAGAAATGTGCCCGGCCGGGTTTACAGTATGGCACCAGCCGAGATCCCAGGGCAGGGGAGGAGGGGTGGCAGTTGTCATCTGGGAGTCTCTGGTGGCCTTCAGGGGCACTGCTCCACAAGTGGCTGGTTGTGAGACCCTGTTCTTCAAGTTGGGTTCCCAAGAACAGTTGGGAGTGTTGCTACTGTAACAGCCTCCCTGCTTCATAGAAACCACCCTGCCTGAGCTGCTCTAGGCTGTCTCAGGGCTGGCAATGAAGTTCCCCAGGCTCATGGTTCTGGGGACTTCAACCTGCCATCCCTGGGGCGGGCCTTGGAGGCAGCTCAGGAGTTCTTGGCCACCATGGAAGCCATGGGCCTGTCCCAGATAATTCAGGACCCAATTCGAGACAGTGGCCTCACCCCGGACTTGGTTTTCTTGTTGGAGCAGTGGCAATGTGATCTGAGGGGAGAGTTACAGCTGTCCCCATTGTCATGGTCAGATCGCATGCTGGTGGCCCTGAGATTCTCTTATGCCACCCCCCTCTGCAGGGAGGCGGGACCCATTCGATTGGTCCGCCCCCAGTGACTGATGGACCCGGTAGGGTTTCAGAGGGAACTGGGGGTTATTTTATTTATTTTTTATTTATCAAATTTTATCACTGCCCACCTCCCTCCCAAGGAGGGACTCTGGGCGGTTTACAATAAAATGTGATCTGAGTTATACCCAAGGATCTGTTGCACAGCCCAGCAGAGGCCCTAGCTGTGGCCTAGAATAGGGAGGCGGCTGGGGCCTTGGACAGGATCACACCTGTACGGCCTTCCTTGTCCCTTCGAACCTGGTGCTCCCCATGGTTTACAGAGGAGTTGAGGGTTCTGAAGAGGGTTAAGAGATGCCTAGAGTGCTACTGGAGGAAGACAAAGACCAAATTCGACCAAACACAGGTTAGAGCCACTATTAAGGCCTACCTTGTGGCGATAAAAGCAGCGAAACGTCAATAATTCTCTGCTCTTATTGCATCCACAGAATGCTACCCAAGGGCTCTGTTGAAGATCACTCGATCCCTTCTGGGGAAGGTGGGCTCAGTGACCCACCTACAGGGCCGTGCAGAAGAATTTGCTTAGCATCTACAGGACAAAATCGCTCGGATCCACTCCAAGTTAGACTCCAGGCTTGAGGCATGGTCTGGAACAATACTAGGGGAACGTGCTTACCCAGTTATCTGGGAACAGTTTGATCCTATTGGACCTGAGGAAGTGGACTGGATCCTATGGACAGTAAATGCCACCACATGTCATCTAGACCCATGCCC
Source organism: Candoia aspera (assembly GCF_035149785.1). Lineage (NCBI taxonomy): Eukaryota > Metazoa > Chordata > Lepidosauria > Squamata > Candoiidae > Candoia > Candoia aspera. The sequence continues at coordinate 60,455,890 of NC_086153.1, read as the reverse complement.
CTCTTGGCTGGTAAAAGCAGCCTGGGAGGTGACGTGTGGTTGTGTTCAGGTGATGGTTAATATGTCTTTGGGAGAGGGGGTCCTTGTGGACTCATGGCTCCTGCTCAAAGAGCAGGTGGCAGCTATGGCCAGGAGAGCCTTTGCGCAGCTATGTGTGGTGCACCAGTTACGTCCCTTCCTGGATCGGGAGGCCGTTCGAACAGTCACTTGTGCCCTTGTTATCTCTCATATAGACTATTGCAATGTGCTCTACATGGTTCTACCCTTGAAAAGTATCTGGAAGCTTCAGCTGGTCCAGAATGCAGCCACGTGGGCTGCTTTTGGTGCCCCTAGAAGGGCACATGTAACACCACTGCTGCGTGAGCTGCATTGGATACCAGTTTGTTTCTGGGTCCAATTCAAGGTGTTGGTTATCACCTTTAAAGCCCTACATGGCATGGGATCAGGTTACCTGAGGGACTGCATCTTCCCCATTATATCAGCCTGTCCCACCCGATCGTGCAGAGAGGGCATGCTGTGGACCCCGTCGGTAAGAGAATTCCGTTTGGCGGGGTCCAGGAGGCAGGCCTTCTCTGCAGTAGCTCCTGCCCTGTGGAACATGCTGCCCCTGGAGGTGAGACTGGCCCCATTGCTCCTGACCTTCCGGAGGAGTCTGAAGACCTGGCTCTGCCGCCTTGCTTGGGACAGAGAGGGGAATAGATCTACGTGGGGATGGCTGCTATCTTAGACCACTCCTCCCTCATATGGAATGTATCAGATTCTCCTGCCACTTGAATGTTTTTACTTTTTTACCCTTATTTATATTTATTTGAGTAATTTTATATTTGTATATTCTATTTACCGTATATTGTATGGTTGTTGTTTTAATCGATTATTGTAAACTGCCTAGAGTTCCCTGATAGGAGGAGATGGGCAGGGACAAATTAAATAAATAAATAAATAAATAAATAAATAATATTCATCCCTCACCCTTCCTGGATAATTAAGTAAAACAGAATTGGCACTGTGTTTAAGGGAGACGATCAATGTCTTCTTGCAGGAGGGAGGTACTCCCCTGGCTTAAAGGAGATGATAATATGTTTAGTGAAGAAATCCACTCTTGACCTAGGAGACCAGTCTCAAACATTCCATTTCAGGGAAAGGTAATTGAGAAGGGGGGCACCTTGGTTTTCCAAGGAGCTTCAGATGACGAAACACCAGAAGCGACGACTGGAGTGCCACTGGAGAAAAACAAAGTGAATCCGACCAACACGAGTAAGAGACCATATCTGAGTGTACATCATGGCAATAAGAGTGGTGAAATGCTATTATTTTCCCACCCTTATTGTATCCTCCAATACCACTTGGTGCCCCTGTTTAGTACGACCCATTTCCTGCTTGAGGGGAGCAGGCTGCAGGACTATGTACAGGGCCATGGTGAGGCATATTCATGCTATCTGGAGGATAAAGTTCAGATTTGCTGAGAGTTGGATTCTGACTGGGCAAGTCCAAGAGAGTTGCCTGGGGCACAGTCTTGTAAAGTTATATGGACTGAAATTGATTCTGTGATTCCCAAGGAAGCGGACAAGGTTGTTTGGCCACCTGTTGGTTAGACCCTGGTCCCTCCTGGGTTGTCAAGATGGCCTGGGAGGTTACCAGAGGGGGGGTTCATGCAATAGTATCATATTCTTCGAGGGAGGAAGTAACCCCTTGGCCTTGAAGGTGGTGGTGGTGCAGCCCTTCTTAAAAGGCCACTGCTGGACTCTTCCATCCTAGACAATTATCATCCAGTTTCCATTCTTTTCTTTGTGTGGAAGGTTGTGGGGAAGGTGGCCAGAGAGGAGCTACAAAGGAATTTGAAGGAAACAGATTATCTGGACCCATTTCAGGCTTCAGACCAGGATACAGTACAGAGACAGCACTGATTGCATTTGTCAGTGACTGTCATGACCTAGGGTCAGGACTCAGATTCTGAATCTGAAGATGCTGCTTCAGCAGAACCTGTGGAATGTCAGCCTCAGGAGACACCAAGCTCAGAGTCACATGAGGCTGATCAAAAACAGGCATCACCTGGACTCCCAGTCCCCACACCCAGCAAGTAGAGAGGAGAGCAGAGAAGAGACATTCTATGAAACTCCTTGCCAAGCAAGGGAGTAAATCTCTTGATTAGTGACAGCTGGCTGCAGCTTGATTTAAGAGGCAGCCCTGACCCATGTTTCCTTTGCTGGAAACAACATCTGATCTCTGGCTCTTGTGTGACATTCCTATGAATCCTGTTCATGTAAGAAACCTGGAACCTCTGAACTGACTGACAACCCTCACCGGGCTCTTGGAACCTTGGACTGATTTTGGACTTTTCTTCTGAGCGCTCCTATTTAAAAGCCAATTATTCAGGCAAGCATCTGAGACTCTGTTTGGTTTGCACGCTTTGACTGTTGTTATCGCTTGACCCGTCTTGTTTAACATCTCCATGAAACTTTTGGGTAAGGTAATCCATCAATTCAGGGTTTGGTATGCTCAGGATGTAGATGATACTCAACTGTACATCTCAACCCTGGGCTGCACAAGTGAAACTGTCGGTTTACTACCTGGTCTCTGGAAGCTGTTAGATCTAGTTGAGGAGGTACAGACTTCGGCTCTATCCTGACAAAATTGAATGACTATGGCTGTTTGTCCCCCACCCCCCTGGGTTGGGGATGTTTTCACTATTGGTCTTGGATGGGGTTCCCCATTCATGACTGGTGTACAATTTGGGGGTCCTCCTGGACTCACAGCTATTGCTCAATGAGCAGGTGGCAGGTGTGGCCAGGAGGGACTTTGCACAGGTTTGTCTTGGGTGCCAGTTGTATCCATTCCTCAACTGGAAGGCCCTTCAGGTAGTTACACCCTAGTCGCCTTGTGACTAGACTACTGCAGTGCACACTACATAGGCTGTCATTGAAGATCATCCAGAGGCTACAGCTGGTCCAAAATGCAGCAGCACAAGCTGTAACAGGCACTTCTTGTTATTCCCCTGTGTCATTGCTGCTATGTGAGCTGCATCGGCTACCAGCTGTCCTCTGGGTGCAATTAAAGGTGCTGGCCATCACCTATAGTGTGGTATAGGGGCTGGTTATCTGTGGGACTACCAGTGGGTACCTTCAAACAGAATGGGTGCCCTCCAGGTCTCCTCAGTTGTCATGGGTCCAAGGAAGCATGCTTTCTGTGCCACAGCCTCTGCCTTCTGGAGTAGCATCATCCCAGAGATATGTATAGTGCCCACTCTCTTAGGGTTCCAAAGGCTCTTAAGACTTGACTCTGTTCTCAGGGCTGGAGTTCATGTCTTAGTGCAGCCCCTATCATTTCTTTTTTACTGTTACAGCTATGTATGTCCAGGCTATTAAGTTTTGTGGTTATGATGTTAATTGTTTTAAAACTGTATATTGGGTGTTGTAAGTCACCCAGAGTCTTTTGCAGTGGGGCAGCTATAATAAATTTAAATAAATAAATATCTGGAGCTAGATATGAATTAGTATCTTTTGAAAAAAACCTTATTATGGATTGATCTGAGCTGTTACTTTGTATCCTTAGTCCTGTTTTGTTTTACCTGCTGTGAGTTAAACTTCCAGATTCATGATACTTTCTTCTCCCCTTCTTCCAATTGTCTTCAAAATTTGAGATTAAAATGCTACCAAACAATTTTCTGAAAATTGTTATTTCTAAAGTCTGGTTGGATCAATTTATCCTTTTATATAGAAACTAGTGAAATTTGCTTGTATATATGGAAAAATGACATTGCGTATACATAATGAAATGTTTCATATTTAGGAAATATATGTATATGCAGGCAGTGGTGAGTTACTAGCATGACTGGTGTTTGGCTCCATTAAAAACAGGGACAAATTTAGTATTAGAGTGAAGTGCAATGTCTTGTTCTTTGATTTCTATTTTTATTTGGCCAATGGTTGCTGATGAGTTGCTTCCTTAGACTAGAAATCTGTCTACTAACCAAAAAGAAACTTCCTGCTGTATGCAAGTCCTGTGAGGGAGAGATCATTTTCACAGACAGGTTTTAGCTAAATCCCTTGAGCTGTGGATGTCAAGTTGACTTTTCCCCCATCATACCTTAACTTCAGCCTCTTCTGTTTCTTCTTGTCCTTGGCTGAATTCTGTAGTTTTAAGAAAGAAAATGTAAATAGTGTAGCATTTAGACTCTGTTGAAAGCAGCAATAATATAATTGCTTCCTAAGACTTGGCTATAGATATTGGAGTGTTTGATATGCCCTGAATGATAACTGGAAATGTGTAGGAATGTGTTGCACTCATTTCTCTTCCAGTAGAAAATGGTGTCTTTATGTATCTTCCATATTTGTACCATATAAGCCAGAAAATTAATATATTGTGGGCTGATTGGGAAATTGATACACAGATGGATCTGGTCGATGTTCCTACTGGAGTGACTGAACTGTCTTCTTTCTAGGCACAATTCCTGTAAATTCTATATGTCATTTGAAAGTAGTAGGAAATAAGGGCTTTGTTCCAAGTCATAAATATGTTGGCTTAATCTGAAAATGTGCAGATACCTCATCAGGACGGTTAATTTGAAGACAGAATGAACATTTCATAGAGAAACCTGAGGTGTGGGGAATTCTGTGGCTAAAACATTTCTAAAATCCTGCACATTTCTGTCCTTTCCCAATAGAATTGCTACAATATGCAATATGTTGATATCATCCTCATCCTCATCCTCATCTTAAATGTTCAGCACTCAGATATGCCACTACAACTTAGAATTTGTCACAGGCAGAATGTAGCCTGACAGGCATGTATAGTGAAGTACAAACTTTCTGGGGGGAGATGGGCGGTGATAGAAATTTTAATAATAAACAAATAAACTGTTTGATATCCTCCCTCGTTATTTTTGTAGTCTCAGGCTGCCTTTTTTTTTTTTTTTTAGTTTGCTATGCTTATGTGGCTGGTGATATTCAGGTGATTTCTTCAGAAAATCTGGGGCTATGTTAAAGAAAATGCTCAGTTTGAATCAGGGTGACCCAGCATTGATTTGGCACTAGAATATTTTGAGCTGAATTTCTAGCTTAGGTAGATGTCTTCATGTAAGTATCCTATATCTGAAATGGAACTGATAGAAATCTGCCATAAAGGGTTACAAATAAGATAAATGTTATATGGCAATGAGTGTGGATTAGTACTTTATAAATTAGGAATAATTTATATTTTATCACAGAGGCTTAGATTGCACAGTGCTAAGATTTGTGAAATATGGCCATTTAGCTCTTGTCATGCTTCTGGGCTGCTTAATTTTGCACAATGGCTTACATTTGCATTGTTAACCTTTTACATTTTCCTATTTTGGTGTGTGTGGTGTGTGTGTGTGTGGGGGGGGTGTTCTTGTTGCTATTATGAGGTTTTTTGGTTACAGGCCAAATGCATACCAAGAAATTTAGGTCTATTCTACTTACTTTGGAAATGTTGTTGATAAATACTTATCCCCAAATCATACCCAAATATTGCCTTTTAGAATTTCCGTTCATCACCTTAAATCTAACCTGAGCATGAACATGGCTAATGGTGTCATGCTTATGATGGAACACACTTTTCTGGCTTTTCCTTGGAATTGATGACAGCAGCTTCTGGCTTTTATCCAGCTTCATGTTTAATTTTTGCAGCTAACTTACTTTGCTTTCTGACAATTGGAGTAGCATGAAGTGAGTTAGGGAAGAACAGCAACACATATTCAGTTAGCATAATTGCTTTTGCAGCATAAAATTGACTTTGCATATGTGAAAGCAGTTTGCGGATTATCATCCCAGGGGCCTAATTAAATAAGGGGAAAAGTCCCTGTTAAATAATATAAACATTAGTTGGACTTTACAGTGAAGTATCTTTCTAGTCACCGGATGTCGGTCTCAAAGAAAAAGTCTAACCCTACTTCTGATTAGAAATACAGGTTTCTATGGAGGAAACCTCTCTTCAGTTCCATGCACTAAATTCAACCCGTTCTTTATTGTGTATTCTAATATACTGTAGCAACAAAAATTTGCTACTGATAAGACACAATGTATAATAATTTGAGCACAGTTTCGTAAGTCTCATAATTCTTGGGCTATTTTCTTTCCCTCCTAAATCAGGTGGCCCAGCTGGGCCCATCTTCTGATGACCAGAAAAGTACTTCACAAAGTCCAGCCATCATTCATGCTCACAGGATACAGATCTGACAGGAAAGGGCTCCCTTAACCCAATACTGCCAACTCTGACTGTCAGTAACTCTCTGGGGATTTGACAGTCCTACTTGGAAATGTAGGACTGTCTACATGTAAAACTTCTTCTATTACTAAATTTTGGTCTTGTATCTTGCAGTATTAGATCTTCTGTAATGGTTGAGAAAATATATTTGGAGAAAATACAACTATGATTACACTTTACATCCTGATCTGACTTCCAGATTTTTCTAACCTCATGTCTTTAATATGCTGACTGGGAATTCTAGGAGACTGAACCCCAACCATCTGCTGGCTTCTTTCATGTAACATTCTTCAAGAGGGCATCACAGTGTTCCAGCTTCTCTTAAAGATTATTTTTAAACTTTGCAGTGACCACAATCATTCTGCCATCACTATATTTACAAAGAAAACAGGGTGTAAGAATAAAAAGTACCATAAAGTTAGATGCATATTAACTTATGATTACTTCAGTAGAAAGTAATTCTAGAAGTTCTATAGAGTTTGCCCAGCCTACAAAACAAAGTTTATTAGAAGCCAGTGTGTTGCTTGTGCAGTTAATAAATTAGATTTGTGTGGATCAGGTGATACTCTTTAAAAAAGAAAATCTCTATTATGATATATATTTTGTCATCAGAGGGGAAACCATTCTGTCAAGGAGCATCAAGTCAATCTACCATAGCACATAATCCAGCCCTTACTCATAAACTTCAGATTCACAACTGCCTTCTGGAAGAAAATTGTTTCCTTTTCCAGAACATTTCCCCTGTCAACAATTAAGAAGAGTTATTAAATTTGGGACAGCTTACAATGCTCAAAATGCACACACGGTGCACTGAGGGAAAACTCTATTCTCTGCTTCCTCTCTCTCAGTTTGTCTTTCCCTGTCTGGATAAATTGTGATAGCCTAGGAGTTGCTGTAATTTGTTTCAAAGATAAATTGTGTGGCAATTTATTCTGAAGGACAATTGGGTGACTAATCTCCTGCCATTCCTGTTATGCAGCTGTACTAAAATACCAATCAGGTTGGCTATTTTAACAGGGAAATCATTTTTTTTTCTTCAGCATAAGAGAGCTAGCTAATGAAATATTTGTAGGCCTCCTGGCATGTGATAACATATTTTCCTATATACAAAAGCCTTTAGCCAGCTGTAGCATTTGATTTGATTTATAAGCTCATCCAAGAACAAGATAAATGACGACATTAACGCTAGTTCTAACTGTTGTCCTCACTTCTCGTTCTTTTATCCGCATACAGGGACTGTTTGAATTCTAGGCACCAGTCCATATCTTTAAACATTTAATACTAATAAGGTGTAATTGACATGGAATTCCAGCAAACAGGCTCTATTAAGAGAACTGCTTCGAAGAAACTAACTTTTTTTTGTGAAAGCTTGTTCCATCAAAAGATAAATAAATCAAAGCCCTAGCCCAATTGTGTAGTTTTACAGCATCATTTCTAGAATATTGGTCCCTTTTGTATAAGCTTTAAATGCTTATTGATTTCTCTGGTTCTAGACAATACAAGGGAAAAATAAGATCCCCAAGAAGAGATAAGAGCTTAGCAACTGGACATTAACATAAAGTTTTGTGTGTGTCACCAACACAAGTATTGTCATAAAGCTGCACAAACCACATGCTAGTTGGACTTAAGGCAGGAATTACATGACAGATCCTTTATTTTCCTATGGCCACGTACTGTCCCCTAAAACAAATAATAAATTGACTCCATGCTGAGAGAATAGATGGAATTCAGCTTTTGTTACCCAGAAAACCTTCTCCCATGTAAAAGGAATCTGCTTGGGAGGTTTTAAATTATCCCTTCTTTTAGTTTGTAATACAAGATTTTAAAGTACATAATGAAAAATCAATTCAGGCTATAATGCCATGTCCCTGGAATAATTTTTTAGATTTCCACTGCAAAGTTGGCAACTTCACTGTGGAGTTCTTGGTGCTATCTGAGCTTGGTTGTTTGCTTGCAGATGTTTTATTACCCAACTAGGTAATATCAGCGCGAGACTCACGCTAGCTGGGTAATGAAAAGTCTGCAGGCAAACAACCAAGTTCAAAGAGCACCAAGAACTCCACAGTTCAAGCCTGCACTACAGATATTCTCTTCTATTGAAACTTTACTCTAACTGGTGGGAAAGAGGGAAGATTCTTATACTACAGCCTTGCTACCAGCCTCTGCATTTATAGGTATGGAAATCTTTTCTGTTGAAAACATCTAATGCTTTGGGAGTAGGGTAGGAGGAACTTTGAATCTCAAGCTGTCTCAACCTTTTTCCATGTTCCTAATTCAGGAGAAATTTAGACCAGTCAGAATAGAAAGGCTGGATTAGTCTAAATATGAGATATCATGAACAATATTGTTGGAGGCTACCAAATGCAGTTGCTGCCTTACTTCTGTCCTCCTGGTCTGTCGCTATTAGGACCCTAAATATCAGAGTCAAGTTTCACCATGGCTTAAGGATGCCCTGCCAATGTTTTAGACTATAAATTTACTTTTTAAAGATTTATTACTTTAATCTAGAAGACATCATTTCCTGGTTAAAAAAAACACTATGAGCAAGAAGTCCTTTTTAATACATGAAACAGACTTTTGTAAATGAGAGGTTTCTTACACAAAGCAACATCTCTTTAAGTACAAACTGAAGAAGAACAAACATGTAGTACAGCATAAGGTGAGTTACTGTGGTTTTAGATTTCATATTTCCGAAGCAGCAGCCCTGTGCTTATCTGGATGTAGAACTTGGCATATACGGAGTTCTTGGTGCTTTCTGAGCTGGGCTGTTTGCAGATGTTTCATTACCCAACTAAGTAACATCATCAGTCTTAGTCAGATATTTGGCATATATTTGTGGGCAAATATTCTGTATATTGGCATGTATTTCAAATATATTGGCATATATTTATGGGCAAAATTCAGGACAGATATGAGGTAAATTAATATTAACTGGAACAGATGAGGGAGATTCCCTATCCTTTATATCAGGGAGAGGGAATTTGTTCTCCAGATAGTGCTGAACTGTATCTCCTAGCAGCCCTAGCTAGTATGTCTGATAGTGAAGGAGATTAATGACACCTGAAGGAAGGTATTCAAGTCAGGGTAGTGATTAACACATTTTTCTTCAACTTGGTGTCATCCAGATGTCTTGGACTACAGAATCTTCAGCCTATATGTGGGAGGGGGCCATTTGGATGGCATCAGGTAGGGAAAGACTGAGCTAAAATACCTGTCATTACAATAGAAACTTCTAGAAGGTTTAGAGAAAAACTTCTAGAAGGCTGAGAGAAAAAAACTTTACGAAATCTATGAAGAAGAGAAAAATATGTTTTGATGCCTGTATGAAATTGTGGGGGAATTACGAAGTATTCTTGATTTGGAGAGGATAAATTAGGGCAAGTTGTAAGTGTCTGTAATACAACAGTTACACGCTTTAGCAAGTATTTTAGTAAGTTCCCTTTGGATACAAAGTCTGGTTGTTTCTTTTTTTTTTTTTAAAGAGATTTATAAAAATCAACATTTCAATTAAAACCTATATTGGTGTTGAACATAATATGCAGCAAAAAGAAGCCAAAAGAATGTTAAATCCATGTTATTTCAGTAAGCCATTCTTCGTTTTTTTGAAAAGGCCATTAAGAACAGCTATTAGCCCTAATCTCTTAAATAAGGCTTTTAAATAAAAGCAGCCTGAAGTAGTAATTACCTCAGCACATTTGAAGGGCATCAGGTTAAAGAAGATTGCCTTAAGGATAATCTAAAGTTTGCTAATATTAGATAAATGCTACCAGGCAGATCAATCATGTTTTTAGTACAAATCCTGAATATTGGAATACGTAGAGTAAAAATAATGGGATATTCCTCTGAACATCTACATAACAGTTTTGATACTGAGTGTTAGCCTAATTTGACTTAAAACTCAAGGACAGGTGGCATGACTTCTGGCATTTCTCCATTTTAGAAATTAAACATTACATCTTTACAGTTAAACATGTGAGAATATTTCCTTATTTAATAAGCCTGCAGCAAAGTTGGGTGACATATGGTTAGCTGAATATAATGCTATGTTGACAGCCCGAAGAACTCTAGGCTGCAAATTATTTGATTGCTTCTTACATGCCAATCAAATACTATTTTTATCTGGTAGTAGAGAAACTGTTTCCACTACAAATAGTCTGATTCTGGGAATAGATTGATTTTAAATTTATATAGTGTTAAACCTCTGGTGTACTGGGAAACTTTGCTTGCCAAGACTGGCACAAAGATTTGAAGCCCACAAGCTCAATTCCACCTTTTGGGTTTTAATTTGCCCTGGAATCCCAAAACATGTAAGAAATATTTTATACTGCTCCTTTTTCAGGGCTGTATTAATAGTATCATGGGAAACACCTGGCTAAGATTTTAACTATATTTGCAGTTGATTGATGCTAATAATGCGTTGCATTTGGCTTTTCTATCACCTGCCCCTTTATTGCATGCTTGTTGGACAGGGCAAGTTTACCGTTTCTGCACACTGGAAGGTACATGGCTAATGGAGGAGAATTCCACCAATCCATGGAAGAACATTTCTGCATGTATGGCTCCTGATGAAGTAAGCATACAAAATTTTGTTTGCAAAACCTACAGCCAATATGCTACATTCTCTGCTCCCAATAGTGTGGTAGAGTATTAAAATAACATTTTCTCTTGACAGTAAGAGAGCATGTAATCTTCCGTTAGTTCCTCTAGAATGATTTGGATTGTTTCACCATTTTAGTGGGATTGAAAAAAGGAGATGTGACATATTCTTGAACGTTACATTTATCAGGCCTGTAATACTGTTGATTGTAATGAAACTGAAGATAGAAGTTGAAAAAATGTTGAGGAAACCATTTGAGTGTATGGTCATAAGAGGTAGCAAGATAATATACTGACAAAATAATATCATCTGTTCTGGTTTCATCCTCCAGGAAGATAATGAAAAAGAGAAGGGGAAATTGAATTGCATCTGGTGAAATTTGTCTATGTCTTACTGTGCTTTATGATATTTTATTTTATAGCATGTTATTAGTTGTTCTAATTCTAAGCCACCCCTCATCACAAGTTGAGTGGGCAGATATATCAGTTGACTAAAAAAATAAATAAATACTTTGGAAGTAATTGAAATGGAGTGAGACGTCTGCCTTTTCCTGCTATTTTTGATTATTTGCCCTTATCTAAGCTAAAGTAACTAAAGAAATTCCTTGCTATAGAGATGGGTATTTACTCTCCGTGAGCTCCTTGATAACCAGAAATTGTAGAAATTCCTTGCTAAAGCAGAAGTTGAAATCTAGTATTCTTTTGATGTAGAATAATGCTGAGTGAGAATTATGGGAGCTAAAGTAATATAAATCTAATAAATAAATAAATAAATAAATGTGCACCAGAGAGTAACAGAAGACTGGATTAAACAAAAATAATTTAGAGTACTGAAATGTTATGAAAATTATCTTAGTGGAACATCTAGTAGAAATTGGGATATTATGAATAACTGAAAAGCAAATGCTTCTTAGAATTCATATAAAATATCTGCAGCAGATTACTTCCTCACTGATCTTTACAAAAAAATTGTAAGGTGGGGTTGTATTACCTCATGTTATAGTTGGGAACTGGTGCTGGGGTCATCTTACGACCCAGGTGAAATACAAGGTTTGGTCACTTCCAAGCAATGAACTCAGTATACTTTTATGATGGCCCACCTGGATCATAACAAAGTCCTATCATTTTGTTCCCAAAGTTGTCAACCAGAAGCTTTTGAGAAGGCTGCAAGTTGGAGAGGCACACATAACATCTTCTCAGTTATGACTCTAGCAACTATACCAACTTTTAAATGCAACTGTTTACTTGTGGTGAGATTATTCAGTAGGTATTAGAAGAATATAGATGAAGAATAGGGAGTGGAAGCTATTTTGCAAATTTAAACTAATATTAATTGAAATGCAGAAAATTCCCAAGCTTTCCTCCCCATCTGTTCTTTTGGATGTCTATGCCATTGCTGTAGACAATGTTCAGAGAGACTGAATTGCTTAATACAAATGCAGGAGCATTTTTTTGTCTCTTAGAGGTTATTTCACAGTTGTTTAGGAAGCTGCCAAGAAGACAGATGCTTAATGACAATGCTTGATCTTTTGGCACCTGTTTCATTTCCATGAACTGAAGTCCTTTGGAGATAGTGATTTAGAACCTCTGAATGCAATGTTGTGTCCTGCAGTGTAAATACTTTATTTTTCATGTTAAGCAATATTCTCACTGTATATTTTAGAGCTATATATAAAAATAGAATGAAGAATATGCCTTTAGATTTAGTTGGAGTTGAAGTCACATTTTGCTTTACCAAAGTGATCTTTTAGAATAAAAAGTGGCTGAAAATGTTGAACTCAAATGAATGGTCACTGTGTAAAAATTATGCAGTCAAAGCTGCTTAAAACAAAAAAGTTTTGCTATTGGCATATGACTTTCAGTTTTATTTTGCTGGACCACAGGCTCATCTCAAGGAACCTAAAACTAAACCTAAGATCCTAGTTCAAACTCACTAAGTTTCTGATTCTTTGTTTGAAATCAGCTTGATCAAGAGAGAATGCATTGATTTGAATGCCCTAATATTGTGTAGTTGATATGCTTGGTCAACTTTTTCTGTGTTTCAGTGTAAAATTACTGGCTTTGGATTTCTGTCTGCTCCACTAAAATAAACTGTAACATAAACAGAACAGGAGGAGTCCAGTAATTTTATTTAAGCTCTTTCTGTGTATCCTTTTCAGGACCTACCAGGAAGACGGTTGTTATTCCTTTCTGTCATCTACACCACTGGATATGCCCTTTCTTTCTCAGCCCTCGTTATAGCAACTGGCATCCTCCTTGGGTTCAGGTAACCCACATGGCTAAAAAGAACTGTGAATCCTAGCATACGAACAATATCTGGTACCTGATGCTTAACTTCAAAAATTAAATGTAATAAGATGAATAATTAGAAGTGGCATAGAAATTAAGCCGCAGATGATAGTGGGAGATTTTCAAAGTAAGGGATTAAAGAGAAGTGTATAATAAGAAGTGAAATAGAGTTTGTCTTGGATGAATCTGTGGGAAAAGAGAAAAGCTACAGAACAAAACCACCGATAAACCTAGACATTCCTTTTGAATTGGACACAGCTAAAAAAAATGGTATGAATATTCTGTTTTATAAATTGGCAGAACATGTTTTGCTAGAGGTAGAGACAAAGGAACATTTTTTCATTAGAATATTATTCTGCTGCATATCTGCTTTTAGATATGGTTTGTTATGAGTTGGTAGAAATAAGGAGAGAAAGTCTTTCAGGTTCCAAAATAAAGTATTGCTGCTGCAGTGATGATAGGTTTAGTCACTGAATTAAGTTTTTCTTTTTGACATGTTGAGGTTTCTGTTCTCCTTGTTTGATGCTCATAATGAATTTTCATTGTTGCTTATTGTGATCCCAGAAGTGAAATCATGCTCCACTTATTCTCACTGTGTGTACAATTCTTTCTTAAGTGCTATATCAGTAATAGTCGTCTCTTGCACTTCGAACAATTGCTGGTAAATAGCATGATTTATCTTGATGGAAACTGATGTTTCTGCCAAAACCTCCTGCAGAAATGTGCAATGCACAGTTAAACTAAACAAGTTTTATGCAGTGAATTTTTAAATCTTTACCCAAGGGACTTAGAATTCAGTCTAAACGCTCTGTTTTTTTAAAAAAACCCTTTAATCTGACCTCTCTAGAAAAAATGGTACCCCAATCATATCTCAGTTCTGCATGTTTTTTAGTATTAGCAGTTTGCCTTCCCTTTTAGAAATGAGAGCAGCCCACACAGCTATTTTTAACTGAACAGTATAACTGGTTCATGTACACACGTCAGTTCTGAATAGAGCTCCCTTGTTGCCGCACTTGACAGTCATTACAGCCTACACATTTTCAAGTGAATTAAGCATCATAATTATATTTACAGGCATCTGCATTGTACCAGGAACTACATTCACTTGAACCTTTTTACCTCGTTTATCCTACGTGCTGTGTCCATCTTCGTTAAGGACTCCATACTCAAATGGATGTACAAAACAGCCCCTCGTCAACAACAGTGGGAGAGTTTAATTTCCTTCCAGGTAGTATGATAAGGTTAAAAATATTTTCGTAAACAGAAGCATGTGATTGCAATATATTTGTATTAAGGTGTGCAGTTTCATTTGGGGTAGGGGAAAGCTTGTTAGATTTACATACGAGTACAGTTCAAAGGACTTAAAATAGAAATCCCTTTCAATTCGCTTGAGGATAAGATTTCTTCTCCACTTCAATTTCCTTTTATTTTCCTTTTCAGAAGTCCAAAAGCATCTGAAAGTGTTTAGATCTTCCGTAAAATGGTAAAATCTTCAGTGATAACATCTCCAAAAGATGTCCTTTTAACCACCATGATTAGAAATATCCTCTCAAATAGATACTATTTTCCCCATAATAAAAGAATTGAGATAACACAGTAATACTGTCTAGTCCCATTCCTGTTCTTTATAAACAAACCCACTTTAGTGTGAGAGAGGAACCAGAGTATAAAATGCAATTGGGAATGCAGTCACTAACATTTTCGGAAGAAATGGAAGTTCTTATTTTAATACAAAATGGTGTCTTTGAACAATGGCTTATATTCCAAGAATTACAAACCCAGTGAAACTGACAGAAGGAGAACGCACTCCCATTCCAAAATCTCTTCCGTATATGATGACACAGAAGAGCTGCAGTGGAAAAAGGAGGAATTTGCATAATCTGGCAGAGGCACCTTGAACGTGCAAAGTTTTGCCTCCACAAGGCGTCTCTGCATCATTTAAGGCACTTTCCTGGCAGCCTCCACATGCTGCAACCCATGTCACTCAACTGAGGCCTCATATCTAGAGAGACTCCTTTTGTGGAGGGTGAGCACAAGGGAAGTTGCAGCTTGGGTGGAACTGAAATGTCCCTTTGGGCTTAAGGTTTCATACCTGCATATGAAAACATTATAATGTTGCAAGGAGCTAAGAAATAGATTAAATCGGTGTTTCTCAACCTTGACAACTTGCAGATGTGTGGACTTCATCTCCCAGAATTCCCCAGCCGGCCTACTGGCTGGGGAATTCTGGGAGATCGAGTCCACACATCTTCAAGTTGCCAAGCTTGAGAAACACTGGGTTAAACAGACATGCTAAAGGGATCTAGTGAAGGAGTATCTGCTACTGAATTTGATTATTTTTCAGCCTACTGTTGACAGTCTCCAAAAGTTGTTCTGTTACCAAATCTGAGAGGGAAGATGGCATTGTGGTTTCATGTGTACTCTACATTTTTCCTGCTCTGCAGCCTCTGAAGTATTTACTCAACTCTCTGCCCTCTCAGGAGTCATTTAGCTGCCGCTTGATCTTTGTGATGATGCAGTATTGTGTGACTGCAAACTATTATTGGCTACTGGTGGAAGGAATGTACCTGTATACTCTACTAGCCCTCTCAGTGTTTTCCGAGCAGAGAATCTTTCGGCTTTACCTTTGCATTGGCTGGGGTAAGTCGGTTTTCCTCCCCCTTTTGCAGATAAGGTATTTCTTGGTTTAGTATTCTAGGAGAAGTGAAATGGAGTAATAAATAGATAGATAAATAATAAATAAATAAATAAACACTTGTTTATTACCAAGGAATATTAAACTTTGTATCTATTTTTATTGCTTCTAAACCCATGCAGAACTTTTCAATAAGAACATGTTCAGAAATTAATGCAGAGGCCTTTCTGAATTCTCTAGTACCAGCAAAGATGATGATCACTTGCTTTGCTTTCAGTACTAGCATTACTAACCTCTGGGGATACTAATGAAATGAGCCAAAATAATGTCCTTACTTGTAGGGCATGCATGAGCTGTGTATTACTTTCAAAGAGAAAATTCTGTAGGTTCCTTGTAGTGAAGTGTTTACTACTGTGTGTGTATGTGTGGGTGTGTATTTTGGACAAATGCACATAGCATTTCACAGCATGCATTTTGCTTTCAATATATTTTATCATCTTCATAGCACATGATAACTATCCTGATACTAAAAGACTGTATCTATCTATTCTAAACATATTAGTAGTAATTGTTATCATGTAAGTAAAACAGTGGGAATGCATTATAGATAACAAGACTTTTTTGACTATGAAATCACTCCCTTAGTCAGGAATATATTGGTCAGTGTAAAGTGCTGAAAAATACAGGCCAATCTTGAATTGTCCTCATCTCAAGATAGTCCTGAATGAACTTGAATTCTAGGAACCTTTGACTACTCCTTGAGACTTTTGTAATTGCTCACTTGGCCAACTCACAGTTATAAAGTTAAAAGTCAGACTCCTGTGACTTCAGCCTGTGAACCAAACTTCTGATTCCTTTGACCATAGTTCAAACATACCTAAGGCCATTTTCTTAATGTTCTTGCCATATAATATAGATGTCCTTAAAACCAACATTTCTTTGAGATCTTTCCTTTTGGGACTCAATGCAGATGGACACCCTTCTCCTCCCAGCTGATATTTGGTCCTGGTGTTTGCTAGCATAAAAGCATGTGGTATTCTTTTCTTGATTACCTTCCTGCCTGAGGTTTAATTCACTGTTTCATGGCCCAGATCATTTTTGTTATGTTTACTACCACATTCCCTCATATAATCAGGCAAATATTTAAGATAATATATAATGCTTCACTGTAAACATGCAGTATCAGGTATCCTGTTATTTCATTAATCAAGTCATTTTTAAACAGTGATATCTTGCTGCACATGCCCAGAATATACAAAACAAGCTTCCCAATATGTTTTGGATTGTAGAATCAATGTAGATCCTTATTTTAATACAGTCTAACCTGTATTGTGTTAAATGCCAGCAGGTTCCATTTTTAAAATATGTCTTGAATTGCTTTGACAGAGCTTTTGCTCTTCCGCAGATTTACATTCCTATGTAAACATTCTAAATGAGTGCACTAGTAAAATTCATATAAATGATCAGCTGCATATTATTTATGTGGCTGTCCCAAATGCACATGATATATGGAGGATGAATGCATTATGTCCTGTCAAAGCCAATAAATAATGAAGTATTCATATGAAAATATATTGGGTGGTTCTAGGGAAGTTTCATAGATCTAATAACAACCTACTTACTGTAAATTATTTGAAGTCATAGAAAGTAGGAAGCATGCAATTTGTTGTGCCCTATATAAAAATTATCTGACGTATTTCTAAACAAGTTGAAATGGGGGGACCCCTATTTTCATTGCTTAGCAGAGCCCCAACTCCATTATGAAAAATATAGAAGGATGACCAGAAATATTTCTGATTGCAGACTGTTTTTAGCAATACTTCAATTCGGTGGTCGCCATCCAGGATGCTAACTATATATATCTGAACAGAGGCTAAGTGTCTTGTGAGCTGCACACAGAACACTAAATGAAGCAAAGGAGATTGTGTAATTTGTTTACAACAAAAAAAACCCAGATAATCTTTGTATGCAAGGAGTTCTGGATAATGTACAGTTCCCTGCATTGAGCAACAGATCTTTTGGGTACTGAGTGTAGTTATTGTCTACGTTCTTTATTGAGGTGATACTGCTATAAGACGTAACTTTCAAAATCCTATTTTATAGGCATAAATGAGGATAAGGGGTCGACTGGTTAAAAGAAATAGTTTGTCCCCTCATCTTGTGTGCATAATAATGCAGTCTAGCTTTTGATTTCTATAAGGAAATATATAAAGTGAGACTCCCTGCCTTCCAACTATCCAAACCGCTCAAGACGACCATGTTTTTCGGTGTACCCTTTTGCAACAAATCCCAGGTCCTAAGTAGCAGAAGTTACTTGAACACCTCTCTGTTCCGCTTTCTGTTTTTATTTTCCTGTTGTCCCTTTTAGGAATAGATCATGCTCATTTCATACTCAGCCTGTGGGGAATTTATCTTTCTCCTGGGTTTAGAAGCATGATCTCTTTGCAGTCAAAGGAAACAGAAAAGCAAACTGGTAATGGTAACAGATGCTGTAGCAGATAACAGTGCTCGAATAATTTTTTAGAAGTTATTATATGGATCAGGTAATATTGCACAAGCAGGAATTGTCTAGCATAACATATATTATATACTTGCATTTAAATCTTTTATTTATTTATTTATTTGTTTGTTTGTTTATTTATTTATTATCCCACCTTTATTATTTTTATAAATAACTCAAGGCGGCGAATATACCTAATACTCCTTCCTCCTCCTATTTTCCCCACAACAACAACCCTGTGAGGTGAGTTGGGCTGAGAGAGAGTGACTGGCCCAAGGTCACCCAGCTGTCTCTCATGCCTAAGGCGGGACTAGAACTCTCAGTCTCCTGGTTTCTAGCCCAGCACCTTAACCACTAGACCAAACTGGCATAAATCTATGTTCATTATATACAGGTACTGTATATAATTAGGTATGTATGCTAAGGTGTGCTGTGTGTTAGTAATTCCTTTTGGCCCACTGCATATTATATAATATGAAGGAACAGTATTTGTCTGGAGGAGTTTTGACAACATTCTTTACAGTTGATTCATAAAAATTGTGTTGGCCACTGTGAGTTACTTTAGTTTTTTGCATTACAACATAGCAGTACTGTTCACTTCCTATACCAGCTTTTTAGGTATGGTATTTCCTAAATTTATTTTGCCAGTTCACCTAATTTCATCAGTAGATCTTGCTTCTCAACACCTTTTCAGTTCTATTGCAGCCTGAAGATGTGTTTGTTAAAAATTGCTTGTAAAATAATTTAGAAAAGTTTATTGCTTTCCTAAGAATAATTCTGATTCATAGTTTTTGAATTAAAGTGAGAGATAATAAAGTCCAACATCCTGTCTAGATGATCTTCCTGAACTCCTGATCTTATTAATAAAAAAAAAACATGGCTTTAAGCAATCAAAGTTAAATAGTCCTTTCTCAGGGCCAGGAGGAAGTGAGAAAAGGCTGAATTATATACATTACAGTTCTGTTAACTGAAAGCTCTGGAATATCCTCCCATAAGGTTTTTTTACCATCTTCAGACTCTGGTTACTCAAGAATAACTAATTAAGTAGTTATACTTATGTGAAAATGTAGATGTTGCTTTTATTTGGGGAACTTTCCTGTGAAGGAGTTCCTTACATGGAAAAATGTTAAGGTTACTGTATAAGAGTTTTTTTACACTGAGATTTCTGCAGGGTTGCCTGGACTGATGCTGTTTATCTTAGCAATATAGCTCCACTAGAGTCTTAATCGATTTCCATGCAGTTGTCTTTCGGCATGGGCTTAAATGTCCAGTGGTACTAATCGGAACTGAGTTATATATTTTGTTCTAGGTCCTGTTATCTTTCCTAGCTTATTAACTAATGCAAATTACTTTCTGAACAAATTGCTTGAATAAACTGCAACCCATATGTCACACAAAAAGCTTTTACTGCTCCTTGTTTAATCATCATGCCTTGTAATCATTACTTTATACAGTACTTAT
This sequence comes from Candoia aspera, assembly GCF_035149785.1. Classification (NCBI taxonomy): domain Eukaryota; kingdom Metazoa; phylum Chordata; class Lepidosauria; order Squamata; family Candoiidae; genus Candoia; species Candoia aspera. The sequence continues at coordinate 60,436,187 of NC_086153.1, read as the reverse complement.
GCACCTTACTCTCATTTAAGATAATGCAGAACAATAAGGGAGATATGCCACCCTCTTATGTTTAAGGGAGAAATATGGGGAATTATATCGTCTTAATCATTCAAATATCATTATATTGTCTAATCATTCAAATATCATTATATTGCCTAATGTCATTCAGATATTTGACTAGGGGGACAATGCCCAGATTATTAAAAATAATAGGGAAGAACTTTCCCCCATGCTGCTGAGAAAGTTCTGTATTTTTCACAACTCTGCTTGTCTTCCATGGTTCTTTGCTCTAATTCCTGTGCCATTATGTTACACAGTTTTAAGATCCCACTATTTTCCCCTTCTTTTAACTATTGGTGAAAGGTGAAAGGTCCCCTGTGCAAGCACCGAGTCATGTCTGACCCTTTGGGGGGACGCCGCTTTCACAACGTTTTCTTGGCGGACTATAGTGGGGTGGTTTGCCATTGCCTTTCCCAGTCGCCACCTTCCCCAGCAAGCTGGGTACTCATTTTACCGACCTTTGAAGGATGGAAGTCTGAGTCGACCTGAGCCGGCTACCTGAGAATCCAGCTTCCGCTGGGATCGAACTCGGGTCATGGGGAGAGTTTTCGGTTGCAATACTGCCACCTACCACTCTGAGCCACACGAGGCTGTTCCTTTTAACTATTACTGTTACATTAACTATATAGTCTGTGGTTTAGATAGATAATTTAACTTAGCATAGATCGCATTGGGTTGATTACTATCTGAGTCATGCAGAAAACCTTGAATTATCACTTGAACAAATACAAAATACAGGAGAAATTCTGGAAAAGTTACATAGGAAAGAAAATGATTATCTATCTATCTATCTATCTATCTATCTATCTATCTATCTATCTATCTATCTATCTATCTATCTATCAAATTTATATGGCTGCCCATCTCACAAAAAGTGACTCTTTTTGGAACATTTACACTCTAGCAATCTTTTCATTAGGTACTATTATAAATAGATAATATTTTCAAAAACGGTTAGTATTTCAGCTAATACTATGTGGTATCCTGTAGTTCTGTAGTATATAATTAAATTCACTTGTTAGATGAAACATTACACATAATTCTGCTTATGAATAAATTGGTAGGTTCTTGCTTTTATAGTGCAGAATCCTAGCTTTTGATTTCATAAATAAAATGTACACAATTTCATTTCTCTCCAAAATGACCTTGGAGGCTAAGACACATCCACACACATGAGCTATACGGATAAATTGAACAAAGCCCTGTTCCCAGTGCTCTCCTACTGGTGATGAGTATTCAGTAATATGAAATATCAAGGCAGTGAGATGAAAGATAGGTCTTAAAGCCTAAACAGACAGTGACATAATTTAATTTTGATTCAAGGTGGATTTAAAGTGGACTACTAGGAGGGGAAAGGAAAACTCAGAGGACTTTCTCTTTTTGTGTTGGTAAAAACTTGCTAATGGGAAATTGTTTTTAAAGTACTTCATTTAAATGTTAACAGATGATTGAAAAATGGATATTATTAGTTTACTATGATATTTAGTATAATAAGCTCCATAAATGTGCTTTGGGATGTGCATTTTCTCTTTCAGCATAATGGGAAAAAATACCCATTCAAATAAAAGATACTTAATTTGCCCAATTCACTTGCCCAATTAATGCTGATTCCATACAAACAGATCACAGGTGATATGGATTATATCTTTCAATTATATTGCTTATCTCATAGCAATTATTAATTTATTTATGTTTCAAATTCAGCCAGCACCCATCTCACTCAAAGAGCGACTCTGGGTGGTTTACAATAAAAGAAGAATAAAAACTAGTTAAAATACAATAAAACAATATTCTTAAATAAAAATAGTTGAAGACATAGATATTAAAAAGTTCTTAGTTTACGGGAGCAACTTCAGGGTGCTAACCACTCCCAGGGTTGGTTACCCCTCCTCATGCCCCACGTGAGATGGCAGAGCCAGGTCTTCACCCCTTTCCAGAAGGCTGGGAGACTGGGGGCCTGCCTCACCTCTGGGGGAAGAGTGTTCCATAGGGTGGGGGCAACAGCAGAGAAGGCTCTCTTCCTGGGCCCTACCAATCAACATCCTTTCATGGGCGGGGTCTGTAGCATGCCTCCTCTGCCTCACCAGGTGGGATGGGTCGATGTAATGGGGGGTGAGACAGTCCCTCAGATAACCTGGACCCCTGCCATGTAGGGCTTTAAGGGTAATACCCAACACTTCGAATTGGACCTGGAAGCAAACTGGGACCCAATGCAGCTTCTGCAGCAAAGGTGTTACATGTGCCATTCTTGCTCACACGGCTGCATTTTGAACCAGCTGTAGCTTTGCAATTATATTTGTAGCTTTGTAATTATACTTTTGTTATGAGATTCTGGAACCTCTCAATTGATTTGCAACCATAAGGACTCAGTTGATGGCCCATGTTTTGCCAGTGAAACATTATGGTTACCTTCAAAAATGGAAATCTGACTCAGACCCCATCAAATGCAGATTATAGTTCAGTATTTAAGGCCATAAGAGTCAACACAGAGAAGAAAAATTTCATCTACAAAGAGATCCCAAAGGATCTCTCTGCACTGGTTCACAGGGCAACAGGATGGCAGATGAGACTTGGCATTAATAAGTCAGATTAGCTCGCATTAGGGCAGATACTTCTAACTCCTTGCAACCACACTGATGTGTTCAGAATTGCCACTAACTACTCAAAAAAGACACAGTTACTGTTGCAAAACAACCCTCTGAAAACATTAACCCAGCATGTGTCTGCAGTAAAGTAGGGAAAGATAATAATAGGAATTAGTAGCTGGTTTGAAATTAAAAGCCATTGTGCTAATACTGTTATGTCAGCTTATTGAGAACGTGTGTACCTCTAAACCAGAGATGTATATCACAAAAGGGCTATTTCTCCCTCCACCTCATGTGCACGCACAACTCTTTGTCTCTCTTTCTCTCTCTCTATCTATCCATATACACACACACATTCATTCATTCATTCATTCATTCATTCATTCAAAAAGCTGCAATATTTTTCTCACAATTTAATTCAGTGATGTTTGTTACCAGGTTTCATTAATCACTGATTTTCTCTCATACATTTATGGTCACTTTCCAACTCATCAGTTGACTAATTCTATTATATGTAGCCTGAGGTTCTTGCAATTCTGCTATAAAAAAGACCATTAATAAAATCAAATTATCCTATGTACCATTTACAGCATAGCTTTTAAAATGTTGCCCTTATCCTTTTTAGGTGGAATATAAAAGAATGCTACGTTATTAGTTATGCATAAATCTATACCTAATTTCAATTCATCCATTTGTGTTCAACAAAAGTATAATTCCCCCCCCCCCGGGATAAAATAGAAATCACTAAGCTAAAGTATATATTCAGTTCTGTACCTTAGACTTTTCTTGCCGCCTCTGTTTATATAAAGTTCTAGGTTCCTGCTTTTATAGGGTTTTTGCTGATCCATCTTGTATCCTGGGCAACATTTTTCAGAGTAGCCTTTTTCACCAGCTCAGCAGAGATGCAGACAGGAACCGCAATCCAAGTTGTTCTTTGCATGTTGCACAACGTACTCATCTGACATACTGGACAGAACAACTTGTTGCTAGAACCTCACTGTTATAGCCATCAGAGTTGAAGGAACCATGCAGCAGTTTCCTCAATTTTGTCATAATGGAAAATATCTTGCATCTTTCTGCTTCCAAAGGAGTTAGGAGTGTAGCTATAGGTATCCAACCTGCAGTGATGGTTCTGTTCCATTTTTTATCTGTGATGGGGTTAATGTAATATGTCAGCAAGCCAAGAGATCTGAATTAAAACTTAACTAGAAAAGGGCTATGAGGGGCTGTTAGGCTTTGAATAATAAAATGATTTAGATACGGACCTTTTTCATTAACCGATTATCATTCTACTGATCTCATAATAAACTTATTTAAGAGAAACTTATTAAAACTTTATTACAGTAACCTACAGTTATTGTTCAACTAGCACAACATACTAGTTCCAGCTCTTCAGTAGGGAACCTAGTTTTTTTATATACTGTATACTTCAGTTTTTGAATCAATTGTTTTTGCTAACAATATGAATTAGAGATGTCAATTATGCAAAACATTTTGACCTCCAAATGCTCTTATCCTGAAACAGTCACTTTGAGAATTTGAACTAAAATGTGTATTTTAGGAGATTCATTTCAAGTTCAGAACAAATCACAATGTTTGTTTTGAAAAGTCAGAACAAAGCCATCCTTTCAAATAGTACCAGTCTGAGTAGTCCAACTGTTTAGAGTGCAGTGATTGGACTATTGCTTTCTGGCATGTGATTGGGTTGCCTTTTTTTTCTAGCTCAGCCAGTGTAGGAATTACAGGAATCAATTACGCCCCTGTGCTAGTCATTTGGACTGAATGGGGGTGATAAAGGAGTAGAGTGTTGAATAGCCCAAAATTAAGCATGTGTCCCAATAGAAGATAGCTTATAGCTGTATGTTTGTATGTGCCTGATAAGTTACTGCTATAATAATAATAATAATAATAATAATAATAATACCCAAATGCTAATAAAAATATAGAGTTCATATGTTTGCTGGTTGTGTGCGTATTGTGTTCTGTTTTATCTTTGAGGCATGTTGTATATGTACATTACTATGTTCCATACAAAAAGCTAACGCTGTTGAGGTTGCATAAATCCAACTAATAGAAGTGTTGGTTTGCTTCAGTGTTTGAGCAGTGTTTGCATGCTCTTATGTCTTCCTAACGCTGAGCAGGATGCATTTCCATGTTGATATGGGATTTACAGTATATGCACTATATGTCCTCTGAGTTGTCCTGGGCCCTGTTGAGCTTCAGGAGTGCCTTTAGAAATGCCAAGACTGAAGATTCAGTGTTGCTTTGGGTTGGGAAACTGTTCCTGTCTTATATTGCACTAAGCTTTTGTTTTTTTAACTTCTCCTAACTCAGCTCTAGATATGTATGAGATTGCTGCTTTTGTCCTGTGAGCTTTCCAGAATGTGATTTCCCTCTGGTATTGTTTCATAAATTTCCATGATTAATGCAAGAGTTAGAGACAGTACAGCTGTATCATAAGACAATCACACCTGAGGCGAAGATCACAATTTATCTCCTGGGTTGTTACTTCTGCTTGTTCTTTTGAGGGGGATGGTATGCCTCCCACTACTAAAACATTGTAACTGACAAGTAAATGGTAACTGATAAGAAAAAAAATCCTCTCTTTATGTTATTGTGTTGGATGAAAGTCTGGATTTCTTTAAGGAACTGAAAATTTTTGTTAAGAACAGAAGTCGTCAAGGAAAACTTTTCTTTTAATTGATGAGGGGCAGCAGGTTGCAAGAAATTGGTATCTTTCCACCTAAGAATGATTTTTTTTTTTTTTATAGAGGATTGGTTGGTCAAGAATCTATCAGTGGGAATTCAAAATCTGCTAAGGGGTATAGTGACTGTCATATGTCTTCAGATTTTGTAGTGAAACAAGTGATTCAGCAGGAGAGAAAAAGAAAGAGAAATTGGCAATTATGTCTCAATTATCATGTTGTACTCACAAATTAATATGGTCCTACTAAGCACCATTCAGATGTTTTACATAGGTTTTTTGAATATTCTTTTAGTTTAGCTGTGGATCAAAAAAAAATATACCTAGAGATTTTAATTACATTTTAGATTCTTCATCAGATGATAATACTTCATTGTTCCAGTTTAACTCCTGTGCATGGCAAGTATTACAGGCTTCTGGCATTTAATTTGGTAGATACTGTAATGTGGTTACTGTTATATCGTTTATAGTAATTCCACATCAGAATTGTTCCCAACTTGAACATTTTTTAGTATCTCAATCCTTAGCTGACTGAATAATAAATATAATATTGGTTCTATACCAACATCTGACCATAATCCAGTAACACTATCAACTATTATAAGAAAAGCTCATCTTGTTTTTTTCCCTCAAAATAATACTTAAATACATCATTATGAAATGATCCACTTTTTATAAAACAGATGCTATTTGGAAGGCTGGATGGTGGAAGGCTATTTTAATAAAAACAGATGCTGGAAGCCTATTTTAATAAAGAGATAATGTGTGAACTTCATGATTTGTAATTGCATTATTGCATATGCTTCATGAAGAAAGAAAAATAAAACATTTAAATAAGAAAATTTAGAAAATAAAGTTAAAGAAAATAAACTTTAAGGCAGGGCCACAACTAGGGTCTGTGTCACCTGGGGCAAACATGGATTCTGTGCCCATTTTGGCGCCCCCCCAGCACTCATTTTGGCACCCCCCAGCGCTCATTTTGGCGCCCCCCCAGCACGGCGCCCAGGGCACATGCCCCAGTTGCCCCCCCCGCCAGTTGCAGCCCTGCTTTAAGGAACTTATATGTGCAAGACAACCTACACAGGAATTATATAAAGGTTTTATGTCTCGGGAATTAAAACAATTCCATGTATGCTCTTGCTATAGCATATTTGTTAAATTGAATAAAGCTGAGATACAGGGAGGAAAAAATCCTTTTGAACTTTTGTTCCCTAGATTGAAACAGTCACATCCCAGTAATATCATTTCTGCTATTAAGGATGTTCAAGGCAAAATATATAATAACTCTGATTTCATAAATCAGCATTTTGTTTTACTTTTATACCCAACTTTTTAATACTGAGTCAAAAGCTTCTGAGGAATTAATCACTTTTTAAAATAATATAGCTCTTCCAAAGATTACACATGACGAAGCTGCACCTTTTTCTTTTCAGGAAATAATAAATATTATTAAATCTACATAAACAGGAAAAGCTCCTAGTTCTGATGAATATCCTATTGAGTGGTTTAATGCATATGCTGATAGCTACTCCATTTTTTAAATGATTTCCTTATCCGTGGTAGAAGATTTTGTGATCCTCTGATGTGAGGTGATCCATTCTAATCCAGTTCATTTTGAAACTGATTTCCAGAAGTCAGTGTTCAGTCTTGACATTTCTGCTCCAACAGTAACATTAAGCTTGACAGTTCATGATTCTCATATTTCATCTATCAGTGATTGATTGATTGATTGATTGATTGATTGATATCTTTACAGCATTGAACTTTCCTTTTGTCTTTGGATGTATCAACAGGATGTCCTTTTGGTTTTTATCCCATCATTTCAGCACTACTTACAATGTTTTTCCCTAGTGTTTTTTATTCACATAATGGAGAAACTGATTAATGTTACTTCATATTTCGAGATTTAATGCTTTGTTTAAAAATTAATGTTTTATTTTGTCTTTTCCCCCCTTTTTTATCTCTTATCTTTTTGTGTCTTTATACTAAATCAATATAAATAAAACAAATCAATTGATTTAATAGTAGAATTCGGTGCATCATAATAATTGTAATGGCAAATTTATATTTGAAGATATTCATATCTAATTAGGTGAGTGTCAGATTGCCTTACTGTCATCAAATTTAACTCTTCTTGTCATAGATAGATGGCATAGCAAGAGATTCAGGGATCTGCTGAAGGATGTCATGGTATCCTCAATATGTATTAACTTCCACAGGTTGGTCAAAGTGCTGGAAGTATGCCAAACTAAGCAATAACTGAAGACTAAGGCAACATAACTGCAAAATCTATTTCCAGGAAACCCATATGGAGTTTTGAGATCAAATTACACAGGAGATTACAGCTTTATTATTTTTTTTACTTTTCAATAAATTGCAAGTACCAGTACAAATTGTCCTAAGAGCAATTTGTAAATAATTAAGTTTAGAAGAATTAAGAAGCCTGAGGTGGTCACTTCTATATTGTTATGGAATGATTTGCTCCATAGCTGAAAATCTGGGCCACATTAAGAGTTTAAGAAGCTTATTTTTTAAGATTCTAGCTGCACTGGAAATAAAAATTGCTATTTCTTTGGAAATTGGGGAGGATAATAACCCCCTTCCAACTTCTGAGGTGTTGTAGAATCAGTGCTACAAAGTTTGGTTTCCTTTCCAAAAGAGAGTAGTGGAAATGTCTAGCAACATACTGTATGTATTTGTAAGTGAATGTATATGACTTCTGATATTTAGGGCTATAGCTAATCTGGAAAAAGGAAAGTTATGTTCCTATTCAGTTATCAAGGCAGAAAAGGGAGAATGGTTTCTTGGGGCAGAAAGGACATCTCTTTCCCCTCCTGCTGGTCTTGTCTTTTATAAATATAGGTGTAAGGACACCTAGACACTGCTACTCAGTGTTATCTAAGTCTCATATAACGTGAGCTGCTTTGGGCTTAGTGGTGTATAGCTGAATGAGCAATTTAATAGCTAATTTGGTAGATATGGTCTGGAAAGTAAGAAAAGGGGAAAGTCAGCAAGTGGACAAGAAGAGCAGAACCTGTGCCAGAGATTTAAATTTAATTGCAGCCAGATCTGTGACATCAAAAGTGGTGACACAATGAGCCTCTGGCTCAGACACCGGGAGATGGAGCACTAATAGAAAGTGAAGCCTTTCTTTGGGAAGTATCTGTTCAGAGATGCAGCAACACTGACCAAGAAGGAAGGAGGAGGCATCATATTTTCATTCCAAACACTTTCTTTTGGACAGGAAGCAGTCAAGGAAGCACATATGTGATGCACCTTCCTGGGGGCTCCAGACAGTCAAAATGCGTAATAGCCAGGCAGAAGAGGCAAGAACCAAGGTACTGACCCTCAGTATGATGCCGTTGCATCCTAGGTGGAGATGCATACCTGGAAACACACCTGCCAGAACAGATGGATGCTGGAGAAATGGACTGTTTCTAAAACTTATAAGAAAGCCAAAGGGCAGGTTTTTACCGTCCTCTACCTCCCAGTACAAAGATAAACATCTCAGAATGAAGGAGGCAATAAAGCATTTTGGGACATGAGCACAACAGAGGGTACACCCCAGAAGAGGTCTTGCCTTTTTTTTTTCCTAGCTTGTTATGATGTCTAGGAAAAATGAAGATTCTAAGCTATCCTGATCCTCAGTCCTCAGAATAAATTTATTAAGCATCAGAGCTTGATTATGGAGATGTTAAAGTCAATATCAGAAGCCATTCCTGCTGCACAATTTTCTAGGGACAGTGGATTTGCCCCAGACCTACTGGCTCTTCCCGATCCAAAGCCCTGCTGGAGGTTCCTTAGGGTTCTCTATAGGAGCAATCTGTTTCAGTTCAGAGCAGCCAGAGTACGCATCCAGATTAAAATGATGTATTGTTGATACATGATGCCAGAGCAATTATCTAGAATGTATAAAATCACTTCAAATTTATTTTGGAAATGTGAACAATGTGAAGGGACATTTTATCATGCTTGGTGGACATGTAAAAAAGCTAAAAAAAATTGGATTCAAATACATACATTGATACAGAGGATTTTAAAGATTAATATTCAATTGAAGCCTGAACTTTTCCTTTTTGGATTGTTGGATACAGAGTTTGAAAAAAGTCATGGAAGATTATTTCAATATATGATTACTGCGGTGAGATTATTAGATGGAAAGATTTGACACTACCCACTATGGAGGAATGGTTGGTGAAATTAACAGATCTTGCTGAGATGAATAATCTCTTTGATTAGAGAAAATACAGTATATATACAGTAACTGAGTGCATATAGTTTGGAAACCAAGCATACAAAACCAAGATAATAATTTCCAGGTGCATAGAGAACTTCCTAGAAACATAGAAGAACGAAAATAATCAGCAACTCAGTCCAACAAGGATCTGACCTTCCATAAAATAAGGGATATTAAAATATCAGTTGAGGAGGAAAAAGAGAAAGAAAACTGCATTGGATCATCAGTCAGCAACTTATATGCCTTGTCTCATCTCCAATGTAGTACCTTCCAAATGTTCTGACTGACATTTGGACTGACACGTTCAACTTATCTGGAGCTGTGGTGGCAATGCAGAAGACCACTGTATTTCGAGGAGTTTAGGTGACATATTTTGATTTCTCCTTCATATTAAGAAAATTATAGAAGTTCAGAGTTCATTCTGAGCTATGTTTAACCTGCTTGTTTTTCACTTTTACTTAGAAGGGGGGGGGGAGAAGAGAAAACCCCAAGATTGTTTATGTTAGCACTAGCTTATCTGTATAGCTTCCCAGGCTCTTGGATTATGTCATAAACAGGTGCCCAGACCCTGGGAACTGTCTAGTCAAAGTTGGGTCCTGCAGCCTCAGTACCATGGAAACAGGGTCACGAGGTTTTAGGGCCAGACTTTGATAAAACCTGGGGACTGTTTTTGTTTGTTGGGAGCTTCTGCACAGACCTGAGCGCTGGGTGCTGTGGAAGTTGAGCTGCCCTGGGGTATCTCCGCTGTCATTATTGAGGGGCTTCTGACAACTGATGGGAGATTGGGTATCATCTTGCTTGGTATATTACGGGTTGTTTTTTTTAATGTTATGCTTTTTATGTTTCTGTTTAATCTGCCTAAATTGTGTTTCTGTTTAAATCTGTTTGCTTGAGTTAATAATAAAGCTTAAAATCTTTTTACTCATTGCTGTGCTTACTGTCTCTGGATCTAAAAGAACCAGTTGTCTGGGCACCTGATTACTTCTTTACTCAGAACACTGCAGTGGGTTCAACAGCAACTGGCATTTGGATTAATAATTGGATCTGGCATTTCAAACATCAGATAACAGTCAGAAGTGGAGATATTTCTGATATATTCTGGCCATGAAAATTTCTACATTAACAACAGTTATTACTTTGCACATCTGTTGGTTCGGCAGAAATATAATTTGTTCTCTTTTAGTTTGCGTATTTCATTTTACAAATGTTATGGGTTATAAATACAACCTTAATTCTCTACAAAGTCAAGAAGATAACATTCACAGTAAATAAATGTTTCTTTGAATTAAAGATGCACCTGGATATCGAAATGAATTGGGATGAGATATCTGATATATTTCTTCAGTATCACAGCTGGACTGTATTTATTCTTATTTATCTGTTCCAATAGACAGTTATGGAATACCCATGCTGAACAAGTCCACCGATGCTAATTCTGTAGTTGCATTGGGCATATTAATTGTTTAAATATCACTTTTCCGATGTAAAAACTTCTAAACTGCGTTCCGGCACATGAAAGTTTCTCTTTTCTTCTTGACCCAATAAGTGGTATATTGTTTATAGTGGCTAACTTCTTTATTGGTTATCTAAGAAACAACAAAGCACAACAGAACGTTATATTGCCATCATGTATCCTTTGATTTATTTCTTGAACAAAAATTACAAATTGACATTTCTTGAAATTTGTGGCAATACTGGTTATTCTTCCCTAAAATACATAAAATAGTTCTTATTGGATTTAATACTCCATTGTGTTGAGAACTAGAGGTTTTTATGGCCTATAGCTGCTACTGGGTAGAACATAACAGTGTATGTTCAATTCAGGAATAGTGTCAAGTATGATTGAAATCTGTGGGAGCAAGCTTGGAATGATTCTTCGGCACACGCAGTTCCCCCCTTCTGTTTGTTGGTTAGTTTTCCCTGCCTTTACAGACCTTTTACAAATTGGATTTGATCTGAATTTCAGTCTAATCATAAAACATAGTCCATAACAACTAAGTATAGATTGCTGCAAGATTTCAGAGGGAAAGTTAGAATATCCCAGGATCACTCATGCAGTAATAAACCATGGCTAGGCATTATATTTGGATCAAATCACATTGAGCCAGAGAATCCTATTTCTGTCCTTGCACTGACTTTCTGCTGTCATGTCACTTGCTTACATACTCTACTTACAGCAGAAAAATCAGAATAAATTTCTCAACTAAAGGAGTATCAGTAGTTTCTTTCTCTTTCTTGCTTGAAGAAACCAGGTACTATTGGAAGAGTGTAAGTACATACGGAAGGCAATAGTGGTGGCAATATTGAGAAGATAAGGAAAAAACACCTGTAATACTATCCAGAAATGTTACCCATTATTGCTAGCTAACGGTTTCTATGTACATGGAGGCTGATTCACCATGCGATGAAGCCTATTGCTTATATGATCACTTGGACCGATTTATAACTATTTGAGTAATTGCAGTATTGTTGAATTGTGAGACAATGTAATGTTAGCTACATGAATGGCTATATCTATAGTCACCAAATAATAACTCCTCACAGTTCCTATGCATAGTTTCAATGTGCATGATTAGTTGAACAGTACTAAGCTATCCGATCTAGTGATTAGTACTTTTCATCTAATAGTTGAGGAAGCACTTTTTAATTAAAACACCATACCTGGGACAGTAGTAAAATTGGTTATATTTTAGCTTTACTGAACTTGCAAAAGTGAGCTAATGTTGGTAACCAGAAAGTTCCAATTAGAAAATGAAGTTTGAAAGGAATATTCAATAAAAATTACAGAAACGTGCTGAGTCAACCATTGTAAAACCCATGTATAAGTAGAAAAACAAATTGTGGAATACTGATATATGTAATGAATAGAGAAATATAAATATGTTATTTAGCCCATAAATACAGTACATAAATAATAGTGCAGTACAATGGGAGTATAAAAATAACCATAATTTACATACATACAACAACCTTTAAAGCAAGTAAATTTGCTTTAAGCCTAAATTTCAACCTAAATTCTACATTTAATTTTAAACCTTTTATCCATCTGAATTAGATAAAAGTTACCAAATTCCCAACAACAGAGCAGTTTAGCATAAATTTTAAAGGGAAATGAGGAGATACGAGAAATAAAATTTATACTTACCTGTGCCACGCAGGTATGCATAAAAGAAACTGTAATTGCTTAGTGACTTTGTGCAGTTTTACCCCTATTAATATACAGTCCTTCATCAGCAGTATCAGTGTTTCAATATCCATAGCCAGTAATAGTGGAGGGAAGCACATTTTCTTTGCAGACTATTAGCCATACTTTCTTTTCATATGAATGGATTGATTAGAAAAGTATTCTAGGTAGGATGTGAAGTCATCACAAGAGGGAATTGAACCTTTGTCTCCATGATGCAATACACTGAAGCACAAGGAAATTGGAACCTGTGCAGTTGCACATACCCATGACAGCCCCATGGGAACATGGGAGGAAGCATTATCTCACTATGTCAATGGATCAGCACCTCCTTGTGGAAGAGACAACAACTGCATGGCCATCTTTCTAGTATGAATTTTTGTGTGTTGTCCAGTACTTGATATCCAAGAAGTGTCCAAGAAATTAGGGGAATGTGATGTTTTATTTCTTTGGATTTTTCTGTGTTTGCATTTTATGTATTTGAACAAGTACAAGCTTCTAGCACTTTTTTCAGGCTTCATCCTACCTACTGAAATTACTAACATGATGTTTCATTCTACTGTAACTGAAGATGTGAAGTACTTCCAGCTTTATGATTTCCAACACAAATGTTTTCTCAAGGAGAGAGCATTTTAAAAGTCATCAAATAATTATAGGGCATTCTGTAAGTGTAATAGGCCATGCATGCCACTTATAATCTCATTTTGACTGAGGAATTTCAGCATTGAATGAAACCTCACAACACTGCAAGCCCTTCCTGATTGTTTTCTGTTGTCTCATTCTCTATGCATTTCTTGTTTCCTTTTTTTTTTTCCAGGTGTGCCAATGCTGTTTGTAACCCTCTGGGGAATTGTCAAGTACCTTTATGAAGATGAGGGGTTGGTTCAGTTCTGATTCTTAACTAGTTCATGTGAAGATTGTGTTTTGGGGAGGGGGTGAAGTTGCGCGTTTTAATTGCTTTGGCAATGGCTATTGTATTGATATCTTGTGCATTTACTCCACTTGTAGCCTGATTAGTGTAACAGCTTCTCATTACATTCTGTTCAAACAAATAAGCACAAGCTTTTGCTGTTCAGCATTTTCTGCATGCTTAAATATACATCTGTCTGGAAGAGTACACTGTTTTATGTATCCTGCCTATCATCATGACTCATCACACTTGGACAGCCTGTCTTTCAACTTGTATTTCTAGTGGCAGCTAATATGGCCAGCTTAATTAATAAAACTTTCCACTGCTGACATTAATCTTTGTGGTGGGGAAAGTGTACATTTTGAGGATCAAGAGTGGTTTTGCTGAAACTATACTGATTCGAGATCAAACACTCTCACTGTAGTCTAGTGATTTACCTGCAGAAAAGAAATAGTATTTGTCACAGAAAACAACATTTAGCTGCATTTAAATGGAAATCAGGCTGCTTCATGAGAATTAGGCTACCCATGGCTAATCAGTAGTCATGATGACTGTTCTGCTGCCAGGATGGAATGTGGTACTGTAACCGAAGGGGGACAACAGCAAGGAAAGGCTATTGCACACATGCCTTATTAGTGAGTTTCCAATAGATTTATGCACCTTCAGCCCTCATAAGAACCCCATAGTTCACAACACCAACAATTTGGTTAATAAAACCCCCATTTAAAAAAAACACACTTACTGGTAGCTGTTTTTCTTTAACACCTAGTTAAAACCATTAAACCCTGGTGAAAAAGTAGTATTAACTTGATCTCCTCCCACCCACCAAAATTCTCCAAAGGATCAGATAGATTGTTCTGAGTTTTACTTCTAGCACTTAAGAGTGTTGCTACCAGAAAGATCCTCTCTTACTTACTTGTAGGTATTGATTAGATTCATATCCTATAAAATCCATATAGACTCACAGTGGTTTACATACATCAACAGTTCAGATATATGCTACTATGGTTCACTTTTCCTGTGATGATAAATGAATCTCCAGTGACAATTCTTATGCAAAGGGAGGCTCTTTGCAGGATATCCTTCCAGTAACCTGGTTGTAAACTAATCAGGGCTTTATCGGTAATGACCACAACATTGAATTGGCTTTGAAAACAAACAAGAAACCAATACATATTAAGTACATGGGGAGTATTAATGATCCAAAAAGTGAACACCAAAGCATTCTCGCTGCTGCGCTTTGTTCCAGGTTTATTTTTATTCCCCAGTTTGTTTACTGACCATCATTACCTCTGCCTTGCCTGAATTACATCTCAGTTCTCTTAGCCTGTGTTCGGTTTATCCCTACACACACACCAGTAAATGGTCACTGTGGAAACTAAGCTAGTAAATCTTTACTCTGATTCTGCAAAGCCTTTAGTCTGATCTAGCATGTCCACTCACAACACTAGTAATAAGCCACGCTTCCTGTGGATTGCAAAAAGCTTCAATAGCAGATGGTTGTACAGCTATAAAGTATTCTGCAGAATAGGTGCGATTCTCAATAGGGGACTGATTTTCTTTTTTCTCTCATTTGATCTAGTCTGACTTATTTATAAAAATACACAGCACAGCTGTGGGTGTCCGCTTAATAAAGCAAGCTATGCTATAATGCACATACAACAGATATACGTTTGTGCACTTGCTTTATCTTTTGCAACTAGAATCAATTTGGGGAAAATTTTAGGATGAATGTATTTGAATAAATGTTTTATTTTTCACTTATATAGCTGTCACTTACTCACTAGTTACAAATGACTTACTATACCTGTTCAGTAACACATATGATTGGGCATAGAACTGACAACAAGGCGACCTGAACTTATGCTTTGTCCCATGGCAGCAAGTAAGAGGATCAGAGTCAATGAATGCCCAACTGAATTAAGTTGCTTAAATCATTAATACTCCCCATCTACTTCATATGTACTGGTTTCTTGTTTGTTTTCAAAGCCAATTGCAAATACAAGAAGTATGAATAATATTAAAGGTAGACTTATAAAATAAACTCCTTATATCTCTTCAACTGTTAGGAACCTCAGAGATGACAGCAAATGTACCCCAAAGCCAGTATTGCCACAGGACAGTCCTATGATCATGGTCTATGTACAGGTTCATCTTTTAGCAGTGATTTAGAGAACATACACATTTCCCTCTTAACTAATCACTTCTTTTGTTTTGAGAAAATATAAAGGCATCTCTCCTGGCACTGGTATACATGCCAAGAACACCTGAAGATAAAGAATACACATGAATAGATAAAGAAAATACACCAGACCATGCCAGTCTAATTCCCTACACCAAATGGTTATCCTTGAGATTAAGGATTTAAGATCATATTAACCCATAAACTACTGGTTTACAGGTTATACACACTCATTAACTAAAGGAAAAAACTCATACACATAGGAAAAAGGTGCACTCTACTAACTCCTCACCTTTCTTCTGCGATTCCACTACATCTTATTGTCCTGCTTTGATGGCTACTCCACTGTTTGTACCAAAAAGACAGTATCATAATCCCATTGTTAGTCAGCAATACCAACTTGATATACTGGAACCAGATGCAATAGAAATCAATGCCCCTGCAAACTTATTTCACACATTATTAGCACATTTAATGACTGTAGAGTTCAACAGGCTGTATACCTCATTATTCACTTAGCTGGAACCTGTTGGAAATGTTTATGGTGAAGCAAAGCCTGTTACTATAATTCTGGTCATCTTTCACCCTGGTGTGTTCATTGTGTAGAACAGTATCTAAAACAAATTCCTACTATTGTGTTTTGACACTAGCCATTAGTATGGATGTATTGATATGTATCAGCTGGTCATTTGTTTACTTCCCATTTGTGCTTGATGCTTTAATTGTTCTGTCCAATCAAAAAATTCCCTTCTTTTTCTCATATACTCACGATTTTATAGGGATGGGATCAAAGTTACGGTACATTCCTTGGGGTATGAGAGGTGCTCCTGCACTGCCATTGATATGCATTTCGTGCTGTCTCCTTGTCTGACAGCTAAACTAGCCATGGTCCTCTCCTCCAATCTGCCTCATCACGAAGCAGGGATAATTTTTCGAGTAAATACAAAAAGTTGTTATTGTTCTTGTCTTGTGTAAAGTGTACTCTGTCTTGTGAGTATCCCTGGTTTTGGAAAAAAACAATAGGATGTTAGCAGGCTCTTACTTGTTTTTTTCCTTGCCACTATCACCCTTTTATGACTGCATCGTAACTGTAGCTGGGCTAACATTTCTGTGTCCAGTGTAATGTGGCTTCAGTTTCTATGTAGCTAAAAGAGTAATGCAATGATTTTAGCAGTACTGTTGTGATCTGTTCATATCCATATGTCGATGAAGATTCTCAGTCATCCAGGTGGAATTGTCTGTAGGTTGAGTCATGGCAACTGGATTTCTTTCTTTTTGGACAAGCAGTGAAACGTTTCCACTAAAAAGAAAGAAATCCAGTTGCCATGATTCAACCTACAGATGTTAAAATGCATAGTACTTTCATCTGTCAGCCTGATCGGTATGTGGGAATGTTTGTGAAGGCAATAGGTATAGTGCCAGTCTGCAAAAACTGAAACACATTGGGATACAGGGAGCAATACAGAAGCCTCATAACACATAACCCAAACTCCCTTATGTTTATGCACGAGCACAACTACATGCTCTGGACACTATTTGACAAGTCAGTAACCATACAAAAGTTTAACTTATTATTACACTTCACTGGATCAAGCAGAAGATTGATCTTTACCCATTTAACAAATTGTTGTGTAGAAGAAATTGGTGCACTTTTTATTTTATCACTACTTGGCACTGTGTGAACTTGACCATGAACAAAAAGAAGAACACAATTATCTTTCAATAGACAGATTTTTTCTGTATGTTGCAGTAGCATGGTATGAACAAAATATGCAGTCAGCATACATTAGGTATGTACATAATTTATAATTATATAAATTATAATTATACACACACCGAGACACAAACATTTTACATTCGGCAAATTGCAGAAATGGAAAGTTGCATATAAAATGTGTATGTTAGGAAATGATCATGGAAATGCAGATACCTTCTGGGCATTTTTTAAAATGAAAAGTGATGAAGGAATAGATGGAAATAAACTTAAAATCTGGTTTCTATTTTGTTTCTATTTTTCAAAGTCAATTTTTGTCCATCTCTAAATGCAGGGCTATTAATTTTGTGAAAAAAGATGGAAATTGTATTCTTTTTTTAAATGTGTTTTTAGTAAAGGTAAAGGTTTCCCTTGACGTAAAGTCCAGTCGAATCCGACTCTAGGGGGCGGTGCTCATCTCCATTTCTAAGCCTTGGAGCCTTGGAGAGTTGTCATAGACACTTCCGGGTCATGTGGCCAGCATGACGACTCGGAACGCTGTTACCTTCCCGCCGAAGCGGTACCTATTGACCTACTCACATTTGCATGTTTTCAAACTGCTAGGTGAGCAGGAGCTGGGACGAGCAACGGGAGCTCACCCCGCTGCGTGGTTTCGAGGGTTTACCCTATTTCTACAACAACATCCCTGGGAAATGGTTGGGCTGAGAGAGAATGACTGACTAAACGTCACCAATGAGCTCCATGATCAAGTGGATCACTTATATTTAAGTTCCCTTGCTATGTGTCTAACTGAAACCTTAGCCAATATACTGCATTGTTCTGTTATAGCTGTTCTTTCAATAATTGGTCGGGGATTTTCAGAACAAAGCTTCAGAAACTTTTTTCTAATAGCACATTGCATGGCCATAAAAAGTGTTTGAGTCACAACATCTTCCTACAGGATTGTTGTGTAAGTGTTAACTGAAGGCTTCATTGAGGTTTCCTTTTTTCATCTCTATACTGTTCTACAATCTCTAGGGATGTTTAGAAAAACAAGATAAAAATAAATCAAATATAAATACAAAAACACTGCTGTCCTCTGTAGATTTATTCAGTCCTGAGTCCTTAAGTTCAGCAAAACTTACTCCCATGTAAGTTTGAGTAGGGTACTTGCCTAAAGGCCTTCACATTATGTCCACTGTTAGGAGCATTCTTGTTGTGCCCCCCACCCCAGTTCCTTAGAACAGTTTAATATTTGAAAGGACAGATCCAATGCTGCATTGACATTTTTAATTAATATTGCTACCACTGTATTCAATTATAGTGAATTGTCAGTAGAACAGTATATTGGTTATTAGAATTGTTTTGGTGCCTTTTTGCCTTTTGTATTAAAATAGTGACATGGTATACGTCTTTGAATTATGTTTGACTGTAGCAGTTGCTGAAAAGAACAGTATAGACAGATGTGAAAGGGGTGAGAAAGAGATTCTTCTACAGGATGTTTTTGAGGCTGTTACAAATGTGAAATGGTCTTGTTGCATCTGTTGCTCTGTAAGTGATGAACCTACAAGTTTCATCTAAAAGTCTTTGTGAAATCCAGCCCTTTCAACTGTCTTTGAATAAGTTGTACAGACAGTACACAGTTGTTTGTTTGTTTATTTATTTTGTTTATCCAATTTGTCCCCGCCCATCTCCTCCCATCGGGGGACTCTGGGCGGTTTACAATCATCAATTAAAACAACAATCATAAAGTATACAGTATAAAATTACAATAATAAATAATATAAATAAGAGTCCAAGTCCAAGTAGCAAAAGAATCTAAAAACAGTCCAAGTGTGGGAGGAGTGGTCTATAACAACCATCCCCATGCAGATCTATTCCCCTCTCCACCCAAGCGAGGCGGCAGAACCAGGTCTTCAGACTCCTCTGAAAGGCCAGGAGCGATGGGACCAATCTCACGTCCAGGGGCAGCATGTTCCACAGGGCGGGCACCACTGCAGAGAAGGCCCGCTTCCTGGATCCTGCCAAATGAAGTCTTAAAGACAGGGTCCGCAGCATGCCCTCTCTGCACAATCGGGTGGGACAGGCTGATGTAATGGGGAAGAGGCGGTCTCTCAGGTAACCTGGCCCCATGCCATGTAGGGCTTTAAAGGTAATAACCAACACCTTGAATTGGACCCGGAAGCAAACTGGTACCCAATGCAGCTCGTGCAGCAGTGGTGTTACATGTGCCCTTCTGGGGGCACCAAAAACAGCTCACGCGGCTATTACTGTAAGATGTGTGTGTGTGTGTGTGTGTCATATTATTTTCATGTATTTCTAATCTTTTCTGGATTTCTTGTCTAAAGCCAGATCACAGTAGATCTTTGATTTTCAGTTTTTCTGCTTCTAAGCAGCCAGAACACTTACAAGCACAGCAGGTTTTTGTCAGTGTAAAGATGTGTTTGGAACGTTTATGCTCAATTGCTTGCCTTCTATGTTATTCAAAGAAGACTTACGTCTTTTGTTAAACACATTATCAAATCAATGGGACACATGGGGCATTGTAGGTTACCTAAATCTTATAAAAATATTTATAAAATTGTAGAATACACTTGTGGCTTTCCTCTGTAAAGGGCAACATCAGGCTGAAAGGTAGGAATGGCTACTAAATGCCCTAATAGTCGTCATACTCTGCAGTAAATTGCTGCAAGTTGTAAATTGAGCTTGTGATTTGCTTTTGAGGGTTAATGAGAAATAATGTCCGATCTGCAGTGGTCCCAGCAGCTGATAATTCTCTTTGTGCATGGAAGTCAAAATCAATACTTTTGAATAAGATGAACCTAAATCCTAAATAATTTCTTCTTTTCCTAATGGAAACATCTTATCAGGATTGGATGGGTAGATTTTTGTTTCAGTTCAAAGATTTTAGTTACTCAAGCAAGGTCCAAGTAATAAAGATGTAATTAAAATCAAGAAATCATTTCCCCTTTCTCTTCCCAGTTCTACTGGCTAATTATGGTACGTGATCATGGTGCTTTTGTCTTCTGTCTCTTGAAATGTGTTGGGTTCTCAACTTGTCTCATTTGACAGACTAACAGAAAAGATAATTCCTTTCCTATATGTGCATTTAGTATAATGCATTTGGATGTTGTTTGAAACATGGTGATATACTAAGACTATGATCAAGTCAAATTATTTTGTGATCTAAGATGAGGTTGGATATTGAAGGAACATTGAAGAGTCATGCAGAGAGCTTTTTGGCCACATATGTCAATAAGCTAGGGGAGAACTTTATTGTGTCACTTCAAAAGGAGGACAACAAGAACATGAAATCCTGGATTCAGCCAGGTCCCATTCACTCTTTCCCCAAATGGTGGCCTTCAAATGTCTTAGAGGACCACCTTTATCAATTCCAGTGAGGATGACCAATAGAATTGCTTAGTTATTTAATTTATATCTTACCTCTCCATCCATAAATGGCATACAAGGCAGTTAATAATATTAAAAGAGTGTGTGTGTATTTATATGATTGTGTGTGTGTGTGTTCATTCATTCCTTGGTGCTCTCTGAGCTTGGCTGTTTGCTAGCTAGGTAACATCATCAGTGTGAGTGTGGGGTTCGCTTCCTGTTTATATACAGTAGCTTGCCCTGCCACTGTTGGTGGGGTGTGTGGTTTTCTCCTTGGTAGCTCCTTGATTAGGGTGTTTTTTTTCTGCTTGATTGTTTATCTGGTGTTAATCCCTGCTTACTTGGGTGTAGGCTGCTGAAGAGGATGTGTTCTGGTGGTCTTAGTTTCTAAGTTTCCTTAACTTTTTTATTGTCCCTTTTGAGTGGTTTGTAAATGTGGTTTATCTCTGTGTGTCTGTTGATAGCTGATGTGTCTGAATGCCAAGCTACCAGGAATTACCTAGGGTTTTTGGATTTAGCTTGGTCTAGGATGCTCACAGTTTCCAGTTGAAACTATGGTTGAGTCTGTCCATGTGTTGTGAGATTAAGGAGTTTTCATCGTGTCTTCTGACTGCTAGTTGGTGTTCATGGATGCACTCTGCTAGTCTTCTTCCTATTTGTCCTACATAGTGGCTGTTACAATCCTTAGACAATATGTTATAGATTACTCTGTTCTTCTTGGGCTACTGGATCTTTTGGTTTACATTAAATATTTATTTTTACAGTTAGTTTTAATATATTAAACAAATTTTAAAAATTTAGAACTTCATTAATTGCACTCAGATATTAACCATTGTATCTTATTAATCAACATTTGCGAAGCATCAAGTTGGAAAGCTAGCTTAGTAAGTGTGGACTGTGTTTGGTCTTGGACTTTGACACACTTTGTTGAAGCCTAGCAGCTTATGAGGACTGGAGGTACTGAGTGTATTTCATCCTCATATATTTCTCTGTTCACCCTCTGATCTTAAGGCAAGGGCGTGCAGCTCCTGACAGCTTATGGTCCACTTTGGGCTATGTATGGTATGTCAGCAGCCACACTGCAAAAGTGTAACCTCAGTTGGCATGATATTTTCAACAGGGAGGTAGAAAGTTTTCAAGAAGTGCATTTGTTCCTTAAAGCACTCCCCACATCCTCATTGTGGAAGGGGACGTTGCCAGCAGTCTTAAAGGAAGCAGTGGTGTATCCTTTCCTTATGAGGCCCTCCCTGGATCCAGAGGTGTTAGACAACTACCATCCAGTCTCCAACCTTTTTCTTTTTTGAAGAAATTAATCCCACTATGAATCTTCTCTGGTGGCATGCTAAATATTTTTTCTATGAGAAGTTATAAGCCTCCTAGGTGATAGTTGGCTTCTATACATTGATTTGGATCCTATTGAAATGTTCTGTTTTAGGGAATATTGAATCCTATGTAAAAAATCTAGCCTGGAAAAATTACAGATTTTCTGATGGAAATGATGAAAAGAAGATTGAACTTCAAATGCTGCTTAAGTGCTAAAAACATAGGCTGTTCTTATGCAGAACTGAGTTTCATTTTTTATTACTTTTATTTTTAAGATGTCACCCATTAGGCAGATTCACCATTAAGCCCACTGTTATTTTGGGATAAGTCTTGGAAGTTGGGGTGATAAAATAGGTGTTCTCATATAACTGGAAAGAGTATGGGTTGCAGTTGGGTGGTCAGAATAGACAAAGGTCAAGTTGAATGTTATTGGATGATGAAAGAATGAAAATAAGGTGGAAACTATTTTGTACTGAATTTGGAAAGACTGGTTTGGAAATTCTGTACTGAATTTGGAAAGACTTGTTGCTCATTTTTTAATTATGATTTTCTAACCCATTTCTAGTACACTGTTTCTTGCAATTGAGTAGAAGAAAACTGTGTACTGGAACTAGAAATGGGATAGAAGATCATAAGCAAAAAATGAGCAACAAGTTAGGCAGCAGCCACAATGGAGAATGTCACTTTCTTGTCACCTGCAGCCATTAGCGATGAACCAGCAGGGGGGCAATCACAACTGTGCATGTGGCAGCCCCAAATGTGTAATAGATATGTGGGGTTGTGGTGGCATCTGGTTCTGGAGCATCACATTGGGGATGTCCTAGCATTGGAGATCTTCTGGACCTGACAAAGATGTTGATTGTGGAGGCTCCCTAAGTGAGGGATGGGGAGTGATTATGAATGTCCCCCCCAAAGAGAATATAGGAGGAAGTAGGTTCCCTAACTCCAGATAGGGCTTGTAGTAGGACTCTTGGATGAGGTTCTCTGAAATGGCATGTGTTCGTTGATAGCTATGTTGACTGAGGCTGTGGTATAACTCTTCAAGGTACAGCAGGAGTACCTTACATATAGCTTACATGTAATTGGTTTATTATGTGCATGGGAGGTTAGCCAGTTTGCATTTACAGTGTGCTGCCCTCCGCCAAGTGTTAATGACTGTTAGTAGCATGATGGGGTGTGTTGGGAGTAGGTAGAAACAAGGAAAGGGAGGCTGGGCAAACCAATTGGTAGTAATATTGGTTGGAGCCAAATAGCCATGATGGCCAATGGGAGATAATGCCAGAAGGCATTGGCTATGCAATTACGGGAGAAGAGAAACCAGCAGTGTGTTGTAGGCCCCATTAATCCAGCATCTGCCCTAGGATCTGGGAGCCAAATTCCTGGACATGCTGGCTTTAGGTTGTTTTGGTTAATGCCAAGTCCATCTGGAATAAGGCATCATCCATACATGATATGGGGCTGCATGAACAGGCAGACCCAGCATGTATTCATGAAACCTGGTTGAGCTAACACAGGGATGTCACACTTTCTGAGATATACTCTCACAGGTTTCAGGTCCTTCAATCTGGCCATGCTGCCCAGATTGAATCCCAGCAAGACACAGTTGCTGTTTGTCAAGAAACGTCAGGACTCTAGCCTTGATCCAATTACCTTTCTGGATGGAGTGGCACTCCCCCAAAGCAGCTGGTCCTTAGCTAGTCTGTGGCTAGAAGGCTCTTTGCCAAGGTTAGGCTGGGGTGTGTGTCACAGCCCTGCCTGGATTGAGAGAACCTTGTAACAATGGCTTATCACCTTATAGTAGGCTATTCTAATGTTCTCTACATGGGACTGCCTTTGAAGATTGCTCAGGAACTGCAGTTGGTACAAAATGCAATGGCTAGGCTGTTAATAATATATTATAGTGCTGCTGTAATATAAGATTTGTTTTACAGTTACTGCATTGATTACCCATGAAAACCCACTTCACGGAGCTAATTTAAATTATAAATCTCTTTATGGCTTGGCCCCAGGGTAATTTAGGGACTGTCAATCCCATACAAGCCCCAAGAAAGGGGAAGCTCAAGTCCCATCCCTGAGACAGATCAGGGTGACGTGAACCCAAAGGTAATCCTTTGTGATGGCCCAAATATTGTAGAATCCCTTTCTTCCAGAGGTTCACCTGATCCTTCACCTGTTGGCTTTCAATGGCCCTGCTACGTTTTGTTTGGGTGGGTTAGGGTAAATGACTTGATCTGGATTGGATTTTCTGATTTGGGATGGGAGGAGTTGTCTTATTGACTAAATCATTGTATAATTACAATTATGCCATTATAATTATAAATTGTAGTAGTGGTATGTGTTGTCATGTTGTATTAAGCCAGGGGATCTTGGGATTTCTTTTGAGAGCTGGGGAAGGAAGGAAGGCAGGCAGGCAGGCAGTTCAGAGTTTTCCTGAGTTCTATTTATAAATGTTGCTTTAGCCTCTTCTGTTACATCATGCCAAATCCATACATTTGAACAATCCATATGAACAAAAACATTGTGAAACTGCATTCAGTTCCTCATATTCCATGAAGGTTAGAAAATATAAAGTTGTCCCCCCCCCAAAAGGGGGGGGGAATACATGCCTGTTGTGAAATGTGCCTGCAACTTCTCAATATCCCATAGCGGGATTTGTGATATAAAGAGGTACTGTATATCAAGCATGAAACAAGCACAAGTCAAAAGAGGTTTAAATTATCCTGAGCACTGATAAGCTTTCAGTTGACAACCCAGTGATAGACCGAGTACTGAATGCAGAAGTACTTGTTTTTCACAGCTTTGTACTGCAGCTTAATTTGCTGTTTGTGGTGAATGACAGTTTGAGTAAATTAGTAGGCAGTTACTTCTCACTCACTAATGGACTTTTTTTGCTTTATTTTGTTTTGTTCTGTTTTGTTTGGTCTTAGTGAAAAGGTTGCTCCACAGCGCCAAATATCACTTCAGATCCAGTTGCAATAGTTTTTTGCTGTTGGATGTGTCCCTTTAGGGGATGAGGGATAGAATGGATGATGTTTGGGGGGCGGGGGGGGGGGAGAAGAGGAAAAATAAAAGACTGCATTGCACACTATTAATAAAGTAAGCACATACTTCTGACTGTGACTTGTTGGTCACAACAAGTTATATGTTAAACTTGGAAGCAAGCCTAAAAGAGAATTTTTAGTGCTTTGAGTTGAGTTGAGTTGAGCTCAGTTTAGTTATTTGCCCTTTTGAAACACTTTTTATTTTTTCTGGCATTTCAATTTTACTGTAATAGATGTTTTGATTGCACATTTGTATACATTTAAAAGCAGTTGAAGCTTTAGCATGCCATAAGAAACCAATTAACGCACTTCAAGCTAAAAAAGTCACTGGAGACACCACTGCTCATTCTATCATTATGCTATAAACTGTTTAAAATTGTTCTAGAATTCTGAATCCCACAAACGTTTCAGAAAACACAACCCTTTCCCCATCATGTTTATTTATCTAACAGCAAATTTTATTCTGATATTACTTACAAGGGTGTTTTTTTTAGTTAACATATATTCCTAAAGTGAAATTCCTATAAAAAGTCACACTGTAACCATTGGTAGGCCCCTCTGGTTCCCTGAATGTGCCAGGAGGAATATACGTCCAGCCCACAAATGGAGGGGGACAATCTAAAGTGCTAACCAGGCATTCAGTGGAATTGCCCACAAGAAAGTTGAGGAAAAAAACCAAGCACCTGTCACAACCCGTTTGGATTCTAAGGTGCCTGGGGCAGATCATTTCAATTAACCATCTTAATATATAAACCTAGCCACTATCTCTCATTAATTAAGAATTAAGATGATTATAACTACATTCTTCCTGTGCTTTATTGCCTAAAATGTCATTGAAAATCAGTTAGCTGTTTAAAATAAATATTCAGTGTGCATGACACTGAAAAAGTAACTAAAACACCTGCAGTGGGGAGGTCCATTAGACAACAAGTATTCTGAAACTAAAAGTATGCCTCCATTTTTCTCCACCTTGCTTTCAGGATATTGTTTAGCTTCAGATGCATGTCTGCAGAATTAAACATGTGGCACCATGTGAACAATGTATAAATGCACAGTGAGATAGCAGCGTCCATTCCTACTTCTTCTTTACCTATACATTTGCAATGGTGTGGAAATGGTACATGAGCAAAATGTTGTATAGGCAAGCATTTGCCATGTACTGTACATTGAGAATCTCAGGATTGACTTAGTCCTTTCTCCAGCAATATTTCTCTATCCAGCCCATATATTTAATACTTTAAGAGTGTCAGAAACTACGTTGGGGCTATGCAAGCTCCATTATTAATTGGTCAGTCCATTTAAAACTGGGAGTAGTTTAGTTCCCACATATTTGTGTTCTTTACTGGGTTTTATAAAGGGTAAGGAAATTGGGGACATAGTTGAAGTAAGAGTGAAAAAGTCACCCACCTTTATAAGGGTGAACTTGACCCTCAATCACAAAATGGTTGATACTATACCACACCCTATAAATTATAGTGGGGTATTTTATTTGGCTTTGAATACAGTAATGTTCATGATAATGCAATCAATTTATTATAAATGCTTTTCTCAAAGCATGTTGGCTTTGAAGTGATTTGAAAGGTAGACGAAGGAATTGTTGAAAGACGAAAGATGCCCAAAGAAGGAGCTGTTGAAAATATAGCTTTGGGGGGGGGGCATTCAAATTGGATTGAGCAGGGTTTCATTGAAACTTTGAACAAACCAGATAGTTGACCTGACAACTGCAACATAAAAAAATTCTGCAAACCAAAATACCCATCTTTTGTCATTATCATTATCAATCAAAACTCTAAGCTAAAGATTTGGTACAGTAGTTTGATATCTGGAGTTGCTGGCAATCGATCTGTGACCTTTTATTTTGAGGATGGAGATGTGACTTTCTACTCTGCCTCATAACTTGTTTTCTGACTTCTAATTGAAGTAACTCTCTATTATTACCTACTGTTAATTGTTAACAAATTGTGATAGAGAAAATATATCTAACAGAGAGAGGGTTTGAGAGCACCCATTTTTGCACTGGTGATCAAGCTTAGCCAAAAATCTGTTTCTAAGTTCCATCTGTGCAATGTATCTGCATTAAGTAGCAATTACTATGCTTTTCTATCTGTGGAACAGAAATGTGAAATAAGTACATTATTATCTGCATGCACTGATCCTTGTCCCGTGTTTTATTATTCCAGCTGTTGGAACAAGAATCTTAACATGAACTATTGGCTGATCATCAGGCTACCTATTATGGTTGCTATTGGGGTAAGTGATTGGAAATTCTTGCCATAGTAGCATAGATTATGGGTAGCAAGTGGAGAGGGATAGAAATGCTGGCAAGGTAGATGTCACTTCACTAATGAAATGATTTTGTAGGAGTTGCATTAATTTTTGTTTCCTGACTGACAATGCATAAATGATTGTAAGACAGTTTTTTTAACCAGTCTGTTTGTAAAACTGAATTTGGGGGGTTGCCTTTTTCTGTGTTCCAATAAAGAAGTAATTGAATATCCATCAAACTCATAATCTGCTTATAGTTAAATTCCAACTTTTTAACAAGCCACCCTTTTCCTGATATGCACACTGGACTCTGTGCTATTCTTGTTGGCAAGAATCCCTAAATAGGCCCATGTTAATGTTATAATAATAATAAACTATAGATAAAATGCATAATAATTAAACATTATAGCCAGTTAAACATCAACTAAAGTATCTGTTTATATTTGGCATGTGTGTTTAAAGTTTCATTTGAAATGTGTCAGCTAGAATATATAATGATGTATTGCTTCATGATGTTTCAGATGATGAGCATAATTTTGGAGTGAGCTGTCTGGTGGATTATGTTTCAACATAATCTTAAACTAAATATTATTGTATGATATGCTGTTCAGTTCTACAATCTGTTTTGTAATTCCTTCTTGTTTTATTCAGGTAAATTTCCTGATCTTTATCAGGGTTATTTGCATTATAATTTCTAAGCTGCAAGCCAATCTGTTGCGCAAAAGTGACATAAAATGCAGGTGAGTCCATTTGTCAGCAAAAATGCTATCATTTTTTTTCTCCTAGGCAAAATGCTTATGATAACCGATCATAAGGAAAAGTGCTCATGACAACTGAGGAGGGTACAGATTACATCTAATAAGAGGGACTGAACAAAATTGCGGTGCCATTTGTCAGTAACCATTTAAGTATAGATGAACACTGAATTGTCGCAGAGAGTATAGTACATATGTCAAGTTCCTTTTTTTGTAGGGGAAAACATTTAACTGTTTACAGTCTTCTATCAAAATCTGTTTTAGGAGTGCTTTGAAGCATATGCAGCTTGTTAAAGCATCTCTCCAATAATTTACTTTGAAGACTTATCGTCACCCATGTTGCAATCTGTGGGGTTCTTTTTTTATGTGGATTTCAAGTTATTTATTGTGGAAAAGCTCTGTATACTTATCAGGCATTTTTAAATTCTTTTGGTATTCTCTGTTTGGAATAGAAACTTACTGTTAAGTTTGTATCAATATTTATATGTGATATTGATATTTAATGTTGCTGGGTTTAGTGGTATACATAAATACATGCCAGCAGTAAGTACCATTTCAACAAATATGGTACATTCACAAATACCCTTTTGCAGTACAAGTTTAATCAAATATTCCTTTAATTCTCTGGGTAGACACTTAACATTTTAAAATACAGTTTTACAAAGCTACTCATATTTTATCAATGAAGTATATTTTTATAACTGGAATAGTTGATGGGGAAATCAATCCTGTCCTCTAGATCAAAAACATTATCTTTTATTTTGTTTCTTGAGTTAATTCAATATGTTGCCTTTGACTTTTGAGGCCCTGAAAACCAGGCCCTCCTCATTTCCCCATCACCAATAGAAGAGGTACCCCTGTTGACAAGAGAGCCATTTGATTTGTGGAATAGCTTTCCAAAAAGTTTGGTCAGACTGTTTTATGCCAGTGGGGTTTTCTTTAGGTGAACCTTTTGCTTCTGTTTGTTAATCTGTTGGCTGATCTTCCCAGATTGGCCAAATCTACACTGACTCTGATCCCACTTCTGGGTACACACGAGATCATCTTTGCTTTTGTTACTGATGAACACGCCAAGGGGATGCTGCGGCTTGTGAAGCTCTTTTTTGAATTCTCCTCTTCTTCCTTTCAGGTAGTACCTACATTCTCTATTCGGTATGAGTTTTGTAGTCAGGATTTCAAGACTTTTCTTTTTCTTAAGTCTGTTTCTAACGGTGTTGGCCCCAGTCTGTGCTAGGATTGCTGCACTACAGAAACTGAGTGGATGAAGTTCATAGCTGTGGTCAGAATTTGATATGCCACAGAGAGTATCTGCATCATTCACTCATCAGGTCAGAAATCATAATTTCCTTTTTCACTCGATCAGGGTTTCTCAACCAGGGTTCCATGGAACCCTAGGGTTCCACAAGAGGTCACTAGGGATTCCCTGGGAGATCACAATTTATTTAAAAAATTATTTCAAATTTGGGCAACTTCACATTAAAGAGGTAAGTTTCATTCTTTATTTTTAGTTTAAGAACACTGTTAGTGCATATATACAGGCCTTCACATGAAGCGAATATAATAATTTTGTAACTTCTAGCCTATATTTGAGCCTGAATGTGCAGGGGTTTCCCGAGGCCTGAAAAAATATTTCAAGGGTTCCTCCAGGGTTAAAAGGTTGAGAAAGGCTACATTAGATTAACAAGCAAAGTTCCCTTTAATTCCATTGCTAGTGTCTTTTATCCAGCCATTAGGCTTGTCAACTGTCCAGAATTTTGGGCATTCACCAGAACTGAAGAATGGGAAGCAAAAAAAGGAAAAAAAATATCTTCCAAGTCATTTTATCAGTTTTCCAGCTGACGTAGCATATACAGTACATGCAAGCTGCTCTCAGGATTGCAGGTTAGCTTTGTATAAAGGTATTTGTCAAGTTTACATGAGAGCTCCAACTGAATGATGTGTAAATATGAATCAACATATTTGTTCCCTGAAATTTCAGTTGGAGATATTTGCTTAATAAGACAAACCTGGATACATCATCCCCATCCACCATATTGTTTTCTTCATGATACAAAATAGAGAAAGGATCACCTGGTGCCCTACTTTCTGCCTCTATTCTGCTGCTGTTACATATGTGAAGCATTGAGGCTGGACTATCCTTTAGGACTGTCCATGCTAATTACCCACAGGATTATTTCCAGTGGCTCTGGAAAAGTCTGTGCTTTGGATACAGGTATACAGATAATGCAAATTCTTGCTTTTGCACTTTCTCCCCCTGCTTTTACTTGCTTTTTATCTAGTTTTTGCCAGTTAAATGTTTTGACATTTCTGATGATAAACATCAAGCTACATTTTTGCTAGTTGAACTGAGTGGTGCATGTATTTGCTTTGATCTAGGGATAGGGACTAAGTGGAAGAGTGCTGGCTGCAAGCTCAAAATTATGTGGAAATTACCCACATAATTTTATGACTTGCACTATTTGCAGAGTGTAGTGAGCCATCAGGCTGACAAATTGCAGGCCTAGCCTATCTGGAGGATAGGTTGGGGAAAATGATGTCAGCAGCACCACTGCTCCTAATTCTGAACGATAGTTGGGAGATTCCTTGTGGTGAATGTTCAACTGATTTAATCTGTTGCTGCTGCTTTTACATGGATTTAGTCACTATCTGATTATCAGTTTTGTTCCTTTTATCATTTTATTTTAAAAGGGTAATGAACCAGGTTGTTAATAAACTGAATTAACCTGCCATCCTATAGGAGCTTTTCTTTCTGGTCTTGAGTCAGCCAACAAGGCACTGTTCAGCCAAATGAAATCTTTTGCCATTGAACTGTTTCTCATGCTGCAGGAAAAGCAGAATTAGATGTAGTCTGTTTCCTCGTTAGTTTAGCTGTTTCCTCATTAGTTTAGCTAGTGAAGGAGGTGTGGATTTTCTAACTGCTATTTGGTTGTCTTCATTTTTCAGGGACTTCTGGTGGCAATTCTCTACTGCTTTAACAATACTGAGGTAAGAGGCATAGAGAGTTGTTTTATTTCACATATTAACTTTTCAAAATTGCTTCTACTGATAATACATTTAAAATAAAATAAAATCATAAAACACCTGCCTTAAATTAAAGAAAATGCTGGTCAGATATCCTTAAGAAGAGAGTTCCAGAACTGGGCTGTCAACATATAGAAAACTCTCCCTTATATTCTCATCGGCAGTAAGATATATAAAATAGTGTCCCAAACAGAGTGTAAGCCACATGCTCTTAGTTTCTCCGGGAAGTGAATGCAAATAGAAAGTTGGGAAGTGAATGAATGCATAAATGAATATAGGTACAGAATAACAAGCCTATTTATCTGGCAGAAGATGGCTATTTTGGCTTCAAATCATTTCAAGCCTTTATAAAAGAGGACTTGAATTTTGCCTCGAAATAGATTGCAGTCAAAACAATTAAGACAGAGCTGAAGATCAATCTTCTGCAGTGATTTCACATAGAAAAGCATGCTGTATAAATAGTACTAGTGACCATGGGAGCAGAGCAAAAGTCTCCTGGCACCATCCTCTAGAAGTGCTCGGCTAGAAAAGAGAAATCCATGATAAATTATTGTATCAAATTCCATAATGTCTAATCTTTGCCTGGGCTCAGCAGAACCAGGCCTGGTTAATACATAAATGGGAAATTGCCATCTAATTGCCTACTGGTAGTAGGCAATGACAAATCATTTCTGTAGTTTTGCCAAGAAAGTCACCAGAATTGAAGTTCCACTTGAAGAACATTTTAATTTTATGCTCTGTGCTGCCCACAACCCATAAAGAAACACTGTCAGTGTGGTATCAAATGCTACTGAAATTTCATGTAGAAGCAACAAACCATATTCTGTCACTGCTACCTCAATGCAGATCTAGCAAGGCTTGTTCATAAAAAGACTAAAACTGGTTTTTGTCCCAGGATCCAGCCTGATACATATGATTACCAGGTTATTATCCATTTATTCTGTGCAAGAACATTATGAAAATACGGGTTCTAAAGAGGAAATTCCAAAGAGCAAGGTATATGTAATTCAGTGTAATTTGGGTGTAGTTTTGGGCTTTCATTGAGACCTCTATATGCCAGAAGATATGCATATCCAAAGCTTTAAATATATGGGGTTTTACATTCATTTCAAAACTAGAAGAGCAGGAAAGAAAATGAAAAAAGAGATTTGCCATGCTCTGTTACCAATTATAAAATAGATAAAGCTATTACAAGTAGCAGAGCTTCATATCCTCTTTAAAATCTTTGTATTCATCACACAAAAAGCACCAACTCTTTTGAAATCATGTAGCTGTTATCACACATCATTCAGTAGATAGCCTTCAACATTCAAGTGATTCTATTTCTAAAAACAAGTGGATCTCAGTAAACATTGAGCACAGTAATAGGTCTGTATTAGAGAACTGTGAATTACTACAGATAAAATAATAATTTTGGGATGTTTGGAATCATTTGCTGCCCAATCAACTGTTCATGGTAAAGTGAATCTTGAAAGGCTTTGAAACAAATGTTAAGAAATGGATTTCCATTCAAGGGAAAACATGAATGGGAATAAACTGAGTATCTCTGGGCAGATATTTGTTTGTTGTTTGATCATACTTTGTTGTCATTCAATTGTTTTCTTCAATCTGTATGGCTTTCAATTCCAGTTCTCATTAACAAATAATTATACCTGAATTACTTAGTTCTTGTCCTGTTAAAATACCAGAATCTGTACAAAATTTGAGTTTGAACGTTTTTCTGATGGAAAGTTGGACAAGAGAATAGTTTAGCAAAGTTATAGACCTTTTAGCTAATACAACCTCAAGACAGTTGTTCCATCTGCCAAATAAATCTCCACATAGCTATGGTTTTCATGCATGTTTACAAGGATTTTGCTCCTTGTAAGGCTTAGTTCAAAAGAAGTAAATTCCTGAGACATTTTTAAGCATGCCTTCTTGAATCTTGAATTAATTAATGTGCTACTGACAATCAAAATCTGAATTTTAAGAGATGATTCCACTTTAAAAGATGTAATTAAGCCTTTAATTACCGCTCTATTAAATTATTTAAACTTTTCTTATCTAATGCATGCTACAATATTATGGCAAAGCAATTTTCAATTTGAAAAGCAAAAGGAAGAGCACAGGTGAGACATGTTGAACTGTACGCCCTATTTCTTACTTGTAGCCTTTTCTCCTTAGCTCTTCTTGTCCTCAGGCTTTCCTAGTTGACATATGCTACTGCTTAGAAGGAATAAGTTTAAGTTTATGGAATGCTCAACCATCTTCACTTTTGCAGGCCTGTGACGTTCTTGATACCTGATCTCCCCTCTAGAGGGTACATTTCTAGCCTTTGCAGGCATGCAAATAAATAAATAAAGCCATTAACGGAAAGCACTGTACTCAGAAATTTTCTCTGCTTTAGGATAGGCATTTTAGCTTTCAGGTTTTAAGGTGTTTCTGATTTATGGGTGTGAAAAAATAACAGTAGTCTAGACAGGCACAGTCCTGTCAATATTTAATGGGCCACTCTACATTATTTCCATGCAAATCAACTACCCACCTTATGAAAAGAGGTAAGATGAAACTGAAGGTCCTGTAAAAGACATGATTCAAGATATGGAACCTAGAAAAATAACTGCACAGTGGCATTTTTCAGATTTTAAAATAATTATTTGCTTTGCCAACCCTCCCCACCTCTTTTTTCCTAAAAGCTTATCTGGCTCATAGTTTTGTTGTAATTGTTTTTCTTTCTCCAATGCAGTATTTATTGCCTATTACTGCCTTGGAGTTCATTCACAGATTACTAGATTGTTGGCCTGGCAAAATGGCTCTGAGCAGATTTTACACAATTAGATTTTAACTATTGTACAACAATATGCTTTCTTAAATTACAGTCACAGATTAAGGCTGGAGATATTACATTCTTCTTCCTCTGAACCTAGCAGGAATGGAAAGATGATATTCTTAATTGTAAAAGCATGTGGTGAAGGCAGTATAGAAGTCCATTGATGTTTTTTGTTCTTCATTATTTGACATCATAAAGACCTTTGGGGAGACAATATCATATTCCATCTAAATAATGTGCCATTTCACAAAGTATTATCTATCCATAATTAAATAATAGTTAGTGGTTCTCATGTACAATATTGCCACAGTATGTAAGCAATGAGGAATAACCTATACCCACATTTAAAATGTATCTTAGAACAGTGAATTAGAATAGTCCTTTTCACTTGTTGATTAAAATCAGACAAACAGTAGAATGAATACTATCTGGATTGAGCTTTTATTTTCACATACCAAAGATAAACTTGATTTACAACAACTTCAGTCACCATAAATTTTAACTAGATTCAAAAGCAGCTTACATAATGAAATAAAAAATGTCACTCATCTGAGTTTTAGCTAAAAGTACTCATGGTGCCTTGGAAGATGCTGGAGATATTTGGTAAATCATGCTCTTCCTCAGGTCACTTACACTGTTCAGATCATCTGTTCTGCTGGAGGTGGGGGACAGAAACAATAGAACTTATGGTAGGCCTCATGCTCTGCATGCACAAAGTTCAGTGTCTTCCTCTCTGAAGCCAGAACTGTTGTTGGCATAGATTGTATTGAGGTAGATGGTTAATTCATCAACACTAATTTCTCTTGAGATATTTTGTACTGTAACTTTTATAGCTCCTGTCACTGATCATGCGATAGGGACTTCTGGTACCAAGTTGCTCATCCTTAAGTTAGAGTATAAAAATTGTATGTATACAACATACATAAATTGTATACATAAATTGTATAGAGCCAGAACTGCATTTGGTAAATTATTTTTACAGTTCAGTACTATGCAGATTTACTTAAAAGCAAGTTCCCTCTGGGGTTCAGCCAGAATTCATGCAAAAAATGCG
Organism: Candoia aspera; assembly: GCF_035149785.1. Classification (NCBI taxonomy): domain Eukaryota; kingdom Metazoa; phylum Chordata; class Lepidosauria; order Squamata; family Candoiidae; genus Candoia; species Candoia aspera. Next base: position 60,400,983 of record NC_086153.1, on the reverse strand, counting down.
ATTTTAATCAAGCCTTTTAAACTAGTGAAATCATGCTCTTCAGCGCTACCTATACAAGAAGCTGTACTTGCTGCAATTACAGTAGGAATACTGAATGCCAGAAAAGAGTTCTTCAAAAAAGCATAAGCAAACATTTCAGATTGTACAGAATCATGCGTGGTCCAATTTTAGCTAGGTCATTGCTTGCAGCAAAAAGTTTCAGTAAATATTTTATTTCCTGTGTTGTGCACCAATATTTTTATCTATAAAGTTTGAAGAAGCTGCTGTCATTATTACAGTTATAAAGCAAACCTATCTGAGATGACTTGGAGCAATAATAAGGCTTCCTTAGAACCTTGCCAGGGATGCTAACATCTACATTCACATACCAGGTGGCCAAATAAAGTCATACAATTGCGCATAACTTTTAATTAGATGTGTTGTTTTATTGTCTTGTTGTTGTTTTATTGTCTTATTTCCTTGATAGTGAATTGCTGTACCAAACCATTTCTCTTTTCCTACTGTAAAGGCTGGTCAAAGACGGTAATAATGATATTTGATTTTATTTGTTTTAATTATCTAAGATACTGTATGATTTCTTAGCTCCATAACAAAAGTGCAGCAGTACCAGGTCATACACCTTTCTCTTTCCCTTTGTTTCCTTATGGAAGGTTCAGACAGAATTTCAGAAAAGTTGGGAACGATGGAGACTGGAACACTTTTACGTCCAAAGAGACAACAGTATGAAGCCACTTAAGTATCCAGCCAACAGCATTAGCAGTGGAGGTACAGTCGGAAGCACCGTCTATGCTGCCACTTGTCAAGCTACATTCAGCTAAGATGCAGAGGAGATGGGCCATCTGACCTGAACTGTAGGAGATAAAATTGAACGCCCAGCCAGACTGTTTGTAAGAGGTCTTTAGAAGACTTGACCCTCTGCTGTTCATTGCTGCAGGCAGCTGAATAAGCTTTTAAAATAAAGCAGATGGCTAATATAATCAGCGCATTTGAAGGTAGAAGTCACTTCTCAAGTAAGTTTAAAGAGTTTTCCCCCAGTTAATGTTAGAAGCCTCCAGGTGTCCAAAGCCTAAACCCTGTGTTGATGCAGTCACAAAGCATGAGGTTAATAACCTATTAGAACAGGTGGACAATTTGAAGCATTATTGATTAAATTACCAGGATGCAGCTGATTAATACAGACAAGAAAGATCAGCCCTTGGGAGAGGTAAGGCTAACCACCCTCATGGTTAGAAAAAAGCAGTTATAGTCTGCATAATCTTTGTATACATTTCAGAGCCTTTTCCAATGGCAACTTTATTATAAAAAGTAGCCACTGTGGGCTCACTCCAGGGGCTCCAGGAAGTTTCGCTGCCTAGCACCACTGTTGTAGAGAAATATTCTCTTCTACAGTACTCAGGCTGTAATAAGTTTTTTCATGGAGTAAGCATGTCCGTTACAGTTCAGAAGGTAAAAAAAAAAATACGTGGGCCAAAGCTTTTTGTCATTAATGGTAATGAAAACATGTTCTTCTCTGCAATCATGACACAGTAATGTTTAACTCTTTTTTAACATTTGACATGCAAGTCAGGTAAATGGCAATTACGTACTTTTGCAATAAGTAGATCCAATGGCTTTGGGAATTTTTACTTGTCACCTGGAAAGATCTGAACCATTCTTGTACCAAATTGTGGCAACTCTAGCTGGATTATTTAAATGTCAGAAATATTGGATGTAATATGTTGCTTTTTGTTGCATGGTTTCAGACTTGTTAGCTTTTTTTTTTGTCTGAAGAAACATACAGTTGACTCTAGTATCCTCTACTCTTCAGTGCTTCAGAAAGCTGCATAAATGCTAGTATGAACCGTTGTAATTAGTAGCATACTGTTGTGTATGTATTTTTTAAGTGGATTATGTACTATCCCCTGTAAGTACAGGGACAGGAATGCTGTATTTTATTACGCTAAAACCCATGGAGATGTGTGTGTAAAAACTGTTTCTTTGTGCACAGAGGTCTTGGTCATATACATTCAGCACATTATACTTATATGTGACCCTAGCTCTTTTTGCTCTCTTCAAATAGATGCAAGACTTTCTGTGTTAAACACTGAAAACATAAGCAGTTTGGTGGGGCTGATTCTGTTGCTATAATTTCAGCACTTTGGTCAGCTCACAATCCAACTGGCATTCATGCTGCCAAGAAATCTTCAGAATCTTAGTAATTAAGTAGACTGTTCAGTTAGAATGAATTAAAACAGTATAAATTCCATATTCTGTCATTAGTAAATCCATTTCAAGATGTCAGTCATTCTTAAAACATTCATCGGAATAAAAAGATGGGTACTGGTGCTGATTTGAAAAACAATTTATAACTGAATTTGTTTTGTGCCAATGTTCTAAAAATTGTAGAAAATACAGAAAATAGATGTTACTGAATTAAAGCAGAATATGGCAGCAGTGATGCTTGTAAGCATTCTGAACTGAATCCTGGATTTCTTAAAGCTTAACAGATTATGCTTCATGTCTTGACTACGGTGCCGTGTGGTAGGGTATGAACAGAAGCCTGTTGCTTATTTATTTATTTTTCAAATTTATATAACTGCCCATCTCATATATATGACTCTGGGTGGCTTACAAACAAAACACATATCAAAAGAATAAAAAAGAACAATACAACAATTTAAAAACAAGGAAAAAACCAATATAAAAGCATATAAAAAACCTTCATAAAATACACAAAGCTCACAGCTAAGGTAATCACATTCATCAAATTCACTGCACTGGCTCCACCACATTCCCAGGTCCCCATGCCCGTTGGCAAAACCATGTCTTCTGGGCTTTGCTACTAGTATAGTCTAATCCTGCAACTGTAACTTCTAACCGCAAGAAGCTTCTCTACAGATTTTGTATACAAGACAAAAGCAATCTACCATGTGACAGCTATGCTAGACCTCTGTTAGAGCCTCCTGTCCTTAAATGTTGCTATACTAAGTTATTCAAGCACAAGAGACTCCTGTCCGTGATTGGTGTGACTTACAAATAGATGAAATTTTTGGAAGCGTTGTGTCCAATATAACCTACCGACTTAAACAGAAAATCTGCCTGCAAAACTTGAAGTGGGATGGAACCTAAAGTTCGTTTGAATTCCAAGTATGAAACATGGAGCTGTCTACTCATTTTTAGGAGCAGAAACAGAATATTGTAGCAAATTCTGTTGAAAGTCCTCACTTAAAACACTGCAACTGTGATTGAGTCAGATTTACAGTGCAGTCCTATAGTTGTCTATTCCAAGAAAAGAATTCTCTAAGGCTTCTTCCCCAGTAAGCAGAAATGGAATTGTAGTTTTCAGTTGTAAGTGGGAACTGTTGTGTAACTGATTAGCCACTGACTTTCTATACTCTACGTTTATTGGCCTTAAAAAACTGTATCTGCATATTGTTCCTCCAATTATACTTTGTATAATTAACTTCATTACACTCATTGGAGATTATAGGTGGATGTAATGACTATTTGTAAACTATTATTTGTGCAATTTTCTGTCAGATTGTTTTGAAAGTAAGGAGAGATGTTGTGGCAGTAGAATTGACTCAGCCCTGTAATTGTGTCTGTAGAGAAGGGGACACTATCACACCATGATTCTAAAATCAGCCACAAGCTGTGATACATAATCCAGTCCAGGTTTACCATCCAGGACAAGCTGGTTATATTACATGGAATATTCACCCTATCTCTATATCAATAATTTGTCTTGTGACAGTCCTGGATCACTACCTAAATAAGTTTTGTGACTAGGTGAATTAACGATTATAAAGCAACTCTCCCCTATGCATTCAAAAGGAATCTCTTTAAATAATGCCTTCTTAAACATAAATAGGATCGTGCTGAAAGTGAACTCAGAGTAATCTCTTTCCTCCTGTAAATAAAGCCTGCTTAAACAAGTAGCCTGCTGAATTGCTACTGGATTTAATTGCTAAAATAATACTATTAGAAAAATGGAGATTGCAGAACTGCAGAAACATGTCCTATCATATAATTCCTAATTAAAACAACACCAGTTTTTAAAATTATGGATAAATAAGATCCTGATTAGTGCAAACCACAAAAGAAATATGGAAAACAACTTGATATTTACAGTAGAATTTGTCAATGGGGGAATCTCCAAAACATTTTAAAGTGATTTTTTAAATTGAGTTTTAAAAAAAGTATTAACCGCCCATCTCCCTGTCTGGGGGAGATGGGCGGTGATAAAAATATGATAAATAAATAAAATAAATTAAGGTAGTTATATTTTCTAGGATTATTTTGGCAGTAAAACTTTTTTTAAAAAAATGTGTACCTCGATTTTTCTCCAGTGGTTCAAGGAAACATGCATAGCACTTCCTTCTCCAATTTCTCTCCACAGTAGCAACCCTGTGAGGTAGGTTGGGCTGAGGCAAAACTGGCTCAATGTCACCTGATGAGCTTCCACAGCTGAGGATGGACATGAGCCTGTGACTTCCTGATCCTAACTCAACACCATTACTATTATATCACACTGGCTTTTAAAAATTCAAATAGGGATTTTATATTCTTCAGTGATAATTACAGGTAGTCCTCACTTACTACTCGTTCAGTGACCATTTGAAATTATGACGGTGCTGAATGAGGAGACTTATAACTGGTCCTTGTAGTTGCAGCCATTGCAGCATCCCTGCGGTCACATGATCACCATTTGCAATCTTCACTGCCGGCTTCCAACACAGTCAATGGGGAAACCAGGAGGAATTCTTTTGGGAGAGATGGGCAGAGGCTAAATTTGAATAAATAAATAAATAAATACAATTCACAGATGGCGATCACGTGACATTGCACCTAACGATTGCACGCAATTCGCTTAATGACAGCAACTGGAACTGCCACAACTGCCGTCTTAAGTTGGCATGGTCATATGACATCATGCTTTATGACTGCGTTGCTTAGCAACAGAGTTGCTGGTCCCAATTACCATCAGTAAGCAAGGACTACCTGTACGTGTATTTCACAGCACTATGCAATTCATGAAACTTCCCCCTTAAAGCCATTGTTTGGAGCATCAAGATAGCCATGTGTCTCAAAGACCTGGCTTTTCCTGATCTCCTAAGCATCTACCAGGTTTGCCCATGAAGCAAAGTGCAAACTCCAAATGGTTTGCACAGTCTTAATACTTCCTTCAATATGAATAAATAAATGCTGTATAGATCAATGAAGAAACATGCATTGTTTTGGTGAATAGGCAAAACTTAATTATAGCAGAATTTTGAAAACTCTCGAGAAGTAACAAAACGTATTGGCTCCAAACACACATGAAATGGTTTGAGTCTACTCTTTACACACAGTAATGTGCATGAGAAAAGGGAGAGAAACATATTTTCTTATACTTTACTTCACAATGCTGCCTGTCCATCTCCAAAATTAGAACAGAATTAGGCCCAGAATAACAACAGTAGGGCAGTGATATAATGCTAATGAAGTTGTGGGGGAGGTTGCACTGCTTTCTTTTGCATGCTTTTTCATGTACTCCCCCCCGCACCTCCACCTTGAGTGAGAAAAACATTTGGATAAAATATACAAATCTATTTCATCAGGTATGGTTTAGCCCTCAAAACACTAGAAATTCCTATAGCATGCAAAAGCTAATTGCTTTGCAGAAACTTATTAAATATTTGAGTAAAGTTTTGTCTCAAGACATTTTAACTGCTTTTAATAAATTTTAAATTAAGATGTGAACTAAATTTGCTTTACTTTTTTATTCTTATTAAAATTTGGAGATAAATAGTGGCTTGAAGATACTGTTTGACTACAGGTACTCCTTGCTTAGCAATGCTAATTGGGACTGGAAGCTCCATTATTAAACAACACAATCATAAATTGAAAAACCATATGACTAGGCTGCTTAGCAACGGCAGTTCCAGCAATCCCAGTTGCTGTCATTAAGCAAGGATCATGCAGGTCATTAAGCGAGGACATCACGTGACTGCAACTTGTGACTTCCTGACAGCTTCCCTGTTAACTTTGCTTGTCAGAAGCTGGCAGGGAAAGTCACAAATCATGATCACATGACTGCAGGACACTACGACAGCCCTAAGTACGAGGATCGGTTCTAACTACCACTCGGTCGATGCCATCATAAGTTCAGTCGCTGAACGAGTGGTCGTTAAATGAAAACCACCTGGATTCTTTTATTCTTAAAATAGATGCATGTTCCCTTTTTTTTCTTCCCTTGAACCACTTACACGGTGCATATTTTCTCTTTACTTCCACCTCTTGTTACTTTAAGGGCATATTGCTGAACTAAAATGCAACATGACTGAGATTTGAATGGAAAATCATTTGTTCACTCAACTCTTTCCTTGTTTTTCTCACCATTTCAGTTACAGCTGATCACCATTTGCTTTGGGCATGCCCAGATCTCTTCCAGTACAAACTGTGCTGGCCAGGGTCAGTTTAAGAGGGCTCAGGGACAACCTGATAGAAAAGTAACAGCATCAAAGCAGACCCCAAAGGGAGCCCTGTCTAGGAGTCCTGTAATAGAGCAGAATCTGCCTAGCTATATCCACCTTAAACTGGAGAGAGCTTTTCCAAGTAATTTACACTTAAAAGGAAAAATGACATTAAAAATATGTAGTTCTTCCTAACAGCCAAAGCATTTTCTTCTACTGGTGTTCACTTTTTCAGCCAACTGTTTTTCATTTGTGGAAAGTATACCCGGTAAAGCAGCATGATGTGGCTATATAGCAAGCAACTCTTCCAGAAGCCTGGTTTATCTTGAGGGATAAACTCTCTGCCGCTGCAGAGAGGGGGTAACAAATGTTTCTTCCATTCCTCCTATGAGGTTGTAGGAGTACTGGAAAATAAGAAACATCTTTGTGATTACAAGCAGTCCGTTTAAAATATTCCTAATCAGATTAGTGTGGATGGGTACAAGAAAGGGAATGTATGCATCAATCTGTCTCCAAGATGCCTTGGTTTCAGAATCTGTACTATATAGGAAGGGTGCTCTTCATATGCATTGAGCAGCTCAAAGCACCAGCAACCTGTTTGCTCACTGTGACTCTATTTCAAGGTGTATGGATCAAAAGATATATTCAGGAGTAATAAAAATGAGTGAATGCCTTGTTTCTATGGTTACTGCTGACTCATGTTTAAAAAGCATTCAATACTGTGAGTGAAGTTTTTAAAGACACCTGTAAAATATATTGAAAAATAAACGCCATTTACACGTGTGCTTTGTTCTTTCAAATCCAGTGAAATTTGCTATATGAAAATTTGCTACTTAGGTTCTGTGTCTTTTTTCCTTGGGGTGGAAGGGGGACTTTTGCTAGCATACAACTTCATACTTGAGATTTTAAGCTCTCTATATGTCTGCTTTCAGCTAAGCAACATCAAGAATCTTTTTTTTTTTTTAAAAGGGGAGAAATCAATTGGTGTGTAAAACATCAAGCCTTGAATCCAGCTATTGAGCTAAGTAAATGGTTTGAATAAATGTCCAAAAATTCAGAATTATGACAGTACTGTATTATGCTGTGAAGTTGGCAGGTTTAACCCTACATGTTGTTGTAAAATTTCAGAGGTCAAATAATCAGCAATACTGTTCCACTTCCTACCATATCCTACTTCAATTGTCCCTTTGCTTATTTTTTTACCCATTAGAACAGGAGTGTACTCTTACAAATGCTGCTGAACAAAGCACATTTTTCTTATGCTGGCCCACCTCTGTAAAATTAAACATTTTAGCCTGCTTATTATTTGACATCTGGCTTTGTTATTAACAAAAAACAATTTCTCTTCCATAGTTTCAAGATACATGCACATAATCAAGTATAAGTATTTAGAAGCCTTAGTAATCCAACAGAAAAATTAAGCAGTATCTTAAACCTGCATTATTAATGCCAGATTGTAATTCTGGTCATTGAATATTGGAAGTGGAACATCCATATTTACCTCTGCATTTGGATAATTGTTTAAATGGGATTACATTTAAATTTGACTTAATCAGGACTCAATCCAGTGGCTTAAATTGAATTATAGTATTGAAACTTGTTTTCAAGATTTAACTCTGGCTTTCCATAAGCAATCCCTGATATACTAATACAGATATTTTCCATTTTACAAGCGTATGGGACACAGCTACATATCTCATTAATTTGCTTCATCAAACATAATTTCTTCTGAAGATACTTTTGTCACCATCAGCCTATTTGGCGGCTACTTAAGCTTTTAACATTAATATGGAGACATTATCTAGAAGTTTGGGCTGAAATGTCAAGTATACTTATGAAAAGCATCATTATCTGCTCTTTTACAAGAATTTGTTTCCTGCTGACTTTGATGCTATAATTTAAATAACAAGTAAATTGTGGCAGTATATTTTGAGGAGTTTGTTAAAAACAGGATGTTTAACTCAAAATGTTCAGTTCAGAGAACATTAATCAAATCTGAATAAAACCTGCAAATCCAGTTGAAATATAAACCTAAGGGTTGTATTATGTCACACTAACCTTTCCATAGATAATAGCTTTGGCTCTTCCTCCTCTTAACATTGGACTTATATTAAAAAAAGGAGCTTAACAAGCAGAAATAAAATGGATTTTTTCTAAAGAGCTATTGCTGAATGAAAGAAAGCTGTTATTTCAGACTGGTTTTGTTAATGAACGGAGTGTTCTCATCAGACTGGGAAAAAGCAAGCACTGTGCTATCAAGTTTAATATACATGTAAGTGGAAAGTTGCTATGGAAGCTCAATAAGGTCATACTGGACTTCAGAAGATGATTCATTTCTATAGCCAACTAGCTAATTTGGATTAGGAAATCATTGTGTTTATGCTACCCAGTCAAGATTTTTTCAAGAACTCAAATAAGGAATATGCTCTAACAAACATGTGGATGTAAGAACAGCTTCTGTATCAGAAGACTGGAAAGGGAATCAATGCAAAACCATTTTTTAAAAAGATCAAGTAGTTTAACGTTTGCTCTGACTAAACAGAGGAAATAGGTTTTACATAATCAGGCAAACAGAAGGATAGAAAATGAACAGCATGACTAACTCTTGAGTTCTTTCAAACTGTTAACAAACAAGGAGAGGGACGATCTAGCTAAGTTGGAACGCTCACAAAGGGAATAAGGAAATTATAGGAATACAATAAAATTATACAAGGAGTGAGCAAAGCAGCTGGGAAGATACACTCATAGTCCTGCTGTTCAGGTCATCCAATGAAGATGAATGGTGGGAGAGAGAGAGACCAGGTAACAAAAAAACACTTCACACAATGCACAGTCATATAATGGAATTTGTGAACACGAGAAGTGATGATAGTAGTTGACGTGACTGAGCAAATTCAGAATGAGTAAGTTGATCAGTGACCGCTCAGTGAAATGGCTACACTACCACCTCCTGTACTATTTGATTTGACTGACACCCTGCCATTATGCACAGTGTATGTCTGTACAGACTATAAACACTTGAGAAAAGGGGTCAAACACAAATCCCAAGAGGGTACATTGCATACCCTGGGGGACAGTGCAGAAGGCTTCTCCCTTCTAACTGCCAGAAAGACTAGTCTTCAAGAGGGTTTCTCCCCCTGATCTTAAAACTGGGCAAGCTCGTAATGGAAGAGGCACCCCTTTAAGCTGTTTAGGATTTCAATGGTCAATGCTAACACTTTAAATTGTGCACAGTAAGCATCTAGTAACCAGTGCAGATTTTTTAGTTTAAACATATGATCCTGTACCTCAGAGCAGAAAGCAGCTTAAAGGCAATATGCCTCTGAATACCAGTTGTTGGGGAAATAGGTCCTATATTTCTCTTAAATATTTGGCCATTGTGGGAAAAGATTCTGGCCTAATTAGGTGTTTGGAGGTTGCTCATCTGTCTCCCAAGATTTACATTTATAAGCAAAAATTTGTGTGCATTTTATTATTAGGTATTTATCCAAATTAAGAGCCAGTTCATTAAAGGCACAATGCTAGAAACCGGGAGACTGTGAGTTCTAGTCCTTCCTTAGGTACAAAGCCAACCAACTGACCTTGGGCCAGTCACTCTCTCTCAGCCCTAGAAAGGAGGCAACAGCAAACCATTTCTGAAATCTTGCCAAGAAAATTGCATGGGCTTGTCCATATAGTCACCAGGAATCAAGACAGACTCAAAGGCATGCAAAAAAAAAAAATCCAAATTACAGGTACTCAGCTTAAGACAGCAATTGGGACCAGAATGTCCATCACTAAGCAATGTGATTGTAAACAGTCAAGGACTACCTATAAATGCATCCACATTCATTTGAGGTATTTGAGGTTTAGGCTGTGCTTATGTCTGAAAAGGATGCTCATACCACTTACAAAAAGAATGCCTTTGGTATTGGGAATCTCACAAGCCTGACTGATGGTCTGATGCTAAAACTGAGTTCATTTATCATACTAAGCTAAACTCAAACTACAATAGAGCTTAGCACAATTTGCAAACTAGTCTGGATGAAACCCTCTGCTTCAAAATCTAGGCATCAACTTTTGTTGACTACTCTTTCTTAGGCTGCTTTTGTTAGAAACTGGAATAGGCAACATTTTTGCAATGTTTTAGGTTTTCAAGTATCCTAACAATTATAAGTATCCCATTATTTCCAAGTCTGCTTCTCATTAGAAACATTCACACAACTATTTGGATGAGTTTTTCTTCATTTTATTTGAGTATCCAGATGTTCAAAGGGCTTAACAATGGATGCTTGGCTAAGTCTTTACATGGCCATCCTTCTCTTAAGACTGGAAACAAGAACTGTGGATAGACCCACAACTGCAGTATTTTTTTAAAAAGATACAGAATATCACAGGAAATTATTCACTGTAATTTATGGGCAAGATAAACTCAGGTACACAATAATGAATTTTAATCCTATTTACTGCTCAATTAAAGGCCGATACTGTAATTCTCTCTCAAACTGTTCTGCTGTGAGGGTTCCTTGGATAGCTTCACAGCCAGGATTAAATACAGAATATGCACTTTTTTCTCCAGGCTGCCTTTCCTTAGGACCACGAGTTCCTGCATAGATCCAATAAAACATAGAGAGGACAAAATATGGCAAACCAAACTCCAGTTCCACAAACAGTCCAAGTAAGACCATCCAGAGAAGAAACTTGAGAAAGACCTGATTCTTCCGTACATAATGGGTCCACCATGGCAGAGGAGTTGTAATGACTTGGGCCTCGTGGCTTTCTGATCTTTGATTGGATTCCTAGGAAATAAGATAAAAATAAAGTAACTGGATTATACATGCAGTGGGTGCTATGACCTTGCTTAAAGCATAATGAAAGCAAACCCACAGTTTTTGCCCTTCCTCTTAATCCTTTCATTCTTCCTTCATATATTTGTTTTCCAACGTGATCTTCATTTGGTCTCTATACGACCAGGCCACTTCAATGTATGGTTTTTGTACTGGTCACTCATTTTTGTATTCTAAAGTTGTTATTCCTTAGATATCCCAAGATGCAATCTTCCATATGCCATCATCAGCTACCAGATTGGCCAACAGCTACTGACTTCCACTGCCTATCAAGCCATTGAGATTTTCACATGTTTAGTAAGGTATAGACTTAAGTTACCAGCCTTAGGCACACCTAACACACACCATTTCTTGCTCATTGTTAGTTATTAATTAGCAATGAATTTTAGTTGCGCTAACACCCAGCATTGGAAGCACATTATATCTGTGCTACAGGCCCTGCACTGGCTACCAATAAGCCTTTGGGTGCAGCTTAAAATGCTCGCTTCCACCTATAAAGCCCTCCATGGTTACCTTCAGGACTACATTCTCCAGCTGGAATCAACACAACCTGCATTTGGGGCATACAGAATCCCTCCCCTTTTCCTCCAGAAAGTCCCACAAGTCCTTGCACCAGAAAAGTACTAGCAAGGTTTTGTTCAGTCGCTAGGCCCTTCCACGCAGCAGGCGTGGTTTGGTTGGCTACTGTCATTCAGGGTTTGAGGGGTGTGTTCTGCACTGTCAGGCCTTTGCAGTAAATTCTGTAAAGGAATGGCTTGGATTTTCAGCCTTTCTTTCCCTTCAGCTCTTTTCTTGAAAGATTAGGTAAACAAAATGAGCTACTGACTGGGTTCTGGTATTCTCATAGTACAGTTGCGTGGGTGGACTTAATTTTACCCTATGCAAAACTGGCTTCATTTTTCAGTTGAAGTTAACCTCAGGAGTTAGTGGCTGGGCCAACTGACCCCTTTTTGGTGTTCCCATGATACACTGATCTCTCTACTGACGCAGTTTAAACATGTTGCAGGAACAAGGTCAATGCATGGGATTAGACGAAAGAAGGCCCTCATCCCAATATTTATTTATTCCATAAAAGTGGGTGGATGCCACTGGAAAACAGTCACGTTCGTTTTTTTGGAATAGCACTCCTCAAACAAAATTTTCCTGAGTACTTCCTGAAAATTGCAGGGTGACCACAGTGTTAAACTTAATTACCATTTTTCCCCCTACAACTCAAAAGCCATAACTTCTTTTTGATCTTCAATGGCAGAATTAATATCAAATTCAGTGTCCTGTTACAGAAAGTACTGAACCTAAGCTAGACTACCAAGAAAAGCCATCTTAATTAGTACTATTTCATTAGAAGTAAATATATAGTACTAGCACTACATAATGAAAACAACAGGCCTTAGGCCTGGTTCTTGCTTGCCTGTTCAATAACCATGGGTTATTAAAATAACCATGAGCCAAGTTAATCAAGCACAAGGCTAAATTTATACCCTTAACTATTCAGCATCCTTTCAGCCACTGATATAAGACTCTGTGGACTATCAGTGCTCCTAAATTATACTTTCAGAACTTCTGATTTAAAATTTTACTAACCTGTTCTCCGAGCAGTGACCTTCCAAAGCTACTAATATAGATTAAATATAATAATAAAACAAGGCCTACAAATGTGGATACCCATGATATTGGGGTATGTGTGTGCACAAGACATAAGCATTACGATGCAAATGAAGCAACTTCTATACTTGCATCAGGCATCAGAATTGTAACACCTGCAGGCTGACATCATGACACACGTCACCATTTTTTGTATAATAGTGTGAATGCTCTGGACCCTAATACCTATACAAGTCAGACAAAAATGGTGCATAAAACTAGACCATCTAAGATGTCTGGGCAAAAGACCTCATAGTAGGCATTAGATCAGATTTCCGTAAAAAGCATGTGAGAACTGTAACCCACAGCTGATAGGAACTACCAGTATTCAGTGCCAGAAATCTCAAGGAACTGTGCAACCTAGCACATGGACCCAACACCTCCCTTTCTTACCGTAACATTTTATAGCCAGAGTAATATAATGAATGAAATAGTCTAGTTGTACCAAAAAGATTCACACAGGCAACTTATTAGCAACCAAGCCTATCCAACTCCATAGTTAGTGTAGAAGTAAAGACAGTCTTGCCGTAATTTAAGAGTATAAAATCACAAGAAAAATACAGTAGGGAAGAACAGCATCAAGCCCTTCTCATATTTCTGGATGAAAGGTAGAATTAGCAGAAGCCTCTTTGCAAGAAAAAACAAGTGTACCTGCATATGCAGAAGAATCAAAATTTGCAACTTTTCCTGACCTCTGACATTGCAATTACTAACTAGAGGCTTTGCAGGAGAAATCACCAAAAGCTTTTATTGACATAGGAGAAACCCAAAGGCAGAGAGTTTCAAAAGTTGGCAGTACCTGGCTGACTACTACTGAGCTGAAAAATTAAGCAGGGTTGGACCTGGTTAGTCCTGGAGGAGAGACCACCAGGAAATCACAGAACTGACTGGGAAACTGATAAAAGGTCCAGCAAAAACGTACTATCCTCTACATGGCCACGCAGTCAGCAGGTAAGGGAGACTTTTAAGGCAGATTTAAAGTCTTTGGGGAGGGCTGGGAATTAGACAAGTCAGAAGGTCGCCACGTTATTGGAGCTACCTCCGGGAACAAGGTTTTGGTGTTAAGGTTTTTCAAATACGCAACACCGCCCCCTTCAGGTACGCAGAAAAAGCGCGGCGGACGCGCAATCTAGGACAAGCCGGCCTTCGGTAACTCCTACGGGACCTGGTGACGGAGTAGCTCCGAAGAGCGCCCGGCTCCGCCGCCCCAGTCTGGGGGCCTCGGAGGGAAATCGCAAAGGCGGGCTTGGTATCCACCCTTCTCGGGGCCGTAGAAGCGCACCGACCTCCGTCGGAGGCTGGGCCGAGGCCTGATCCCCGGCCGCAGTTGCGCTAGGCTTTCCCGAAGAGGGTACAGCGCGAGCCGAGGGGCTGGAGGCGCGGCGACCCGCCCGGAACTCGGCCAGCCTCTGCTCCATTCCGCCGAGGCCGCGAGAACAATCGCCGCTATCGACAGCCGGTAGCGCCCGGCCGGGGTACCCAGTGCCTTCACCCGGCGGAAGAGGCGGGCTGGAGCCAGGTGGGATGGTCGGCTTAGAGAGGACCGCCCCGGGGCGGAGCGCTTCGAGGCGGCGATGGGTTGCACTTCGAGAAGTGACTGGTTGCGTCCGCCTCTGCGTCTCCGGTTGAAGAGCTTCTTGGCGCGCCCGATCCCAGAGGAAGCAGCCGAAGGGACAGCAAAGGCATAAACTGCTGCTGGGTTTGCACCACTCCTGCGCTGCCCCTGGAGCGCAGAGCGGCAGGCTTCTCTTCATTAATGTTGCCGTAGTTAGTTTTCAAAAAGAGGGCAGTCTGCAGAGATTGTTCCCTTTTCCTCTCTTGAACTCTCTTGCAAATAATAGCAGCAGCAATAATAAGCCCTAAAGGGTAGGTCTTCGAATGAATACCTGTGCAGTAAATGTCACTATTGCACAAATGTGTGGACCTATTATAGACACGGATACATTTTATGGCAAATTTCAGGAGATAAAGGATATAATAAGGATGGGTTAGAGATAGCCAGTTTGGTGTACTGGTTAAGGCACCAGTCTAGAAACCAGGAGACTGTGAGTTCTAGGCCCATCTTAGGCATGAAAGCCGGCTGGTGTCTCAGCCCTAGGAAGTAGGCAATGGCAAACCAGTCCCAAAAAACCTTGCCAAGAAAATTGCAGGGACTTGTCCAGGCAGTTGCCAGGAGTCAACACTGGTTTGAAGGCGTGCACACGCACGCACACACAAAAGGATGTGTTATTGGAATGCAAAATTTTAAGAACTAGAGCAGTGTTTCTCAACCTGGACAACTTGAAGACGTGTGGACTTCAACTCCCAGAATTCCCCAGCCAGCATGAACCCTGGCTATTCAGGAACTGATTGCAGTAGAAAGTGAAGTATGATTGACAGTAGACCAGTGTGAAATAGAAAAGCATCATTAGCAGATGAAACGAATGAAAAAGGCTATAGAAGATCTAATTGAAGTTGTAACAACTGTCTTAATAAATAAGGAACAAGATGGTATAGCCTAGGAATTGAGAAAAAATGGCACACATGCTGTACCAAAAGGATAGGTACACATTACTAAATCATTGCACTAATTCATGACGCAAACGCAACTGTTCTTACAAAGAAAACTAGAGCCGTACATGGAGAGAGAAATGCCAGATGAGCAGGCAGTAAAGGCAGAGGGACATGAGAGCACATATCTAACATACTGTACGATAGACAATATGGAAAACAAGGTTATATGAGACAGTGATTTGCTGCTGTTTCTGAGGTAATGTTAAATATTATGACAAGAAGATCGAACCAGTCCATCCTCCAGGAAATAAAGCCAGACTGCTCACTTGAGGGAATTATATTAAAGGCAAAACTGAAATAGGTTGGCCACATCATGAGAAGACAGGACACCCTGGAGAAGATGCTGATGCTAGGGAGAGTGGAGGGCAAAAGGAAGAGGGGGCGACCAAGGGCAAGGTGGATGGATGATATTCTAGAGGTGACGGACTCCTCCCTGGGGGTGTTGATGACCGACAGGAAGCTCTGGCGTGGGCTGGTCCATGAAGTCACGAAGAGTCGGAAGTGACTGAATGAATAAACAACAACAATATTAATCTGTATGTTTCAGGAACATGGAAGAAATGAAGATGGTAGTATGGTTGTCTTGAACTCAGTAATATATATAGAGAGAGTCTTTTAGAGAAGCACAGGTGTTAATCTTAGGAAGGCAATGACAAACAGCCAATATGAAGGATAAGGACAAGATCAGAATGGTTAATGCAATCGTCTTTCCAGTAGTATGGCTGTAAAAGCTGGATATTGAGAAGGATAAGAAAGACGATCCCCTTGAATTGCAGATTTGAAGATGGTTACTAAGAGTACCATGGATTGCAAGCAGACTCAGTCAGTCTTGGGTCAGATAAAAACTGACTGCTTTGAGGCATGATCAGCAAGCAGAAACTCATGCATGGACTGATGGTGTGAGTAGAAGACAGGCTAGAAAACAATGATTATGCTGGCAAGGTGGAGGGAAGAAAGTGAAAGGAGAAACAAAAGATAAAGTAGATAAATGGTTCAAAAGGTGGCTGGCTGGGGAATTCTGGGAGCTGAAGTCGACACATCTTGAAGTTGCCAAGGTTGAGAAACGCTGCACTAGATGGTAGCAGAGAGTTTTCTTTATGTCTTTATGGTCTTTGTTGTCATCTAGTGGTTGCCCTTTCAGTACCAGTTCTGCACTTGCACAACATTTGCTTCCAGCCTTTGGCTCTACCTCCACTGCTTTGCATAAGATGGTAGTCTAAAATGGGGTTGGTTTGTGATTCAGCATCTCAAACATTGCCAGTGTTGCAATATTGTGAAAAAGACCTTATTTACACATCATGCTAAACCATGCCTTGCTTATCCACAGTTTATTGAATAAAACACAATTAACTAACTGAGCCTTGTTGTTTTCTTGCAGACGTTTCATTGCCAAACTAGGCAACATCTTCAGTGCGAATTGGGAGTGGGCCTTGCTCTCAGTTGATATACGGTGGCTTGCCCTGCTTGTGTTGGTGGGGGTGTTGTTCTCTCCTTGGGAGTCCCTGGATTGGGCTGTTGTTTGCTGCTTGGTTGATTGCCTGAGTTGATAGTTCCTTGATTCGGGTGTATTGTACTGTTTGATGGTTCACCTGGTGTTAATCCTAGTGTTGATTTTTGCATATCTGGGTGTTGAGTGCTGGCAAGGAGGTGTACTGGTCTTTTGGCTTTTCTATTGTCTCTTTTGAATGGTATGTAACCGTTGTTTACCTCTATGTGTCTGTTGATGGCTGCTTGGTCTGAGTGCCAGACTTCCAGGAATTCTCTGGCGTTTTTGGATTTGGCTTGGTTTAGGATGCTCACAGTTTCCCAGTTGAAACTATGGTTGAGTCTGTCCATGTGTCGTGAGATTAAGGAGTTCTCATCATGTCTTCTGACTGCTAGTTGGTGTTTGTGGATGCGCTCTGCTAGTCTTCTGCCTGTCTGTCCTACATAGTGGCTGTTATAGTCTTTGCATTGCATGTTGTAAATAACTCCTGTTTTTTTCTTCTTGGGCTATTGGGTCTTTTGGGTTGCTTAATATGTTTTGAGGAGTTTTAGTTGTTTTATGTGCTACGGTGATACCATGTGGTTGTAACAGTCTGTTGGTGGTTTCTGAGATGTTTCTGATGTATGGCAGTGTTATCCTTTTCATAGTTTCTATTGGTTGAGTTGTAGTGGATTGGGTGGTGAGGCACTTTTTGATAAAGTTGAGCGGGTAACCATTTTGTTGGAAGATGCTGTGCAGATGATCTTTTTCTTTTTTCTGGTGTTCTGGGTTGCTGCAGTGTGTAAGTGCTCATCTGAATAATGTTCTTACACAGCTTCTCTTGTGGGAGGTTGGATTGTTACTTTGGTAGTGGAGCACTTGGTTGGTGTGGGTAGCTTTCCTGTAGACTTGTGTTTCTAACTTACCATCATTTCCTCTACTGATGAGGATGTCCAGGAATGGTAGTGAGTTGTTGTTTTCTTCCTCCCTTGTGAATTTTATTCCATTAAAGATGTTATTGATGGTTTTGTGGGTTTCTTCCAGTTTTTTCTTTTGTATTATGACAAAAGTGTCATCTACATACTGGATCCATACTTTCAGTTGTATCTGTGGGAGTGCTATCCTTTCCAGACGCTGCATTACGATCTCTGCTATAAGTCCTGAAATCGGTGATCCCATGGGTATTCCTTTGATCTGTTGATTCTGCCTCCAGAAAATCAAAAACATAAAAATAGAACAAGATGAGATCATGGTATCGTTCGACATTACAGCTCTCTTCACATCCATAGACCCAGCACTAGCGAAAGAATCTATGGCTGCAGTTCTGCGCAACACGCCAGACCTAGCCAAATACACCAAAACAGAAATACCCAGGATAATGGACCTCATCAACCTCTGCCTTACAACCTACTTTCAGTTTGATGGAAAAATATACCAACAGGTCAGAGGAATACCCCTATAACAGCCACTATGTAGGACAGGCAGGCAGAAGACTAGCAGAACACATCCACAAACACCAACTAGCAGTCAGAAGACACGATGAGAACTCCTTAATCTCACAACACATGGACAGACTCAAACATAGTTTCAACTGTGAGCATCCTAAACCAAGCCAAATCCAAAAACACCAGGGAATTCCTGGAAGCCTGGCACTCAGACCAAGCAGCCATCAGCAGACACATAGAGGTAAACAACAGTTATATACCATTCAAAAGAGACAATAGAAAAGCCAAAAGACCAGTACACTCCCTTGCCAGCAATCAACACCCAGATATGCAAAAATCAACACTAAGATTCAATTTATTTTATTACGGTCACTGACCAGTACAAGATACAATTCTATAAAAATATGCACATTAGCCATTAGCCATAAAATATGAGCCATCTAAATTAAAATAATTTTAAATTTGGGTTTACAAGTTCCAATTAGGTGTTAAAATACGTTTGGATCACAATGTAAGTGAGCCCCTTAATCAGGTTTAAAAACAATCTTATTAATTTGCATTATCATGACTAATATTCTATCAGGTATAAGTGTCTATAAAAATATATATAAAATATTAAAAGGAGTGATAAAAAGAGTAAAATATCATATATAAAATGTGTTATATAGACCACAAAGTTATTACAGGGGATACATTACTACATTTTTCCAATCATAATCTGACGTATCTTCATAGCAGCTGCGCAGAATCTGGCTACTTGCACCGTGACAGTCGGATATTCATCTATAAGTAACATTTGCATACAATCTATATCTTTCCATCTAGGGCATTTACTAATCAAAGGTAATAGTAGTTTACTCCTGAGCTCTTTATAAAAAGGACAACGGAGAAGCACATGTTTGGCAACTATTATCCAATCAGACTGTCAGATCATCTACTATTCTAGACTCTCACATTTCACCAGAGGTGTGGGAATACCATTTCCAGAAAATGTATGAGGATCCTAACAATGCGATGTTGACATAAATGAATGAAGGTCTAATCGAGTGGCCCTCAGTCTTGGTGGCTGAAATCAAATTTCTTATTGGACAACTTAGAAAAGGGAAGGCTCCGGGAATGGATTTTATTTCAGCGGAAGTATTAAAGAATAATGTTGAATGGTGGTCCCCAATTTTAGCATCACTTTTTACCTATACTGATAATTCGGGGAGAATCCCAGAGGATTGGGGCCTGGCTATTATAGTCCCGATTTTTAAAAAAGGGAAGATAAATGACCCTGCCAATTACTGATCTATTAGTCTACTGAATATAATTAGTAAGCTATATGCTAGACATTTGCAAGGAAAACTCAAAGACTGGCTGGACCAGAGAAATCTTATAGCGGACGAACAGGCTGGCTTTAGAGAGGGCAGAGGAACTATTGAACAATGCCTGATTCTTCAACACTAGGATTAACACCAGATGAACCATCAAACAGCACAATACACCCTAATCAAGGAACTATTAACTCAGGCAATCAACCAAGCAGCAAACAACAGCCCAATCCAAGAACTCCCAAGAAGAGAACACACCTCCACCAAAACAAGCAGGGCAAGCCACCATATATCAACTGAGAGCAAGGCCCTCTCCCAATTCGCACTGAAGATGTTGCCTAGTCTGGCAATGAAACGTCTGCAAGAAAACAACAAGGCTCAGAGAGCACCAAGGACTCCACAGTTCAATCCTGAGCTACAAAGATTTGCTTCTATTGGTACAATTAACCAACTTTCTACAATGTACTATGCTTTAACCAAACAATCCACATTGTGGTTTGGTCTGACATATAAAAGGCAGGAAATTAGGAAATTGTGCCCAACTGGAGAGAGTTTGTTTCCCTTATCCTTTGTAAATTTACCCCATGTAAAATTTGGCCCTGTAATGGTTGCCTAATCCCAAATACTCAGTCTCACAAGCTCGGGCTTAAAGATAACTGATTTATTAAAGGAATAGTATGCAAATACAGAGAAAGCTGAGAATGAGCAAAAGCGCGCCAAATACAAACTTAAAGCTTTGCCTGTGAGCCAGTCCCGCCCCAATCACCCGTCAGTGCGCACCCCCTCCCAGGTGCTAGGAACCGTTACACGCACCTGGGAAAGTAACCTTGAACAGGAGCGCAAACCCAAACACACATTCCAAGGCTCCAAAACAACGGAGGGCGGAGGAATGGAAAAAGCCTGAACGGGCGAATGAACACGGGAAAGGAGTTGACATGTGAAACGTTACAATGTTAACAGAACATTGAAATGGGAAACATGACAGGCCCTTTCTCTCATTGTATTCACAAGTCTGTTAAAAGCAGTACTATTCTAGCATGCCTCTGACTTAAATTGATTGTGGGTGTCACAGGTAGTCCTTGTTTAGCAACTGCCTCAGCAACCCTTATTTATTTATTTATTTTTCAAATTTAATTACCGCCCATCTCCCCCAAAAGAGGGACTCTGGGCGGATTACAATAAAATCAAACTACGATCATAAATGTTAAAATCTCATAAAGCCAGTCACATTACAATTATTATAAAATGCAATAAATAAATAAAAAATCCTAGAGGGTATAAAATTCCAAGCTGGTGGGAGGGACTCTAGGGTGCGAGCCACCCCCAAGAATGCAGATAGAATAGTAATAAAGAGAAATAAAAAATTCATTTTCTGACCAATGCCTACATTTAGGACAAAAGCCCTCAGTGTGAAACTGATTAAGGTCTGGTTAGTTTCAGGCAGCAGCAGAGCAGGTTGGAGGGTTCTAGTCAACCAATCAAGGTCACAGAGCAGAGCTTGTTAATTTGTGGTTAGCGCTTTTTAGGGACATGGTGCACTGTGGAGAAAAGCAGCTCAGGAAGAGATAGCTTGTTTGGGCAATCTTCCCACTCTGTGAGGTGTGGGGGGGATTAAAAAAACAAGTCAGGTCACTGAGAGAACTTTATCTGAATGAGGTGGCAGCAACCAGTGATCTTCGCAGCATCTCTCTCTCTCAGCCATGTGTTCACTTAGCAAGCATTTTACTTAATGACCGAGTCATTGGAATCAGTTGCAGTCACTAAACAAGGACTACCTATATTGTTAGTATTGCTTAGATTATTCCTTTTTATTGTTGTTTCGTTTTGTTTCATCTGTGTTTTGTTGTTCACCACCCAGAATCTCAACTGATTGTGACACTCTACAAATATTGTGGACATAAATAAGTTTCATCTCCCAGAAGGTTTTGCCCATTCTTTCTTATACAATAACATGTTTATTTTTAGAGGATCAGAAACAGGGAAATGATAGGCAGGAAAATGGTTATATGGTGATATACCTGCTTTTCCAAAGCAGGTGTTTACAGGTAGGCATACAAATATTTTATTATCTGTATAAATGGAGAATAATATTAGGTCTAGAACCTGGGCTAGAAGTGTTAGAAAGTAGGCCACAAAGGTCCAAAAGGAAGGTGTGAAAGTGTTGCTCTTTTCATCATGATTAACCTTCCTAAATGTCCCTAATTATCTAGTTTTTACAAATTTCCAAATAATTACATTTCCAAGTAATTTTAGAAGCAGCAATTTTCCTCCAGAGATTATTACCTTTATCACCATTATCATCTTTATTTCTCAGTTGGACCCCTTCATACCTGCTTTTATCAGAAATTATGTGAGTAGATATTACCTCATTATAAAATTTAGTGCAATAAGCCAACCTATTTTGAAATAAAGTTTGCCAGACGCCATTTCACTGGAACTTCTTTTTTTCATTTTCCATATAGGTTGCCTAAAAATGTTTGCTCACTTGAATGCATTTGCAATCATTTCCCCATCTTTTAATGTCTTTGATCTGTATTTAATGGTCCATATAGATCCAGAGACTTCTAGGAGAATAGAATATTTACCCGATTGATAATGAAATAATATTTCATGCTACGTTCTTAGTCTTTTTGCCTTGAAAGATAATTTGTTCCTTCTTACGTATTTCTATTTTATTTTCTTTGTCACATTAAAATAATTGAAGAGAAACTTAATTGAATTAATTGGAAGGTACAGGAATATACTTCAGATGTGCAAAATAAATAGAAATTCAAGAGAGGGAGAAAATTTTGAGCAATATATTTTGATGCAATTCTGCATACATTGGGACTGTTCGCAACAGACTACCATGCAGTTTGGGATTGACAAAATGTAACAATATTCACACGGGTCATAGGAAGGTGACATGATAAGAAACAGGCTAGATGTCATGTTCACTGATTCAATGTAGTTTATACATCGTAACGTTTCACATGCCATGGCGCTGACGCGCATTTCTGTTTGGGAGGGAGCTGCTGTGAGACCTTGTACCAAGCTCTGTATGTGAAATCAGTACAATGGAATGTGTTTGGGTTATTTTCTCTGTTCAAGGACTTTTCCCGCAGACCATCAGAAACCGTCAGGAGCACCTGGGATTGTGAACTTGAGAAGATTCTACGGGGGAAGGGATTTCATTTGCACCGAGGGTTTTTAGTTTGAATTTGGTGCGCTTTCATCATTCTCAGCTTTCTCTGTGATCCTGCATACTATTCTTTAATAAATCAGATATCTTTGAATTCCTGTTCATGAGTCTGATAGTGTTTTAGAATAGGCAACCTTTACACTAGAACAGCTAACCAGAACCAAAGACCAGAGTTAGAAGACCATGGTCGTGGTTGAACTAAGCTCAAATATAAGATTGGATAAATAAGGCAAGGCAGACTCTGTCTCATTAGATGTGGTATATTGTCCAAATGGCTGAACAATCCCAAAAGAAGAATTTCATAAGGGTTGGTGTCTCACCATTGGCTGAGAAGTTAGCAGACAATCTGAAGGCTGATAGTGCTGTACTCTAGAAGTTATCCTTTCCCTATACGGTAGAAGGTAACATAATAAAAGCCTTACTGTTTGTAGATCAACATTTTGTGTCACACAGTGGTCAACTGGATGAATTTGGGAAGCTCAAAAGTTGAACAGGAGAGCAATAGCCCCCTTTCACTTTTGCTTTCAGCAGCCAGTATTTAAGGCATGCTGCCTATGAGGTGGGAGATAGCAAACAGCCATTAATATTAGTAGCCATTCGTAGCTTGATCCTCCATGAACTTTTCCAGTCTAGTCCAAGCCTTTTTCAAAATCCGAATACTATATCCATTGGTTCACCCTTGTTGTATGTGGTTGTAGTTACCCACAAAATAGTCGAGAAGTTTATAGAGAAAAGGATTATTTGTAAAAGCCATATTAGTTCCTTTTTTGTAAGGCATGTTCCTCTATATTTACTTGTTTTCTCTTTATTCATGCTTTCAACCCATTTTTCTCAGAACAGATGTTAGGTTAACCTGCATGAAGTTTTCCTTATTCCCCCTTTTTAAAAATTGGGGTCATGCTGGGAACAGATGCTGATGCTAAAGAGAAGCTGTATATTTCTGTAAAAAGATCAGATTTTTACAGAAAAGTTAGTTGAAGAACTCTTGGGAACTGGATGCCATGTGGATCTGGAGATTTATTTATTTTTAGTTTGTCAGTTTAGCTTCTGTACAGAAGTAAAACTGTACTTCTGTTTTATTGAGGCAGTACTGCACAGCAGCCTAAGCCACTTGTCTCCTGTGCTGCTCCGGGCTGTTCCTGAGGCTAATTTTAAAATTTCCAGGCTGGATTGCAATGATCTGCTGCTTTCCTTCAGGAATTGTTCCCTTTTTGTTAGTCCCTGTTCTTTTCCTTTGGTTTCCCAGAAGTTTGTGCGCATGGGTGTCTCCACATCTCCTTTCCACATTCTCTCCTTTGGCACTAAGGTGGGCCTCCCGAACCCCTTATTGTTCCATCATTTCTTCTATGCTGCCATGATCACAGCAAAAGGAACATATTCCTTCAATCCACTGAAGCTTTGTGGCAACAAAGAACTGATGTTTCAGCTTCATAGGAGCAAGGAAATAGCATTCACTGAAATTTTGTAGCTGTGTTCCAACCATCTACATTGCAACTTAACATTTTTTTAAAAAGTGGGGAGGACCACTGCAGTACAGTGGATACAGCATGGGCAAAAAGGAGAATGAAACCAAAAGGGTGCCACTTGAAGATGTTAGAGAAGAATCCAGAAATACTAGCAGAACAGGGGAAAACATGATGGACAAGAGATTTTACTGGACTCTATGGTCTTTAAGGGCTATTGATGGATTAACTGGAAGGGGAAAAAAGGAAGCTGTTGGCCAACTGAGAATATTATGGTCCAGCAACTCAGGTGAAGTGGCCAGAAAGGCCATAACCAGCCACTGGAGGGGAGGAAGTGTGCCTGTTGCTGTAGCCATTTGGAGCTGGAGACAGCCTTAGACTGGAAGGACAAACTGCCTCGAAGGGCTTAAAATGGTTCAGGATGGAATATTTTTCAAATATAGCCTTTGTGGTGGGATGAGAGTGAGTAAACAACAGCTCAAGAAATGGTGGGTGACTTGGGCTGGTGATGCGATGAGCAGAAAGTGCGGATTGACCTGAGTCTCCAGCAGTGAAAAGAGAAACCATCTCTGCTATTTCCCCTTATGGGTGTCCCCTAATCCCCCTCTTGGCCAACAGCCCAGGGGCCTCCCTGGTCAATTTCCTATATTTGAATTTTTTCTCTTGTTTGTCTTCATGTTCTTTGTCGTGTCTTCAAAGCAGGGTTTGGCAGACGAGGAAAGTAGAAGGGACTCAGAGTTTAAAATGTTTTAGAAACACTACCTAACAGAGAAGGCAATACATGTTTTTTGTTTGCTGTTGATCTGTGCTTTCATGGTGGATGTATTAATATCTTGAATAGCAACACCATTTACAGCTCTTGTGACAAATTTGGTGGCCCATGCATTTGTCAAGTAGTTAGTAATATTCCCTAAGAATGAGTCAGGGTTCAACTTTTTTATCCTTGTCATTTATTTGTTATTTTTAATACCACTTTTCTAAGTATAATAGTTCATTTGAAAGTGATAGTTTAAAGTTTGGATTTTTTTTTTTACCTCAGTGTAAAATTAATCAGACAGGAAAACAATTGCTTAATCACATTCTTTCTTTTCATTTCATTTCAGTACCGGGGAGAATGGAAGCACCAGAAGTTTCAGAAGTTCCTGTCTGCAAAATCCCCTGATCTTTTTAATCTGTTGTAGCAGCTTGAGCAAATCCCTAGGTTAAGTTCCAATGAAATCATCCTCTACTAGTTGATTTCTATAACTGCACTGATGAATAAAGGCTTGAAGAAGCAATGTATTCACTTTCGTGTACTGCACTGGTGGGCGTTTAGCCCAGTCAAAGGCAAAACCATTTAGGGTGCTGCTCTTTTGAAGTTCTGATGGCCACATATTTTAACTGTTCCAGCCAATTTTGTGTATGTCAGATGGCTTGGAAATAATACTAATGATGTGAGGAAATCTCATTTGTTTTCTTCAGGACAGATTGATTCATCTAATACATTGAGAAACTGTTTCCTGTGTGACATGCATATCTATGCACCTTGATTTTTTAAATGCCGCTAATAAAACAAAAGGAGCAGCATCTATTAAATTAAAGATTTGGCTTTCTTAATTCAGTGGAGATGAGGGAGTGAAGTCTGCCTTTACAAAAAGCTATCTTTACCAGCCTTTGGTAAAAACTACACAGTTGTATGCTTAGTTCTTTACTACAAGAAATCAGAAATACCAGCACTTTAAAGAAATTGATCTAGCATAAAAGAGTTGTTACATTTTTGAGAAAATATTTTAGAATGTGCCTTTTATTACTATTGCTAGGAGTAAGTGTCAGATATTATTCTTCTAAATCTGGCAAAACTGAAGAAAATGACTGAACTCCTTTTTTTTAAACTGATGACATTCTACAAACACATTTACATTCTGACTCATTTCAGAAAGCAAAATGCTGCAAAGTGCCATAAACTCAAAAAAATGTTTTCCATCCTTTTCTATGAAACTGTATCTTGAAGCATGGAATAACATCTATATACAAAATCTGGTCTTATTGCATTCATCTTATTCATATCATATTTTTGGCAAAACTAAAACAAAACTGGGGAAACCCATTGTCTACTTTCAGTTGGCTGCTTCAACTGTCTACACCAGCAGATGTAAGTCATGCAGAAGAGACCTGAGGATTTTACTACTATTACTATGATCCCTTTTCGCCTAAAGCATGGTTTGCAATGCTCCTTGCATAGAGATTTGGGTGAGAGGGAAGTAAAAGAGACACTTAACTAGTATGATATTTCTTCAGGTTCCTGATAGGCCTATTGGATCATGAAGAACTGGCAGATTTGGACTAGTAACTCCCTTTCCTGCACCCATGTCTGCTAACAACAAACAAATAAAATCCACAGATGATTCTATATTGACTAGATTTGGTAACTTCACTTCAAACAGCCCAGTCCTGTGAAGTATTATAACAAGGCAATAAATAGTCATAATTCTGAAATATCTAAGTATACCATGCTTTTATTAAGAACAACCTAAATATCACCAGAGTGCAAAATTTGAGTTCTCCAAAATGCTTCATTGGATGAGAATTCAAAAATCAGGGAATCGGGTAGAAGTAGAAAAGTTAAAACATTAGGCTATCTGGTATGCGGTTTAGAGTCTGTTTTAAGATGTCAGTTGCATGTTGACTGCTTTAGATGTAGGTAACATATTACAACTAGCATTCTGGGACGAAACAGAAATAGGTCCCCTCACACCCACCCAACCCACCCTGTTCTAATTCATAAATCCAGCTGTGCTTCAGATCTGTATTTTATTCTGGACAGTGTATGCAGTGTTTTGGCCTGGAAGAAAACAGAAGAAAAACATGACCACCGTTAATATTAGCAAAGGTGGAGGTCAGCTTTAGGTGATGCATAAGAAGAAGAACTTAGGATCTGAAGACAGTATTTCAGCTGTAATAGATCTCTGGCCCAATGCTGCTGTTTCACATCCAGCCTCTGCATATTGCAAGTTTATGGCATGGGGTTGTCCAGGAGAAAGAATGGGGAGAGCAAAGCCCCAGGCTTCTCATCCTCTATTGCTCTTTTGTGGCAGAGGTGAACACCTTGGCTATGCTTGGCAAGCAAGAAGCTGGGTCTGCCTTTTCTTTAAGTTATGGTACAGTTACAACATTAGATTTATTTTCTCTCTAAGAAATAGTGCTCTACAGGAACTAAGAAAGTTACTCTGATTTCTTAGAAAAGTTGGATAGATGGAAAGATGGCCTGTACTGGCTCTTTACTGAACATCACTTATGGGAAAACATTTATCCTTTCACATTAGATTTCAATATGTTGAGGAGAGCACATTACTACCAAAGGAGTAGGACAATTTGTGCAGACTTTAAAAGTTGAGACTTTTAATGTGTATTTCATCAGTAGCATTTCACAACGAAAAGTTTAGCTACTCGGTTCCTGCTGCAAATCTGGGGCGTAATTCTGAAACTACTGAACTTGAACTGGTCTGAAGTCTGGGGATTTTTGCAGAGACCATTTTGAACCAATGCTAATTAGTAACCTCTACAAGGAACATGTTGAGTATTAATGTTTATAGAGGAGGGAACGTCCCATATTTGCAATCTGCAATTATGTTAAAATTTCAATTGATTTTCAAAAACTCAAGAGAATTCTGGATAGTGAATTTTCATTCTGTCTTTTGTGTTCTGGCACTGTAACAGTTCTTTTCATGTTCCTCTTTGGCTCTGAACATACAAAAAAACTATACATTCTGAAAATGAATTATAAACATTGCACTAAAAGAAACCAATTCTACTGTAAAACCATGGCAATTTTTATTTTCTAATTTCTTTGCATTTTTACCATAATCTCCCCAATAAAAAACATCAAGAGAACTTGTATAGTTTCATCTTGCTCTTTTCAGAAGGACTGCAGTGACTGGTATGTTTTTCATAAAGACAATTCTATCAATTGAATACTAACATGTTATGATTGGAACCTTATAACCCATTTATCATAAGGAGGATCTGAATTCAAGACTAGCCAAACAAACTAAGCAAATACTTAGCAGAACCATTTTTAGAGACACAAGGAGAACAGCATGCTATCAAAGAGACTCATCCTAGTTTTCCTGCAGTATTCCAAGAAGACCCTTACATTGTGCACTTGTACCTTATTGAAGTATTGGACTGTTCCATTAATATTGCATATTCGCATTCATATAATAGAGTTGGAAGGGGCAACTGGGTCACCAAACCCAGGCTTCTGCTTAATCCAGGAATCCAGATAAAAACATCTCAGACAGATGGCTCTGTAGCTTTGTGCTTGTGATTCCACTGCTGAAAGTTTTTTTATCTCCTGAAAGTTTTTTTTTCTCCTGAAAGTTTTTTTTTAAACATTCAATTGAAATATGCCTTCTTGTAATCCATTATCCACTGTTTTGCACTGTGAAACTAGAAAGAGCATGTCTTGACCTTCTATATGACATCCTTTCAGAAACTTTTAAAGCGCTGTCAACTTTGCTGAAGGCTAAACATATCCATCTCCTTCAAGCTATGCTCATGGGCCTTAGTTTCTAGTCCACCGATCAACTTGTTACCTTTCTCTGGGCGTACTGCAGTTTCTCTGAATCCTTCTTAAGGTGTAGTGAATAGGGACAGAGCGGGGTCCGACTAATGCAGAACAGAATGGAACCATTATTTCCTGTGGTTTGGAAATTATTCTCCTGCATTGCAGCTTAAGTTATATTTGCCTCATTTGCAGCCTTATCACACTGCTAGGTCATATTCAGTTTGCAGTCAACTTCAGTTTCCCAGCCTTTTGATGAGAACCATTTCCAAACCCTCTTATACTTGTGTATTTGATTTCTTCAAAAAAAAAATTCCTATTTAGTGCCAGTCCTGTGGAACTAACTTCCACCAAAATTATGACCAGGGTCTGACTGATCAAAATTTTAAAAGATGGTGGCTTTAGGATTAATTCTTTATGATGAAGTGTATTGTTATTTACTGTAGATATTAATGATTATTTTCTATGTTTTGAGCTATTCCAGTTACTAAGGCTCTACATTTTAGTTGTAATCTTGAATTGGATTGTAAGGAACTATTCATTAATTTACTGATGTTACTTTGTACTGTGCCTATTTATAGGCAGATGAAAAATGAAGCAATTATTACTACTTGTCCATATTAAATTTCATTCCATTACTTTCAGCCCATTTTCCCAACCCCTCAAATTCTTTTTAATTTTACTTCATTCCATCCAATTTTATATCATCTGCAGATCTAATATACAGCAAATCATTAATGAAAATATTGCACAGAGGACCTGAGACTGTTCCTTTTGACACTCCACTAGAGTTCACGCTCAAATGCATATATATTATTATAAACTTGTTAGTATGATTGGGCAGAGCAGATCTTAGACCTAGTTAGGTTAACCTAGAATTGTTAGATTGCAGCGTGATGTAAGTCAAACAAACAAATATCATGTCACATCATAGTGCCTTGAATAATGGGCTTAGGTTAGACACTATGCTACATCATAACCTCTTAGAAACGACCATGACTGGGTTCATGCAACATGATATGCTTCAAGGAAGCAACGTGCATCTTCATTTTGTATGACATGTGACCCAACCACAGTTTTCTTACTGTCGCTGCTGCTGATTGCAAGCATGATGATAATGACACCACATTATAGTCTTTCAGTAGGTTCTATTGGAGAGACGTATGTTGAGGGACACCTTATGACTTCTGTGGTCTCTAGTTTGAGTTACAAGTGAAAAGCCCACTGTCTGCAAAACACATCCATTTTAAATGACGTTTAAAAAGTGTTTTATCTGTTTTTAAATCAGTTGCTTGGACCTACAGCCTTTGAAGAAAACAATCCATTAAGGTATGTTTCCCTGTTTAGGCTGTGTTTGCTGGGATGGATGCTTTTATTGGAGCAAACTCCTTTCTGCTTATACATAAAAGGTAATATTATGATGGGGAGATAGTACAATTGCATTATTAATGGTCATCTGAATGGATTTTCTGCCAAAACCTACAGTGTTTGTTTGTTTGTTTATTATTCAAATTTAATTACCGCCAAAAGAGGGACTCTGGGCGGTTGTTGGTTGCTTTGCACAGCTGCTGCAAGGAGCAAATAACACTTGTCTGAGTTAATGCACCCAGTTATAAATTATCCTTTTTCACTGGGTTCATGATAGAAGTAGGCAAGAATCAGTGCATAAAGACGAATACTTTGACCGAGCCACCCTTGCTAACATTATGATTCCAATGGTACCCAATTTGTAATAGCTTTAAAACGTGTTTGCTTAACTACAAACATGGAATTGGTCTTACCAAGTTAATTGGAATTGTGCAGGGGGCTTTGCACTGTGAAATTCCAAAAGAAGATTTCATCAAGCATATTTTGAAATTCCAAATATCCCTTTGTTTGGAGAAGTATTAATTGCTATAGTTTTACTGCTTCATTTGGTTTTTGATGGATTTTTATAGGTTATTTTTCCTGCACACTCAGGCTGTTGTTTGACAGGCTGGTTCTTTGGAAATTTCAAAATGAGTGTCAGTGCAAGGGTAATGAAATAAAATGATAAAGGCTTTAATTGATAAAAGAAAAGCATTTTATCCATGTTCATGGAGAGAACAACAAAAGTAACAACAACAAACACCATCTGCTTCCCAAATGTCTAACAAATTTACTTTAATTCATCTTATTCGGTGGTGTCTATTGCATTGCAGTTAAAGGTAAAATAAATACTGCAATTAAAGTAGATTTGTTATGATATGCATGCCTGCATCCCCAGAAATCCCAAATACTCAAGGTTAGAATCACTTCAACATGAGTACATCTTTTATTTTTATTTTCTGTTTAATTGAACAGCTGTCATTCAGCTAAAAAGTCAAATGCTGCATCTGGAGCAATTATAACAAGTACTATTTTTGTTTGTTTGTTTGTTTGTTTCTTGGTTGCCATTGTGTGTCTGGGTTCACTTCACTGGTTTCACAGTTACAAGGTGCTAGTAACTACCTATAAAGTCCTTAATGGTGTGGGTTACTTGAGGGATTGCCTGTCCTCAATTGTGTCTGCTCATCCCATCAGATCCAGCAGGAGAGGCATGCTACAGATCCCATCCTGGCTTACTCCAATCAGTTGAATAACCTGATATTTTACCAAATACTATGCTATATCAATACATTTGATATAAAACATTCATTATTATTTATTGGACATATCTTCGAAATATAGTCACAGTTTGTGCCCAAATGCAGCAACTTTTATGCCCAGAATATCATTCAACTGCCTTGTAAGACAGGAAGATTGTTCCAATGCCAAATTATATATAGGAAATAAAGGATATTTGTTACAAGTCCCAAGGGACATTTTAATAGTTGAGAAGATAATGTTATTTGTAATTTCTTTGTCTAAATGATTAGAATACTAAATTTTAATCTGTATCTGGATTAAATAAGAATTCTTTATTTGTCCAAAACTTGCTCCAGAAATGTCTATATCAATTATCTTTTCTACATCCAATGAGACTACTGCCAAATTCAGTTTTTCTGAAAGTGTATCTAAAATATCAATTAGTAATCTAATATTATGTAAACTGTGTCACCCTTTTATAAAAACTGATTGTGCAGGAGGGACAATTGAAGATATATCATCTGTAGTCTACAGGTTAGGTTGCTATAAAAATTTAGTGTCAGTATTTAACAAGGAGATAACATTGTTGTTGTTTCAGGTGAGAAGCCAACATAAGGAAATTAAGTTCCAATTTAGCAGACATAAAGGCTTCATGTCATTCCAGTGTAGGTTATCTTACATACAGTATATGCTCAAACATTCCTAAACATTATTTTTCAATTGTTCTTGTTCAGATGTTTTTCTTTTTCCAGGAAGCATATGCAATGATACAATCTTAGAAATGGTGTCTCAAACACGGGACTCTCCATTTTTCTGCAGTTTGCAACAATACTTAATAAATAGGAGTAGCCTGAAAAAGCCAGCCAATACTTAATAAATAGGAGTAGCCTGAAAAAGCCAGCTGATCTGCCTTGGTGTCCCACCTGGAGATGGGTGCATTGAGAGAGAGCAGGCAGGGATCTGTCTCATACTTGCCATGGGGAATCTCTGGCCCATTCACATGCCCAGACTTGCTCACCAGCTCCTGCTGTGTGCGCTGTTGCCTGGCTAGCAGCAAGGACTATCCACCCACTGCAACACTTGCTGCCCTTCCAGGCTCACATTGTGACTCACGATATTCCTGTCAGAGCACCTGAGCTACCTCACAGGGCTCATGCAGCAGCAGTAAGTGGAAGGAAGCAGCAATATGCAGGGGGACCTGGGAGATGGTCAGGGTGCACATGGCCACAGCTGAGCTGAACAGAGCAAGTGGGTGTTGGTGTATGTGCATCTGCACATTAACTAAACTTTGGCCTGGGAGGCACACCCAAGTCAGACAAGAGCCAATATGAGGCAATCACTGGTTAGTTTAGAAATATGGTCCTTGGCACAGCCCTTTGCTCCACCCCTTGGCTAAGTTGTAGAGCCTCTGATGCATACTGTATAGGTGACCAATTCATTGCATTATTGCCTGCTGTTCAGCTGACAGATCCTCCAAGTGCCATGGCCAGACCATTGAAGGATGGAATCTGAGCCCTGCTTTACCCAGGGGGAAACGGTGACCCTGCCATCCTCTGTCTGAAGCCACCGTTCACCTTGCCACCTATGCTCAATTGCAACTAATACCACAGGTGGGTGCAGGGGCCTCCTGGGTGTGACTGTGGTGAGTGGCCTTTCCCTTCAGACACTGAACAAGGCAGTTGGTGATCTTTTCATCTTGTTAAATGCATCTGCCCAAATACATGGCACCTTTGTCTTCAGTGGGATTTTATGTGTGACTGGCTTTTTGCATCTTTTTGCAAATTCTACTGATGTCAAGTCTGACTATTGAACAATTGCAGGGAACACTGAGGCTGGCTTTATCTCAGGATATGAAACCGAACATTGTATTCTGGTAAATGAAAAAACACTGCCATCTAAGTGGCCAGAATGAAATGGTGGAAAGTCTTTCTTTAATATTAATTAATTTTTATTTAATAAGTTCATGTTCATGATGTACTGTCATGTTCTTCATTTTTAACTCATTATAGTTTTTTGCATTAATCTATGAAAAGGTTTCAGAATTACAGCCCTTTAGCAAATAAATCAGACCTTATGCAGCCTTTGTGATGATTTGAATTTGAGACCCTTACTTTAAAAGCATCATAAAGAACCATGACAACTGCAGAATGTCTGCTTAATGAAACACATTTTTCAAAATCTTGTCTCATTTGTTTTATTTAAAAACGAATCCTTTATAATGATGTATTTAAGTGCTACCATGAAAATATAGGATAACTTTTTCTTATAATAGTGTATAAAGCTACCTATGTAACACTTATCAGTCTGTGCAATCTGTTTGACTAAAGATTGATTCTTTAAAAAATTATCAAGTGAGGAATGAATCTGATGTGGAGATTGAAAAAAAAAATTACCTACTATCCATAAAATTGAACTCCAACATAAAAGCTTGTAAGACTTTCCATGTACGAGTATTAAATTTATCTGCAAGGATGTTGCAGTCCAACATAGGATCTAAAAATCAATTAAAATCTCCAGCCATTATTATCTGATCCACAGCTGAAGTGAAAACACCTATGCAAAACATCTGGATAGTAATTAATAAATGCAAAATAATTAAAAACATTTAATTACCAATATTTTTTAAAAAAAAATTAGATCACTTATTTCTTGTTTCATTGCAGATTTTGGAAAAATTGTTAAAAGTTACTATACCTCTGCAGATTTTCAATTTCCAGTATGATGTACTTGAGCAACCAACCTTCTAGACAAAAAGATTACACCCATGGAGGGATATGAGTTTTAACTTGCCCAATTTGGTAACTATCCCTCTCCTCTTAGAAGGATATTTGCAGCCATGACTTAGGGCATAAATGAAAAACTGCATAAGGAAAACAATATTTCTCTATGTCAAAGAAGAAAGAGAAATATAATTTTCACTTAACTGAGACAAACTTTTGAAAAACTAAAAAGAAAAACTTGGAAATCACAAATCAAGTAAAACAAAATAAGGCTTTAAAAATCCAAAGGGTAGTACAAAGCAAAAACAAAGCGACCCCCACCTCTACTATTAGGATTTCCAGATGAGGTTTGTGGAAAATACAGTTCAGAAACTCCCCCCCCTGCCCACCAAGATTGCATCTTCCTGAGAATTTTTTTAAAAATTCATATTGAAAAAGACTGCTACTTCTTTGCCTCAGATGTTCTCAAAACAATAAACCTCTCTACAGCCTGTGAATCAGAATGTTGCTTTACACCATAATCCAGGGATAAAGAAATATTCACTGGAAAAGGAAAAAAAATGTTGAATTCCTTTTTTGTTCCCCTGCCAAATTGTTTTTATTGAATAAATCCAGAGGCAAATCTGGAAAAAAATCATCTTCTTTGCATTCCATTCCAAAGATCCCTCTTGGGAAAAAGAAATGCCAAGTATGATGTCGATAATGTAAAACTACTGCAATGTGCTCTATATGGGGCTGCCCATGAAGACCACCCAGAAGCTTCAGCTGGTCCAGAATGGCACGGGCAGTGATGGACATGCCTCTCATGTCCTACATCTGTTTATGAATTCCTCTTTTTTTCTTGCTGCAATTCTACTCTATCCTTCGATTAGCAAGGAATCAATGTGCCTGACAAAGTGGAGGACTCAGATTCAGATAATTTATTTCTATTGCTAGGACTATTTATTTATTTACTGATGGAAGACCTGAAGGACCAGGTTAGGGACAGTTTGTCATGGAGA